>NC_058520.1:537277064-537579474 GCF_904849725.1 Hordeum vulgare subsp. vulgare | reverse complement strand
CTGAAAATTTATGGAGATTTATTTTATAATAAATAAAAAATACTGGAGAAAATAAGTACCAGAGGGGCCCTACATGGATCCCACTAGACACCAGGGCGCGCCAGCCCCCCTTGACGCGACCTGATGTCTAGTGGCCCCCTAGCCCATCTCTAGCGATCATCTTCTCGTATAATTATTTTTTACCCTGAAAAAAATAAGAGGAAGATTTTTAGGACAAAGCAAAGCCGTCTCGACGCGTAACCTCGACACGAGCACTTTTGCCCTTCGACGGAGCGATTCCGCTGGAGGAACTTCCCTCCTAGAGGGGGAAATCGAGGCCATCGTCATGACCAACAACCCTCTCATCTTGGGGAGGCCAATCTTCATCAACATCTTCATGAGCACCATATCCTCTCAAAACCCTACTTCATCACTTGTACTCAATCTTGTACTGGAACCTCAGATTGGTAACTGGGGTGTGACTAGTAGTGTTTATTACATCTTGTAGTTGATGCTTTATGGTTTAGTTGGTGGAAGATCATATGTTCAAATCCATTATGCAATTTAATACCTATCTGATCCTAAACATGTTTATCACTTGTGAGTAGTTACTTTTGTTCTCGAGGCCACAAGAGAAATCATGTTGCAAGTAGTCATGTGAAGTTGATATTTGTTCGATATTTTGATGATATGAATGTTGTGATTCCCTTAGTGTTGTTATGTGAACATCGACTACATAACACTTCACCATATTTGGGCCGAAGGGAATGCATTGTGGAGTAGTAATTAGAGGGTGGGTTGCGAGAGTGATAGAAACTTAAACCCCAATCTACGCACTACTTCGTAAGGGGATCATTTGGATACCTATGCTTAATGCTATGGTAAAAATGTATTGTTAATACTTTTCTCGTAGTTGCGGATGCTTGCGGGAGGGTTAATCATAAGTGGTAAGTTTGTTCAAGTAAGAACAACACCCAAGCACTGGTCCACCCACATAACAAATTATCAAAATACCAAATACGAATTAACCCAACATGATGAAAGTGACTAGATGAAATTCCCGTGTGACCTCGAGAACACTTTGCCTATTATAAGAAATTGTTCTGGCCTGTACTTTGCCACAAAAGCATTGGGCTACCTTTATGCACCTATTGTTACTATTGCTACCTGTCACTTGTTACAATTATCTTGCTATCAAACAACTTGTTACCTCTATTTCAATGCTTGCAGAAATTACCTTGCTGAAAACCGCTTGTCATTTCCTTCCGCTCCTCGTTGGGTTCGACACTCTTACTTATCGAAAGGACTATGATTGACCCCCTATACTTGTGGGTCATCAAGAATATTTTCTGGTGTCGTTTGCGGGGAGTGAAGCGCCTTTGGAAAGCATAATTTGGTAAGGGAAAATTTGTATTACGTGCTGAATTTTAATGTTACTTGTCACTATGGAAAGCAATCCTTTGAGGGGTTTGTTTGGGGTATCTTAACCTTGACCGGAAAACCAAGAGTTGTCCCTCAACCCACTGAACCTACTGAATTTTTTTATTATGAAATTCCTTCGGGTATGATAGAGAAACTTCTAGCTAATCCTTATGTAGGAGATGAAACAAAACATCCCGATATGAAACTAATCTATGTGGATGTAGTTTGTGGATTATTTAAGCTTGCAGGTTTATCCGGAGATGAAGTCCATAAGAAGGTTTTCCCTTTACTTTTTGGGGGAAAAGCATTTACATGGTATAGGCTATGTGATTATACACAATCTTGGAACTGGAATCGATTGCAATTGGAGTTTCACCAAAAAACTTATCCTATGCATCTTGTTCATTGTGATCGGAAATTTATCTATAATTTTTGGCCTCGTGAATGTGACATCCTCAGCTTTTGCTACAGTGTTGAATGTAATTAAGCTACATTGATCCCATGCTAATGGTGCCATGCCACAGTGTTTACTATCGTTGTTCTCGCGTTAGTTCGAAACCGAGTCAAATTCGAAATTTAAAAATAAAGTCAAACGAGAAAACTTTTATAATGTTAAAATAAAAATGTCGGGGGAGTTATAAAAATTCCCTAATAAATTATAAATGTGAATAGGGCGTTTTTTGAAGTTGTTTAAAACCCCTATATATTTAAAATGGAAACTATATAAAAATAAATAAAAGAAGGTAAAAAAGAAAAGAAAAAAGAAAAAAAACCAAAAAGCCCGTGGCCCAACTAGGCCAAATTGGCCCAGCTGGCCACCCCCCCAACCCACTACACCCAAGGGGTATAAAGGGCCCCCAAGAACCCTAGCGCCACCTTCCCCCACCCCATTCCCTCGTGCCGCGCCACCAAGCAACGAGGGGAACGGTTCCCCTCGTCACTCCCCACGTCGCTCCCGTCGCTCGGCCCCCTCCCTCGCGCGACATAGTGATACGCCCATTTTGCATCATGCTTTCATGTTGATATTTATCGCTTTTTGGGCTGTTATTACACTTCACGGTACAATCCTTATGCCTTTTCTCTCTTATTTTGCAAGGTTTACATGAAGAGAGAGAATGCCGACAGCTGGAATTCTGGCCTGAAAAAGGAGCAAGTTTGAGATGCTTATTCTGTGCAACTCCAAAAGCCATGAAAATCAATGTGGATTTTTTTGGGATTTATAAAAAATACTGGGCCGAAGAAGTGCCAGAGGGGCGCCAGCAGGTGGCCACAAGCCTGCTAGGCACGGCCATCCCCCTCGCCGTGCCTAGGGGGCTTGTGAGCTCCCTGCTGGCCCACTGGCCCCCCTCTTTTGTTACAAGAAGGGTTTCGGTCTGAAAAAATCAGGAGGAGACTTTTCGGAGGATTCGCCGCCGCCACAAGGCGGCACTTGAGCAGAACCAATCTAGAGCTCCGGGAGGACGATCCTGCCGGGGAAACTTCCCTCCCGGAGGGGGAAATCGTCGCCATCGTCATCACCAACACTCCTCTCATCGGAGGGGACTCATCACCATCAACATCTTCATTAGGACCATCTCATCTCCAAACCCTAGTTCATCACTTGTAACCAATCTCCATCTCGCGACTCCGATTGGTACTTGTAAGGTTGCTAGTAGTGTTAATTACTCCTTGTAGTTGATGCTAGTTGGATTACTTGGTGGAAGAGTTTATGTTCAGATCTTTAATGCTACTCATTACCTCTCTAGTCATGAATATGATTATGCTTTGTGAGTAGTTACTTTTTTTCCTGAGGACATGGGATAAGTAATGCTATAAGTAGTCATGTGAATTTGGTATTCGTTCGATATTTTGATGTGTTGTATGTTGTTTTTCCTCTAGTGGTGTTATGTGAACGTCGACTACATAACACTTCACCATTATTTGGTCCTAGAGGAAGGCATTGGGAAGTAGTAAGTAGATGATGGGTTGCTAGAGTGACAGAAGCTTAAACCCTAGTTTATGCGTTGCTTCGTAAGGGGCTGATTTGGATCCACTAGTTTAATGCTATGGTTAGACTTTGTCTTAATTCTTCTTTCGTAGTTGCAGATGCTTGCGATAGGGGTTAATCATAAGTGGGATGGTTTTCCAAGTAAGGGCATTACCCAAGCGCTGGTCCACCCACATATCAAACTATCAAAGTAACGAATGCGAATCATATGAACATGATGAAAACTAGCTTGACAGAAATTCCCATGTGTCCTCGGGAGCGTTTTTCCTCCTATAAGACTTTTTCCAGGCTTGTCCCTTTCTACAAAAGGGATTGGGCCACTTTGCTGCACCGTTGTTACTTTTGTTACTTGCTACTTGCTACGAATCATCTCACCACACAACTACTTGTTACCGATAATTTCAGTGCTTGCAGATATTACCTTGCTGAAAACCACTTGTCAGATCCTTCTGGTCCTCGTTGGGTTCGACACTCTTACTTATCAAAAGGACTACAATAGATACCCTATACTTGTGGGTCATCAAGACTCTTTTCTGGCGCCGTTGCCGGGGAGTGAAGCGCCTTTGGTAAATGGAACTTGGTAAGGAAACATTCATATAGTATGTTGAAATTTATTGTCACTTGTCACTATGGAAACTAATACTTTGAGGGGCTTGTTCGGGGTATCTTCACCTCTAAAGGAAGCACAAAGAGTTGCTCCTCAACCTTCTGCACCTACTGAAAATATTTGCTTTGAATTTCCTTCGGGTATGCTTGAGAAACTGCTGGCTAATCCTTTTACAGGAGATGTAACATCACATCCAGACTTGCATCTAATCTATGTAGATGAAGTTTGTGGTTTATTTAAGCTTGCAGGTTTGCCTGAGGATGAGGTCAAGAAGAAGGTCTTTCCCTTATATTTTAGGGATAAGGTATTGACATGGTATAGGCTATGTGATGATACTGGATCACGAAACTACAATCGGTTGAAATTGGAATTTCATCAAAAGTTTAATCCTATGCATTTAGTACATCGTGATCAGAATTATATTTATAATTTTTGGCCTCGTGACAGAGAAAGCATTGCTCAAGCTTGGGGGAGGCTTAAATCAATGTTATATTCATGCCCCAATGATGAGCTCTCGATAGAAATTATCATTCAGAACTTCTATGCTCGGCTTTCTCATGATGATCGCACCATGCTTGACACTTCTTGTACCGGTTCTTTTATGAAGAGAGATATTGACTTCAGATGGAATTTATTGGAAAAAATTAAGCGCAACTCTGAAGATTGGGAGATTGATGAAGGTAAGGAGTCAGGTATGAATTTCAAGTTTGATTGCGTTAAATCTTTTGTTGAAACAAATACTTTTTGTGATTTTAGCGCTAAGTATGGACTTGACTCTGAGATAGTAGCTTCATTGTGTGAATCATTTGCTGCTCATATTGATCTCCCCAAAGAGAAGTGGTTTAAATATCATTCTCCCTTAGAAGTCAATGTAGTTAAACCCAATCCACTTGAAGAGAAAGTCATTACCTATAATGATCCTGTTGTTTCCAGTGCTTACATTGAGAAACCACCTTTCCCTGTTAGGATAAAGGATCATTCTAAAGCTTCAACTGTGATACGTAGAGGTTACATTAGAACACCCGCACCCCTGAGCAAATTATTGTTGAACCTAGCATTGCTATTATCAAAGATCTCCTGTCCGACAATGTTGATGGCCATGATATTCACTTCTGTGAAGATGTTGCTAGAATTGCTAAACCACACGCTAGGGACAAACATAGGCCTGTTGTTGGCATGCATGTTGTTTCTGTTAAGATAGGAGATCATTGTTATCACGGTTTATGTGACGTGGGTGCTAGTGTTAGTGCAATACCTCAATCCTTATATGATGAAATCAAAGACGAGCTTGCACCTATTGAGATAGAGCCTATTGATGTCACTATTTAGCTTGCCAATAGAGATACTATTTGCCCTGTGGGGATTGTTAGGGATGTTGAAGTGTTGTGTGGTAAAACGAAGTATCCTGCTGATTTCCTCGTTCTTGCTACCACACAAGATAGCTTTTGTCCCATCATATTTGCCAGACCCTTCCTCAATACCGTCAATGCTCATATTGGCTGTGAGAAGCAAACTGTCATTGTTGGCTTTGAAGGTGTGTCACATGAGTTCAATTTCTCCAAGTTTGGTAGACAACCTCATGAAAAAGAGTTGCCTAGTAAGGATGAAACTATTGCCCTAGCTTCTATTGCCGTGCCTCCTACTGATCCTTTAGAGCAATACTTGCTTGAGCATGAAAATTATATGCATATGGATGAAAGGGATGAGATAGATAGAGTTGTCTTAGAACAATATCCTATCCTTAAGAATAATTTGCATGTTGAACTGCTTGGGGATCCACCCCCACCAAAGGGTGATCCTGTGTTCGAGCTTAAACAATTGCCTGATACTCTTAAGTATGCTTATCTTGATGAAAAAGAGATATATCTTGTTATTATTAGTGCTAGCCTCTCAGAGCATGAAGAAAATAAGTTACTAAAAACTCTGAGGAAGCACCGTGCTGCTATTGGATATACTCTTGATGATCTTAAGGGCATTAGTCCCACTCTATGCCAGCACAAGATTAAAACTGATCCTGATTCCAAACCAGTTGCTGGTCATCAAAGGAGACTAAATCCTAAGATGAAAGAGGTAGTAAGAAAAGAAATACTAAAGCTCCTGGAGGCAGGTATTATTTATCCTGTTGCTCATAGTGATTGGGTAAATCCGGCGCATTGCGTCCCTAAGACGGGAGGTATTACCGTTGTCCCTAATGATAAGGATGAATTGATCCCACACATGATTATTACTGGCTATAGGATGGTGACCGATTTTAGGAAATTGAATAAGGCCACTAGAAAAGATCATTACCCTTTGCCTTTTATCGACCAAATGCTAGAAAGACTGTCTAAACACACACACACTTCTGCTTTCTAGACGGTTATTCTGGTTTCTCCCAAATACCAGTTGCCCAATCTGATCAGGAGAAAACCACTTTCACCTGCCCTTTCGGTACCTTTGCTTATAGACGTATGCCTTTTGGCTTATGTAATGCACCCGCCACCTTTCAAAGATGTATGATGGCTATATTCTCTGACTTTTGTGAAAAGATTGTTGAGGTTTTCATGGATGACTTCTCCGTTTACGGGTCTTCTTTTGATGATTGCCTCAGCAACCTTGATCGAGTCTTGCAGAGATGTAAATACACCAATCTTGTCTTGAATTGGGAGAAGTTCCACTTTATGGTTAATGAAGGCATCGTCTTAGGACATAAAATTTCTGAAAGAGGTATTGAAGTCGATAAGGCTAAGGTTGATGCAATCGAGAAAATGCCATACCCCGCAGATATCAAAGGTATAAGAAGTTTCCTTGGTCATGCTGGTTTCTATAGGAGGTTCATTAAAGACTTCTCTAAGATTTCTAGGCCTCTTACCAATCTCTTGCAAAAGGATATTCCTTTTGTTTTTGACGATGAATGTGAGGAAGCCTTCGAAATACTTAAGAAGGCCTTGATAACTGCACCTATTGTTCAACCACCTGATTGGAACTTACCTTTTGAAATTATGTGTGATGCCAGTGATTATGTTGTTGGTGCTGTTCTAGGACAAAGAGTTGAAGAGAAGTTGAATGTTATTCACTATGCTAGTAAAACTCTAGACAGTGCCCAAAGAAACTATGCTACTACGGAAAAGGAATTTTTTGCAGTCGTGTTTGCATCTGAAAAGTTCAGGTCTTACATAGTTGATTCCAAAGTCACTATTCACACTAATCATGCTGCTATTAAGTACCTCATGGAGAAGAAAGATGCTAAACCTAGACTTATTAGAAGGGTTCTCTTGCTACAAGAATTTGATTTGCACGTTGTTGACAAGAAGGGTGCTGATAACCCCGTAGCAGATAACTTGTCTAGGTTGGAGAGCGTTCATGATGACCCACAACCTATTGATGATAGCTTTCCCGATGAGCAACTTAATGTCATCAATGCTTCACGTAGTGCACCGTGGTATGCTGACTATGCAAACTATATCGTTGCCAAATATATACCACCTAGTTTCACATAACAGCAAAAGGAGAAATTCTTCTTTGATTTAAGACATTACTTTTGGGATGATCCTCACCTTTATAAAGAAGGAGTAGATGGTGTTATTAGACGTTGTGTACCTGAACATGAACAGGGACAGATCCTACAGAAGTGTCACTCCGAGGCCTACGGAGGGCACCATGCGGGAGATAGAACTGCACACAAGGTATTGCAATCAGGTTTCTATTGGCCCGCGCTTTTCAAGGATGCCTGTAAGTTTGTCTTGTCTTGTGACGAATGTCAAAGAATACGTAATATCGGTAAACGTCAGGAAATTCCTATGAACTATTCACTTGTAATTGAACCATTTGATGTTTGGGGCTTTGATTATATGGGACCTTTTCCAAAATCCAGCGGGTATACTCATATCCTAGTTGCTGTTGATTACGTCACTAAGTGGGTAGAAGCTATCCCCACTAGTAGTGTTGATCACAACACCTCTATCAGGATGCTTAAAGAAGTTATTTTACCTAGATTTGGAGTCCCTAGATATCTAATTACTGATGGTGGTTCACATTTCATTCATGGTGCTTTCCGTAAAACGCTTGCTAAGTACGATGTCAACCTTAGAATTGCGTCTCCCTATCACCCTCAGTCTAGTGGTCAAGTAGAGCTAAGCAATAGAGAGATTAAATTAATTCTACAAAAGACTATCAACAGGTCTAGAAAGAATTGGTCTAAGAAGCTCGATGATGCACTATGGGCTTATAGAACTCCCTATAAGAATCCCATGGGCATGTCTCCGTACAAAATGGTGTACGGTAAAGCATGTCATTTACCTCTTGAGCTAGAGCATAAAGCTTATTGGGCAATCAAAGAGCTCAACTTTGATTTCAAACTTGCTGGTGAGAAGAGGTTATTTGATATTAGCTCACTTGATGAATGGAGAACTCAGACATATGAAAATGCCAAGTTGTTCAAAGAAAAGGTTAAGAGGTGGCATGATAAGAGGATACAAAAGCGTGAGTTCAATGTAGGTGATTATGTCTTGCTATATAGTTCTCGTTTAAGATTTTTTGCAGGCAAGCTTCTCACTAAATGGGAAGGTCCCTATATTGTTGAGGAAGTATATCGTTCCGGTGCTATGAAGATCAACAACACGGAAGGTAATTGTCCGAGAGTGGTAAATGGACAGGGAATCAGGCATTATATCTCAGGTACTCCCATATATGTTGAAAGCAATATTATCAATACCGTAACTCCGGAAGAATACCTAAGGGATATTTATCATCCTATTTCAGACTCTGAAAACGAAGAGGTATGTGATTCGGTAAGAAAGAAGACTCCAAAACTTTTCGAGTAGGAATTTTTCTCCGTTTTGGAATATTTGAAAAAATAGAAAAATTTGAAGTAGTCCGGAAAGCGCACGAGGAGGCGACAAGCCTGCCAGGCACGGGCCACCCCCTGGCCGCGCCTGGGGGGCTTGTGGCCACCTCGTGTGCCTCCCGGACTCCGTTTTTGTGCGGAGTACTCCTTATGGTCTGGAAAAAATCATTACATATTCTGCCGAAAGGTCCGACCCTCGATCACGCAAATTTCCTCTGTTTTCGTTCCGAGCCTGTTTTCTGCCGCAGATTTAGAGCAAGATGTCGTCTCAGGAATCTGTGGGGGAGAACAATCTCCCTCAAGTCTATGGAGAAGTAAATGCTGATCTGAAAAGAATGGAGGTCATGTAGGCCAGGGAAAGGCTACCTAAAGAAACCAAGGGCAAAACTAAGGAGAAGAATCAGGCGTGGGACGAAGTACAATCTGTGTTCAACAAGGAAGAAGTTGAAGAAGTGGATTTCCTCCAACCCTACCTCCACCTACTGTCTCCATCCTTGATTGAACTCTTGAGGTTTGTGAAACAACTCGTGCTCGCAATACTTATCTCACTCGTGAAGTTGTTTTGCTGGAGAAACATATCACATATCTCCAAGGTATAAATCAAAGATTGATGGCCCTCTTGGAATCAAAGGTTGCAACAACTCCACCACCATCACCTCTGAAGAAAGACAACTGAGCATGGGTATGGGCAATCCCCTTGGCTTGTGCCAAGCTTGGGGGAGTTGCCCAGGTATCGTATCACCATCACATCTTTTTTCCTTTACCTTTGTTTTAGTTTGTTCCTTTTCAATTTTCTCTTTCTATAGTAGAATAAAGGTCTTAGTGTTTTAGGCTTGAGTTTTTCTTTGTGTTACCCCCGATGTATTCGAGCTCGTGAGCCATATAATAAAGAGTGTCTTAGTTGAAGGGCCTTGCTTCATGCCATCATCAAGAGAATGATAAAAGAACAAAAGCATGAAAGATCATGTAATGATCTTATGGGAAGTGATGGCTTCACATATAAAAAGAATGACAATTGAAACTTTTTGAGGGTAGACAATCGTAGACCTTGGTCATTGTTGCAGTTAATAGGAAGTGATAAAGAAGGAGAGGTTCACATATAAATATATCATCTTTGACACCATCTATGATTGTGAACACTCACTAAACTATTACATGCTTAGAAGTAGATGTTGGACAAGCAAGACAACATAATGAATTGTGTTTATTTAGTTCCGAACAATGTTATATGACTAGAGATCCCTTAGCATGTGGCGATTGCTTCCACCTCATATTAGCCAAAACTCCCGCACCAAGTAGAGATACTACTTGTGCATCCATAAACCTTCAACCCAGTTTTGCCTTGAGAGTCCACCATACCTACCTATGGATTGAATAAGATCCCTCAAGTAAGTTGTCATCGGTGCAAGCAATAAAAATTGCTCCCTAAATATGTATGATCTATTAGTGTGTGGAAAATAAGCTATGTACGAACCTGTGTTGAGGAAGACATAAAAGCCACAGACTGCATACTAAAGTTCTTTATCACAGGAGGCAATATAAAGTGACATTCCTCCGCACTAAGAGGACACGCATACCAACCTCAAAAGCGCATGACAACTTCTGCTTCCCTCTGCGAAGGGCCTATCTTGTACCTTTACTTTTTGCCCTTGAAAGAGTCATGGTGATCTTCACCAATTCCCTATTTCGCCTTTATCTTGGCTAACTTCATATGCTTGGGAAAGATCTATATTCATATGTCAACTTGGAAGTAAGTATTCATGAATTATTATTGTCGACATTACCCTTGAGGTAAGCAGTTGGGAGGCGAAACTATAAGCCCCTATCTTTCTCTGTGTCCAGCTGAAACTTTGATCTCATGAGTACCACGTGAGTTGTAGCAATTGTAGAGAATGAAAAGATGATTGAGTATGTGGATTTGCTTTACAAGCTCTCATTCGACTCTTTCTGATGTTGTGATAAATAGCAATTGCTTCAATGACTAAAGGCTATCGGTTGTTGATTCTCGCTAAGGTTCTTGACCCATGCTTTACTTTGTGAAGGAATTGTCACTTTAGCATGAGAATTGATATGATGATATTGCTGTTCTAATCATGATCATGATGCCTGCATGTTCGCATCTTGTTTTGTCGACACCTCTCTCTCTAAACATGCGGGCATATTTATTGATCTCGGCTTTCACTTGAGGACAAGCGAGGTCTAAGCTTGGGGGAGTTGATACGTCCATTTTGCATCATGCTTTCATGTTGATATTTATCACTTTTTGGGCTCTTATTACACTTCACGGTACAATCCTTATGCTTTTTCTCTCTTATTTTGCAAGGTTTACATGAAGAGGGAGAATGCCGGCAGCTGGAATTATCGCCTGAAAAAGGAGCAAGTTTGAGATGCCTATTCTACGCAAGTCCAAAAGCCGTGAAAATCAACGTGGATTGTTTTTGGGATTTATAAAAAATACTGGGCCGAAGAAGTGCCAGAGGGGTGCCAGCAGGTGGCCACAAGCCTGCTAGGCGCGGCCACCCCCTGGCCGCGCCTAGGGGGCTTGTGAGCTCCTTGCTGGCCCACTGGCCCCCTCTTTTGTTACAAGAAGGGTTTCGGTCTGGAAAAAATCAGGAGGAGGCTTTTCAGAGAATTCTCCGCTGCCACGAGGCGGAACTTGAGCAGAACCAATCTAGAGCTCCGGGAGGACGATCCTGCCCGGGAAACTTCCCTCCCGGAGGGGGAAATCGTCGCCATCGTCATCACCAACACTCCTCTCATTGGAGGGGACTCATCACCATCAACATCTTCATCAGAACCATCTCATCTCCAAACCCTAGTTCATCACTTGTAACCAATCTCCGTCTCGCGACTCCGATTGGTACTTGTAAGGTTGCTAGTAGTGTTAATTACTCCTTGTAGTTGATGCTAGTTGGATTACTTGGTGGAAGAGTTTATGTTTAGATCTTTGATGCTACTCATTACCTCTCTGGTCATGAATATGATTATGCTTTGTGAGTAGTTACTTTTGTTCTTGAGGACATGTGATAAGTCATGCTATAAGTAGTCATGTGAATTTGGTATTCGTTCGATATTTTGATGTGTTGTATGTTGTTTTTCCTCTAGTGGTGTTATGTGAACGTCGACTACATAACACTTCACCATTATTTGGTCCTAGAGGAAGGCATTGGGAAGTAGTAAGTAGATGATGGTTTGTTAGAGTGACAGAAGCTTAAACCCTAGTTTATGCGTTGCTTCGTAAGGGGCTGATTTGGATCCACTAGTTTAATGCTATGGTTAGACTTTGTCTTAATTCTTCTTTCGTAGTTGCGGATGCTTGAGAGAGGGGTTAATCATAAGTGGGATGCTTGTCAAAGTAAAGGCAGTACCCAAGCGCCGGTCCACCCACATATCAAAATATCAAAGTAACGAATGTGAATCATATGAACATGATGAAAACTAGCTTGACAGAAATTCCCATGTGTCCCCGGGAGCGTTTTTCCGCCCATAAGACTTTGTCCAGGCTTGTCCCTTGCTACAAAAGGGAATGGGCCACTTTGCTGCACTGTTGTTACTTTTGTTACTTACTACTTGCTATGAATCATATCACCACACAACTACTTGTTACCGATAATTTCAGTGCTTGTAGATATTACCTTACTGAAAACCACTTGTCAGATCCTTCTGCTCCTCATTGGGTTCGACACTCTTACTTATGGGAAGGACTATGATAGATCCCCTATACTTGTGGGTCATCACATAGCGCCACCCTCCCCTCGTCACTCGCCCCACCTACCGCCCGTCGCCCTCTCTCCAGCACCACCACGCGCCGCCGCCCCTCCCCATCCAGCGCACCGCCGCTCGTGCTTCCTATCCCTTGCGCCACCCTTCATTGCCCCGGATCTCGTCGCCTCCCCCACGCTCCCTGCGCACCGCCGCCAGTGCCTACCTGCCTCGCCCAGCGCCCTCACTCCCCCATCCCCTGGACCGAGCCCTCCCACCTCGATCCAGGCCAGGGAGGCCTTCCCCTCGCCGGCTCCAGCAGGTGGCCGACCCCTCGTCGCTCTGCTACTGCAACAAAAGACCTTCCAACGGCGCCAGAAACACGTGCTGACGGGAGACTATTCTTGTCTTGATACTCCTCAGTAACGGCACCAGGAATCCTTCTGCTACGGCTATGCCTTTAGGGACTTCCTAGGCAAATATGCAAAGGATTTCCCCCGTGGCCTTGGAGCCTTGTGTTGGTGTTCCCTCGAAGCGGAAAGGGTGATGTAGCGCAGCGGTGGTAAGTATTTCCCTCAGTTTTGAGAACCAAGGTATCGATCCAGTGAAGGAGTATCACAAGTACCTGCACAAACACAAAAAGCTTGCTCCCAACGCTATGAAGGGGTTGTCAATCCCTTATAGATTGTTTGCCAAGTGAGAACTGAAAGCAACAAAGTAACAAAGCAAAGTAAAAGCGAAAGTGGAAACGATAGGTGTGAATAGACCCCGGGGCCGTAGTGTTCACTAGTGGCTTCTCTCATGAAAGCAAGTAGACGGTGGGTGAACAAATTACTGTCGAGCAATTGATAGAACCGTGCAAAGTCGTGAAGTCATCTATGGCAATGATTATATCTATAGGCATCACATCCAAAACAAGTAGACCGATACTTTCTGCATCTACTACTATTACTCCACACGTCAACCGCTATCCAGCATGCATCTAGTGTATTAAGTCCAAAAGAACAGAGTAACGCCTTAAGCAAGATGACATGATGTAGATGGAGAATCTCATATCTACGACAAAGCCCATCTTGTTACCCTTGATGGCAACTACACGATGTGTGCCTTGCTGCCCCTACTGTCACTGGGAAAGGTCACCACACGGTATGAACCCAAAACCAAGCACTTCTCCCATTGCAAGAATCATAGATCTAGTTGGCCAAACAAAACCCAAGACTCGGAGAGACTTACAAGGATATTAAATCATGCATATAAGAAATCAGCAAAGACTCAAATATATATCATAGATAATATGATCACAAATCCACAATTCATCGGATCTCGACAAACACACCGCCAAAGAAGATTACATCGGATAGATCTCCATGAAGATCATGGAGAACTTTGTATTAAAGATCCAAGAGAGAGAAGAAGCCATCTAGCTACTAACTACGGACCCGTAGGTCTGAAGTGAACTACTAACGAGTCATTGGAGGGGCGATGATGTTGATGTAGAAGCCCTCCAACTCCAAAGTCCCCTCCGGCAGGGCATCGGGAAGGGTCTCCAGATGAGATCTCACGGAAATGGAAGCTTGCGGCGGCGGAAAAGTGTTTTCGTGGATTCCCTGATTTTTTCTGTATTTTAGGGAATATATAGGCGAAGGAGATAGGTCAGGGGGGTGCCAGGGAGGCCACAAGCCTGCTAGCCGCCGCCCCCTGGTGACGGCTACAGGGCTTGTGGGCCCCGTGTAGCTCTCCTGCCTTGGCCCTCAAGCCCCCTGATCTTCTTCCGTCTGGGAAAAAATTATTTCGGGGATTTTATTCCGTTTGGACTCCGTTCCAAAATCAGATCTGAAAAGAGCCAAAAACACAGAAAAAACAGGAACTGGCACTTGGCACTGAATTAATAAGTTAGTCCCAAAAAAGATATAAAAGGTACATGAAACATCCAAAGATGACAAGATAACAGCATGAAACCATCAAAAATTATAGATACGTTTGAGACGTATCAAGCATCCCCAAGCTTAACTCCTGCTCGTCCTCGAGTAGGGAAGTGATAAAGAATGAATTTTTGATGCTTTCATGCTACCTAGCATATATGTCCTTTGTAACTCCTCTTATGTGCCGTGAACGTTCAGATCCATTAGATTCAAAAGAATAGTTTGCTATTGACGTGGAAACAATAATACTTCAAGCAAACTAGCAAGGTAATCATGAACTTTCAAAATAACAAGGCCAAAAGAAAGTTATCCCTACAAAAGCATATAGTCTGGCTATGCTCTGTCATCATTGCACAACGAATTTAAATCATGCACAACCCCGGTATTGGCCAAGTAATTGTTTTCACACCTTTACTTTCTCAAACCTTTTCAACTCTCACGCAATACATGAGCGTGAACCATGGTTTTAGCATTATAAGTGGTGTGGAGTGTGGTGGAGGTTGCAAGACAAACAAGGAGAAGATGATCACATTAACTAGGCATATCAATGAGCTGTGGAGATGCTCATCGATAGATATCAATGTGAATGAGTAGGGATTACCATAAAAATGATGCACTAGAGCTAAGAGTATGTGAAAGCTCTTAAAGAAAACTAGTGGGTGTGCATCCAACTTGCTTGCTCACGAAGACCTAAGGCAAATTTGAGGAAGCCTATCATTGGGATATACAAGCCAAGTTATGTAATGAAATTTTCCCACTAGCTATATGGTGGTGACAAAACGAGAGACTCTCAATCATGAAGATCATGGTGCTTAATAAGCACAAGTGTGGAAGGATAGTAGCATTGTCCCTTCTCTCTTTTTCTCTCATCATTTTTTAGTGGGCTCTTTTGGCCTCTTTTTTTTATAAAAATATTTTGGTGGGCATATTTGGCCTCTTTTATGTCCTCACATTGGACAATGCTCCATCAATGATGATCATCACACTTTCAACTCAAAACTTAGAGCAACGATGACTCTATATGGAATGCCTTCGGTAGTGTACTGTGACAATGTTCTAGCATGACATAGACATTAATGGAAACATCATTCTAGCTATCTTACGACCATGAAATGGCAATGTAGAAGTGGTGGCACATGTCATGGTGGTAGTTGCATGGCAATATATCTCGGAATGACTTTGAAAAAGCCATAGTAGGTAGGTATGGTGGCTGTTTTGAGGGAGGCTAATGGTGGGTTTTGTGCACGGGCGAAAGTTGCACGGCACTAAAGAAGATAGTGATGGTGGAAGGTGAAAGTGCATCTAAACCATGGACTCAACATTAGTCATGAAGAACTCATATACTTGTTGCAAAAGTTTTAGTAGTAATCGAAACAAAGCATTCAACGCATACTCCTAGGGGAAGGGTTGGTAGGTATAAACCATCGCGCGATCCCGACCGCCACACAAAGGATGACAATCAATAGACTAATCATGCTCAGACTTCATCACATAGCGGTTCACCATACGTGCATGCTACAGGAATCACTAACTTCAACACAAGTATTTCTAGATCCACAACACCTTACTAGCATATCTTCAATATTACCACAACCACAACTCAAAACTAATTGAGATGAATCATTCAATGCACATGAAGGTGGAAGTTTTCATATCCCTTTGGATAACTACCCCTTTTGATACTACTTTCAAAGCATAGATCAACTACCAAGCCACGCACCACCGTTCTCTAAAATATATAAGTGAAGCACACAGAGCAAAATCAACTAGCTCAAAAGATATAAGTGAAGCACATGTGAGCTGAATTGTTTACCAAAGGATATAAGTGAAGCTCGACAAAATCACGGTGAGTGCATGTCTCTATCTCTAGGTGTGTAGCAAGGATGATTGTGACACAACAAAAATAAAGGACTCCTACGATACAAGACGCTCCAAGCAAAACACATAACATGTGGTGAATAAAAATATAGCCCCAAGTAACGTTACCGATGGATTGAAGACGAAAGAGGGGATGCCTTCCCGGGGCATCCCCAAGCTTAGGATTTTACGGCATCCTTGAATCTCCTGGGGTGCCATGGGCATCCCCAAGCTTGAGATCTTGCCACTCTTTATCTTTTTGTCCATAAGAACTTCACCCAAAACTTGAAAACTTCACAACACGAAACTTAAACAGAAACTCGTGATAACATTAGTATAAGAAAGCAAACCACCACTTCCTTAGGTACTGTAGCAAACTTAAATTCTACTTATGTTGATGTTGGTTACTGTATCTTCAATCTTCCATGGCTAATACCCCCCGATACTATCCATAGTTTCATCAAAATAAGCAACCAACACATCAAAAATAGAATCTGTTAACAACAGACCAGTCTGTAGCAATCTGTATACTTCGTATACTTCTGTTACTTCAACAATTCTGAAAAATTACGACAGTCTGAAGAATTTGCGTAGAAATCAGCAGCAAAACGAATCAACTCAAAGTCTCCTACAGAAAAAAAGAAAATTCTTTTCGTGAGCAGAAAGTTTCTGTCTTTTCCAACATGACCAAACGATCATCCCCAAGACTAATCATAACGGTTTTGCTTGGCACAAATGCAAAAAGAAACACAAAAAACACAATCATAACAGAATTATGAAAGTTTGGAAAACAAAAAACAGAAAAAGGATAGATTTGTTGGGTTGCCTCCCACAAGCGCTTTTGTTTAACGCCCTTAGCTAGGCAAAAGGTGATGGAAGCACGTATTGTCATCTTTGGTGCTCAAACCATAAGTAGCCCTCATCATAGATTCATAAGGCAATCTTATTTTCTTTCTAGGAAAGTGCTCCATGCCCTTATTTAAAGGAAATTGAAATTTAATATTCCCTTCCTTCATATCGATGATAGCACCAATAGTCCTTAGGAAAGGTCTACCAAGAATAATGGGACATGAAGGATTGCAATCTATGTCAAGTACAATGAAATCCACGGGTACATAGTTCTTATTTGCAACAATAAGAACATCGTCGATCCTTCCCATGGGTTTCTTGATAGTAGAATCCGCAAGATGCAAATTAAGAGAACACTCTTCAATCTCATGAAAACCAAGAATATCACATAAAGACTTTGGAATCGCGAAAACACTAGCACCCAAATCACACAAAGCATTGCACTCATAGTTTTTGATCTTGATTTTGATAGTAGGTTCCCACTCATCATGAAGTTATCTAGGTATATAGACTTCTAATTCGAGCTTCTCTTCAAGAGATTTCATCATAGCATCTACGATATGCGCGGTAAAGTCTTTGCTTTGGTTATAAGCATGTGGAGAGTTTGCAATGGATTGCATCAAAGAAATGCATTCAAACAAGGAGCAATTATCATAATTGAATTCCTTGAAATCCAAAGTGGGAGTTTCATTACTACCCAAAATTTTGATTTCTTCTACTCCACTCTCCACACCTTTATCATCAAGATGGGTGGACTCCGAATCATTGGGGCGTTTTTCAACCAAAGTGGATTCATATCCAGCCCCTTCATCAATAGGTTTTACACGCGAAAACAAAGATTCAAGAGGAGTCACACCAAGCACTTTAAGATCTTCGTGATTTGCATCACAAATTTCCGGTTTAGCTGCCATCTTATTGACTAAGGTGGCCTGCTTGTCAGAAATTTGGCCCACCAATTTTTCAAGGTGAGCAAGCTAAGAATTTAGTGCAAGGAATACTTTGGCCATGTCATCAACTTCTTTATTCAAACAGGCCATAAAAGAACTTTGCTCTTTTAATTCTCCATGGAAGTAACTATTCTGGTCAAACTCAGAAGACATGGAACCTTTGACACTAGTTTCAATCTCTTCCAATCTTCTGAAATAGTTTGGTTTGGGCATGAGAAAAGGTCTCTCACGAACAAGCCCAAGAGCGAGCGAGGAAAATGGGCAAAGGAAAACGGAAAAAGGCAAAAGGCAAAAGAAAACGGCAAAGGAGAAAGGCAAAAGAAAACGGAAAATGTGAAGTGGGGGAGAGGAAAACGAGAGGCAACTGGCAAAAAAGTAAATGCAAGAGATGAGTTTGTGAGACCTACTTGGATAGATCTCTACCTCCCCGGCAACGGCGCCAGAAATACTTCTGCTACTGCAACAAAAGACCTTCCAACGGCGCCACAATTCATCGGATCTCGACAAACACACCGCCAAAGAAGATTACATCGGATAGATCTCCATGAAGATCATGGAGAACTTTGTATTGAAGATCCAAGAGAGAGAAGAAGCCATCTAGCTACTAACTACGGACCCGTAGGTCTGAAGTGAACTACTCACGAGTCACTGGAGGGGCGATGATGTTGATGTAGAAGCCCTCCAACTCCAAAGTCCCCTCCGGCAGGGCACCTGGAAGGGTCTCCAGATGAGATCTCTCGGAAACGGAAGCTTGCGACGGCGGAAAAGTGTTTTCGTGGATTCCCTGATTTTTTTTCTGTATTTTAGGGAATATATAGGCGAAGGAGCTAGGTCAGGGGGGAGCCAGGGAGGCCACAAGCCTGCTAGCCGCCGCCCCCTGGTGGCGGCTACACGACTTGTGGGCCGCCTGTAGCTCTCCTGCCTTGGCCCTCAAGCCCCCTGATCTTCTTCCGTTCGGGAAAAAATTATTTCGGGGATTTTATTCCGTTTGGACTCTGTTCCAAAATCAGATCCGAAAAGAGCCAAAAACACACAAAAAACAGGTACTCACACTTGGCACTGAATTAATAAGTTAGTCCCAAAAAAGATATAAAAGGTACATAAACCATCCAAAGATGACAAGATAACAACATGAAACCATCAAAAATTATAGATACGTTTGAGACGTATCACGCTCCTCCTTCGGTCTCCGCCACCTGGACCGATCCCCGGCGCCCCCCCGTGCCGGATCCGCGACCGCACCGACAACCACCGGCCTCCTCGTCATCCTACACAACGGCCGACCCCGAGTCTGGCTGCCCCGATCCCCGGCAACGCCGGTGAGCTCCGGGCCCCGGGCACCCTCTCCTCCTTCCCCCGTTCCGGTTCTGTTCCGGCGAACACCGCGTCGTTCCGGCGCTGTTGAGCTTCCGTATGAGGAGGTGGAGGTTGCCTCCTCTATCTCTCTGTGTTGAGAGAGATGTCTGTGAGCACAGAGTTAATAGAGAGATGTTAGATAGAAAGAGATAATAAAAAGGAAGGGATAATGTATATGTGTATGTATGT
The DNA here is from genome assembly GCF_904849725.1 of Hordeum vulgare subsp. vulgare. NCBI lineage: Eukaryota > Viridiplantae > Streptophyta > Magnoliopsida > Poales > Poaceae > Hordeum > Hordeum vulgare. The sequence goes on along the minus strand of NC_058520.1, from coordinate 537,559,832 downwards.
ATGTATGTACGTATTAGTGTATGTATGTATGTATGTATTATGTATGTATGCATGTTGTGCGTAACGTACGTGTGGGCTTGCTGTCCCAATGACAGTAGGGCCCCACCGCTCCCACCAAATGACAGGTGGGGTCCTTCCAAAAAAAATAAAAAAAATAAAAATATGTTTTATTAATAAAATAAATAAATATATAATTAGATATATTATTTAAATAATTAGTTAATTAATTCAATAGATAAATTAGTAATCTGTTAATATAGATAAATAAGTATTAGTGATAATGATTGACTCCATGACAGCAGACCTTCCCCTGCAACGGCACCAGAAGAATGCTGCTAGCACTCTCCGGCAATCGAAACTAAAAGAATGTTGTTGACGGCCCACCAGCGCGTGGGATCGCAACAGTTTTCGAGGGTAGAGGATTCGACCCAAATTTGTTGGTACGCCTATAGGAGGTGAGAGAATACTCTCAAGTATTAGCAGCTGAATGTGTCAGATTCAACCACACCTTAAAGATTAGTATCTGCAAGCAAAGTAGTAACAGCAAAGTAGTATGATAACAACGGTGTGAGAAACAATCTGTTGACACGGAAGACTATTTCTAACGATTGTATCAATGGCGCCAAGTTGCCTCGTTGACGGAAATTTTCTGTTCCCGTCAACGACCAGCAAAAAAGTATTGTAGCACGTAGCAGCAGTGTAATGAGTAATAGCAGCGGCAAGGAACAGCAGTAGTGACAGCAGTAGCAAGTAGCAACAGTAGCAAGCGACAGTAGTAGCAACAGTAGCAGCAGAGCAAGACAAGTAACAGCAGCAGAGCAAGAAAAGTAACAGCAGCAGTAGGACAAACTCGTAGGCAATGGGTCGGTGATTTGTTCGGATAATATTCATCATGCAACAGTTATAACACGGAGAGATATGTGGCTAGCTCCCGTTCGTCAATGTGATGTAGGCATGCATTCCGTGTGTCGTCATACGTGCTTAGGGAAAAGAACATGCATGACATCTATTGTCCATCCCTCCCATGGCAGCGGGGTCCAAATGGAAACTACGGGATATTAAGGTTCTCCTTTTAATAAAGAACCGGACCAACGCATTAGCACTTGGTGAACACATGAACTCCTGAAACTATGGTCATCACCGGGAGTGGTTCCGGTTATTGTCACTCCGGGGTTGCCGGATCATAACACATAGTAGGTAACTACAACTTGCAAGATCGGATCTAAAACACACATATATTGGTGACAACATAATTATTTCAGATCTGAAATCTTGGCACTCGGGCCCTAGTGACAAGCATTAAGCATGGCAAAGTAGTAGCAACATCAACCTCAGAACATAGTGGATACTAGGGATTAATCCTCGATTACATGATAGATCTCATCCTACTCATCACCGCCCAGCGAGCCTACGAATAGATTACTCACGAACGACGAAGAGCTTCATGGAATTGGAGAGGGAAGAAGGTTGATGATGACGATGGCGATGATTTCCCCTCTCCGGAGCCCAAAACGGACTCCAGATCTGCCCTCCAGATGAAGAACAGGTTGTGGCGGCGCCTCCGTATCGCAAACACGACGAAATCTTCTCTCTTTATTTTTTCTGGGACGAAAGTGAACTTATAGAGCTGAGATTGGGGGCGGCAGATCCGTGTGGGCCCCACAAGCTTGCCCACCGCCACCAGGGGGTGGCGGTGGCAGGGCTTGTGGCCCACTGGCCCACCCACTCGGGTGGATCTTTGCGCAGGTATTTTTCATATTTTCCAAAAATAATCTCCGTAAATTTTCAGGACGTTTGGAGAACTTTGATTTCTGCACAAAAACAACACCAAGGCAATTCTGCTGAAAACAACGTCAGTCCAGGTTAGTTCCATTCAAATCATGCAAATTAGAGTCCAAAACAAGGGCAAAAGAGTTTGGAAAAGTAGATACAATGGAGACGTATCAACTCCCCCAAGCTTAAAACCTTGCTTGTCCTCAAGCAACTCAGTTGACAAACTGAGAGAGAAAGAAAAACTTTGACAAACTCTGTTTGATCTTCTTGTTGCAACTATGTCTAACTCATAACCAGAATTTCAGCAAGACCACAAGTTAACCACATAAGCAAGTGACACAAAGGTCTCACGGTAAACTAATATCAATGGCATAATCAGCTAACGAGCAAATAATAATGAGTTTCGAATACCAACACTTCAATCAAAACAAGCATGAAGCAATATGAATAGGTGGTCTCTCTCTAGCTCTTTCTGAGACCGCAAAACATAAATGCAGAGCACTTTCAAAGATCAAGGGCTGACTAAACATTGTAATTCATAGCAACGAAGATCCAGTCATAGTCATACTCAATATCAACCAAAGCAAAGCATAAAAATGATAAAAGTGATCTCTAATTGGTGCTTATATAAGAAGAGGATGACTCGACAGGAAAATAAATAGACAGACCCTTCGCAGAGGGAAGCATTGATTTGCAGAGGTGCCAGAGCTCAAGCTTTGAAAACAGAGATAATAATTTTGGGTGGCATGCTTTCATTGTCAACGCAATGACCAAGAGTTCTCAATATGTTCCATGCTACTGATGCTATAGGCGGTTCCCAAACAGAAAAGTAAAGTTTTAACTCCCCCACCACCAATCAATCACACTCCACGGCTAGCCGAATCCTCGGGTACCGTCCATACTAACAACAATCCGGGGGGAGTCTTGTTTTACATTTATGTTTTCAATTTAAGCATGGAACTGGTCATTCCAATTACCGGCCCCTTTCTCGTGAATGATAGTGAATAAACACATGTCGAGGATAACACTCCTAGCATGGAAGATACCAATAGCCCCCTGTCACCACATGAGCGGTTCGGGCATGCAAAACAGATTATTTCTTGAAGGTTTAGAGAGTGGCACATGCAAATTTACTTGGAACGGCAGGTAGATACCGCAAATAGGTAGGTATGGTGGACTCTCATGGAAAAACTTGTGGGTTTATGGAAGTGGATGCACAAGCAATATTCCGCTTAGTACAAGTGAAGGCTAGCAAAAGAATGGGAAGCGACCAACTAGAGAGCAACAACACTCATCAAGATGCAATGAGTTTGACTAACATTGAATGCAAGCATGAACAAGATATAAATCACCATGAACACGAACATCATAGAGGCTATGTTGATTTTGTTTCAACTACATGCATGAACATGCGCCAAGTCAAGCCACTTGAATCATTCAAAGGAGAATACCATCCTATCATACTACATCATAGTCATCTCAAAATCTATGTTGGCAATCAAGACAAACCATTATAAACTCTCAGCTAGTTAAGCATGGCATTAGAAACTATGTTCTCTAAGTTGTCATTGCAAACATGGTTCTCTCACAACAAAGCTGAATCTGGGTCGACAAGCTAGTCATATTTACAAAAACAAAGTAGATAGAGTTCATACCAACTTTTCAGTCTCAGTCACTTCATCATATATCATCACTATTGCCATTCACTTGCACGATCGAACGATGTGAACAATAATAAGAGCATCGGACTAAGCTGAATCTGCAGGCAAACAAAAAGGAGAAGACAAAGTAATATGGCTCTTTGAAAGCTAAACAGGTATGCATGCAAGAACCACTAAACATTGTAACCAATATCTTCTACCTTGACCCAAAGAAAAAGAAAACTATTTACACGGGAAAGCTCCCAACAAGCAAAAGAAGAAAGGAAAATCTTTTTGGGTTTTCTCAAAAGGACACAAAACAAGAAAACAAGAAAACGAAAATAAACTAGCATGGATAATATAGTGGCAAAGTGTAAACACCGGCTAACAAAGTGAGAGCATAAGCATGAATGTAAGGTCGGTGAGAACACGTACTCTCCCAAGCTTAGGCTTTTGGCCTAGATTGGTCTACTCCCAAGGTGGGAAATAACCAGCTCCTGGATACTCCGGAGCAGACTGTGGATGCCACTGCTGTGTGAGCTCCTCTGGCTCCCACTGATAAACTGGCGTCTGGTATTCGACTGGCGGCTCAGGCACGGGTGTCGTGGTTTTGTCACGGAAGATGTCCTCGTGAAAGGACTTAGTACTGGAGCCATCGCACCTTGGTGGCGACTCAAAGGGGTTAAGCGGGAGAGACACGGCGATTTACCCAGGTTCGGCCCCTTGAAAAGAGGTAATAGCCTACGTCCTGCTTTGTGTGTATTGATGTGGATTCGATTACAAGGGAGGCGTAACTCGCCCTAACCTAGCACTCGATGATTTCTAACCTACCTCTCCCCCTCCAGACTCGCCTTTATATATAGGTCGAAGCCTTAGGGTTTACAAGAGTCTCAGCCGGTTTACAACTCGTGACCACCGCGGTCTCTAAGTCGCCGTCTTGCCGAACCCAGAGTCCTTCCACAAATCATAACCACCTTGCGACTTCAAACCTCCCGGACAGAGGCCCAACTAGCCTTAAAGGATGAATCGCCTTAACAGTGACCCGGCCCATATTTGGCGGGTCATAACTGCAGGCAATATCCCCAACAACGGGCGCCTGTGGTTGGGCCATGCCCCAATATGCGTAGATGTCCGAGGGCATAATAGTGTACCTGCCTGCATGAAGATTGAACAAAGAAGGAGAAGGCAAAGTAATAGTCTCTCGAGTACCCTGACTAAATACCAGGTTATAAATCATCCGTCTACTAGCATCTCTATCCAGAAAATCATGGCGAACCATGCTGTCATAATCCAGATATCTCTCAGGGAGAAGCATCTCTCCTTCCTCTCCCAGTCTAATGGGTATCTCAAAGTGTTTGGCAAGACGGGTAGCATAGATACCTCCATAGACGGCACCCTTGGAACGGTTGGTGTTCAACCGCTGGGCTACTATAGCACCTAGGCTATAAGTCTTATCGTTATAAAGGCCTTCGCACAAAACCGCAAGGTGTGGGGAACTAAGTGATCGAGCCTCCCCACGGCCAATCAAACATTATCCCACAAATAGTGAGAAGTACCAAAGCACAGGAAAATGTATACTAGCAATTCTAGCGCGAGACACTCCTCTCTCCTCTCCAACAACAATAGTACCAATGAAATCCTCCAAGTCCCGTGGACGAGGGTCACGGATATCCCCAACATAAGGTAATTTGCATACATTGCAAAAATCCTGTAGCGTCATGCACTGGGGGACATCGTATATCATGAACTCAACCATGGGAGGATTCTTCCTCGGATAAAAGTTGAAGCTTTGAACGAAAATATTGGCGAGGAGGAGGTATTGCGATCACTTATCTTCAATGAACGCAGTAAGACCTGCGTTTTCCACCAAGTAATAAAAGTCTTCATAAAGCCCAGCGGCGCGCAAAAATTCATCACTTGGCCACTCGCACGCTCGAACTTCTGTGACTCGAGGCACTACGTACATGGGATGGTTCTTCTCATCCTCCTTGGAGTTACGGCTTGAGGAGCCTCTCAAGAACCTCCTCATCTTTTCCTTTTTCTAGCTCTGAAAAATTCTGAAATTTTTAGAGACTTCGAAAGAAAAGTGAATGAAGATTAACCCAACTTGTAGCAACTACTCCTACTAGTGCCTAGAGACCGTATCACGCACTAAAACTACTTGGGACTAGCTAAAATCAACATTTCTAGCTCAAGAACAGGGTCACCAAGGTAGCAAGAATACGCGAAGGATAAAGCACTAGAGCAAAAACTAATTGGACTAATGGAGGAGTCACTTACCAAGGAGTAATTTCCCCAAAACGGTTTGGAGAATGGTGCTTTGAGCAAGGAGATCGAAAATCACAGCCAAATGAGCAAGAACACGGGTTTGAGCTGTGAAACAATTTTTTCTCGAGGTGGAAGAAGAGGCTGGGAGCTGGAATGAGTGGAGGGGGTCCCTGTGGGCCCCAGAAGCTTGGTAGCCGCCACCAGGGGGGGTGGCGGTGATAGGGCTTGTGGCCCACTGGTCTGGCCCCTAGGCCAGCTCTCAGGCCCAATATTTTTCAAATATTCCAGAAAAAATCATACTAAATTTTCAGGACCATCAGAGAACTTTTATTTTCGAGGTATTTTTCTCGGGGACGCTAAAACAGAAAACAGGAAAAGCTAAACTAAATCTATCATTTTTCTTCTAAGCAATAGAAAATGAAAGCTCAAAACAGAGGTATGTGACTCTTTGATTCATCCATTTCATGGTCATCGAAAGAAATCCGTCAATGGGGTTATCAAATCCTCATGACAAAACCTTCTCGAATCGCAAGAGAGAACGGAGAATTTTAAAATAGCCACTAAGTCACCTCAATGGGGATATGTATCTCCGCAACAAGCAAATCATACTTCATCTTGACACGAGGAATAGGGCATTCAAAGCTCCAAATAAGAATCGATGAAGTCTTTTCGATAGCATTGATGCAATGTACTTGATATCGTTTCTTCGGAAAGTGCACTGTGTGCTCATTACCGTTGACATGGAAAGTGACATTGCCTTTGTTGCAATCTATAACAGCCCCTACAGTGTTTAAAAAGGGTCTTCCGAGGATGACAACCATGGCATCGTCCTCGGGAATATCCAAGATAACAAAGTCTGTTAAGATAGTGGTGTTAGCAACCACAACAGGCACATCCTCGCAAATGCCGATAGGGAAAGTAGTTGATTTGTCGGCCATTTGCAGAGAAATTTTAGTGGGTGTCAACTTATCCAATTCAAGTCTACGATAAAGAGAGAGTGGCATAACACTAACACCGGCTCCAAGGCCACATAAGGCAGTTCTTACGTAGTTTCCTTTAATGGAGCAAGGTATAGTGGGCACTCCGGGATCACCAAGTTTCTTAGGAGTTCCACCTTTGAAAGTGTAATTGGCAAGCATGGTGGAGATCTCCAGATCTGGTGTCTTCTGTTTATTAGTCACGATATATTTCATGTACTTAGTATACGGAGACATCTTGAGCATATCAGTTAACCGCATCTGCAGAAAGATGGGTCTTATCATCTCAACGAAGCGCTCAAAATCCTCATCATCCTTTTTCTTGGATGGCTTAGGAGGAAAGGGCATATATCGCTGAACCCATGGCTCCCTTTCTTTACCATGCTTCCTAGCAGTGAAGTCATTCTTATCGTATTTCTTAGGTTGTGGGTTATCAGGATTAACCGAAGGTTCAATCTCCACATCCTCAATATTGCTAGGTTGAGCTTTATTATGAACATCACTGTCCATATTGTCACCAGGTTCATGTTCATCACCAAATTGTGTTTCTGCATCAGACGCAGAAATATCATTAGGTTCTTCAGGTGTGACAGTATTTGGTGAACTCGCATGTAGGTTTCTATCATCCTTCTTCTTCTCCTTAGGATGACTGGGTGTATCAGCATTAATTCCTTGAGAATCTTGATCAATTCTCTTAGGATGACCTTCAGGATACAAAGGTTCCTGAGTCATTTTTCCTCCTCTAGTAATGACTTTGACAGAGTCGTCATTTAATTCATTGAGGAAGTCATTCCGAGCTTTAAGTACTTGTTCTACTTGAGTAGTAATCATAGAGGCATGTTTACTCAGAAGCTTCAGATCATTGACATTTCTGTCTACACAAGCACTTAAATGGCTAAGCATACGAGCACTTTGTTCCAAATGTCTTCTAACATAATCATTGAAACTGTGTTGTTTGGCAGCAAAGTTGTCAAATTCATCGAAGCATAGGCTAGCAGGTTTGTCAAAAGGAATATCACTCTCATCAAACCTACGCAGAGAATTCACTTCTACTACCTGTATCGGGTTATCAAGAACATGGATCTCTTCGATAGGTGGTAGATTTTTGACATCTTCAGATCTAATGCCTTTCTCTTGCATAGATTTCTTGGCTTCTTGCATATCTTCGGGACTGAGGAATAGAATACCTCTTTTCTTAGGAGTTGGATTAGGAGGTCGTTCGGGAATAGTCCAAGCATTATCGTTGATCAAGATGTTATTCGGTAGGGTCTCAGCTTGTTCTACAGTTCGTTCCCTAAAAAGACAACCGGCACAACTATCTAGGTGGTCTCTAGAGGCATCGGTAAGTCCGTTATAGAAGATATCAAGTATCTCGTTCTTCTTAAGAGGGTGATCAAGCAAAGCATTTTGTAGCTGGACGAGCCTCCCCAAGCTTGTGGGAGACTCTCTTCTTGGAGTTGAGCAAAGTTGTATATTTCCTGCAAGGCAGCTTGCTTCTTATGGGCAGGGAAATATTTCTCACAGAAGTAATGGACCATATCCTGGGGACTACTCACACATCCAGGAGCAAGAGAGGTGAACCAGGCTTTAGCGTCATCCTTTAGAGAGAAAGGAAACAGCTTAAGGATATAGTAGTGGCGGATCTTCTCCTCATTAGTGAAAAGGGTGGCTATATCGTGTAGGTTGGCAAGATGGGTTACGACCATCTCAGACTCATAACCGTGGAAAGGATCAGATTCGACTAGAGAGATTATCTCAAGGTCGACCGAGAATTCATAATCCTTATCGGTGATAAAGATAGGTGAAGTGGCAAACTTTGGGTCGTATTTCATCCTAGCTTTGAGAGATATTTCCTTCCACTTGAGAAGTAATTTCTCAGCGTCATAGGCATCCTTACACGCAAGAAAATCCTCAGCTATCTCTCCCTCCATAACGTAACCCTCAAGTATATCAGAGAATTCATATCTAGGAGAGCTAGATCTAGCAGGAGAAAAAGCAGGTTCTATCTCAATAGTATCGACAGTTTCAGAAGCATCACGACATTGGCAGTAACTCTAGCAATATGAGCATCTAGGAACACCCCTAGTGGAACATCAGGCAAAGTAGTATCTCTAGCAGTATCAAGCATAGCATCATCAGGCATAATAGCATCTCTAGCATCATCAGGCAAAGCAGTATCAAGCATAGCATCTCTAGCAGTATCAAGCATAGCATCATTATGCATAGTATCAAGCATAGCATCTCTGATAGTAGCATCATAAGCATCATCAAGCACAGGCGACATATCAATATTTCTAGCAGGAGGTGATGTCGCAAACTTACTCATAACTGAAGGTGAATCAAGTGCACAGCTAGATGGCAATTCCTTACCTCCTCTCGTAGTTGAGGGCAAGACTTTGGATTTTGGATCCTTGAGATTCTTCATAGTGATCAGCAGATATAAATCCCAAGTGACTCAGAGAATATAGCAATACCTCCCCGGCAACAGCGCCAGAAAAATGCTGACTCCGTGACAGCAGACCTTCCCCTGCAACGGCACCAGAAGAATGCTGCTAGCACTCTTCGGCAATCGAAACTAGAAGAATGTTGTTGACGGCCCACCAGCGCGTGGGATCGCAGCAGTTTTCGAGGGTAGAGTATTCGACCCAAATTTGTTGGTACGCCTATAGGAGGTGAGAGAATACTCTCAAGTATTAGCAGCTGAATGTGTTAGATTCAACCACACCTGAAAGATTAGTATCTGCAAGCAAAGTAGTAACAGCAAAGTAGTATGATAACAACGGTGTGAGAAACGATCTGTTGACACGGCAGACTATTTCTAACGATTGTATCAATGGCGCCAAGTTGCCTCGTTGACGGAAATTTTCTGTTCCCATCAACGACCAGCAAAAAAGTATTGTAGCACGTAGCAGCAGTGTAATGAGTAATAGCAGCGGCAAGGAATAGCAGTAGTGACAGCAGTAGCAAGTAGCAACAGTAGCAAGCGACAGTAGTAGCAACAGTAGCAGCAGAGCAAGACAAGTAACAGCAACAGAGCAAGAAAAGTAACAACAGCAGTAGGACAAACTCGTAGGCAATGGGTCGGTGATTTGTTTGGATGATATTCATCATGCAACAGTTATAACAAGGAGAGATATGTGGCTAGCTCCCGTTCTTCAGTGTGATGTAGGCATGCATTCCGTGTGTCGTCATACGTGCTTAGGGAAAAGAACTTGCATGACATCTATTGTCCATCCCTCCCATGGCAGTGTTGGGGAACGTCGCATGGGAAACAAAAATTTTCCTACGCGCACGAAGACCTATAAAGGTGATGTCCATCTACGAGAGGGGATTTCCGATCTACGTACCCTTGTAGATCGCACAGCAGAAGCGTTAAGAAACGCGGTTGATGTAGTGGAACGTCCTCACGTCCCTCGATCCGCCCCGCGAACCGTCCCACGAACCGTCCCGCGATCCGTCCCACGATCCGCTCCGATCTAGTGCCGAACGGACGACACCTCCGCGTTCAGCACACGTACAACTCGACGATGATCTCGGCCTTCTTGATCCAGCAAGAGAGACGGAGAGGTAGATGAGTTCTCCGGCAGCGTGACGGCGCTCCGGAGGTTGGTGGTGATCTAATCTCAGCAGGGCTCCGCCCGAGCTCTGCAGAAACGCGATCTAGAGGAAAAACCGTGGAGGTATGTGGTCGGGCTGTCGTGGCAAAAGTTGTCTCAAATCAGCCCTAATACCTCTGTATATATAGGTGGGAGGGGAGGGGCCTTGCCTTGAGGCTCAAGGAGCCCCAAGGGGGTCGGCCGAGCCAAGGGGGGAAGTCCTCCCCTTCCAAACCGAATCCAACTTGGATTGGAAGATGGAGTCCTTCTCTCCTTTCCCACCTCCCCTTTTTTTCTCTTTGATTTCTTATCCTTTGGCGCATAGGGCCTTCTTGGGCTGTCCCACCAGCCCACCAAGGGCTGGTGCGCCACCCCCAAGGCCTATGGGCTTCCCCGGGGTGGGTTGCCCCCCCCGGTGAACACCCGGAACCCATTGGTCATTCCCGGCACATTCCCGGTAACTCCGAAAACCTTCCGGCAATCAAATGAGGTCATCCTATATATCAATCTTCGTTTCCGGACCATTTCGGAAACCCTCGTGACGTCCGTGATCTCATCCGGGACTCCAAACAATATTCGGTAACCAACCATATAACTCAAATACGCATAAAACAACGCCGAACCTTAAGTGTGCAGACCCTGCGGGTTCAAGAACTATGTAGACATGACCCGATCTCGGTCAATATCCAATAGCGGGACCTGTATGCCCATATTGGATCCTACATATTCTACGAAGATCTTATCGTTTGAACCTCAGTGCCAAGGATTCATATAATCCCGTATGTCATTCCCTTTGTCCTTCGATATGTTACTTGCCCGAGATTCGATCGTCAGTATCCGCATACCTATTTCAATCTCGTTTACCGGCAAGTCTCTTTACTCGTTCCGTAATACAAGATCCTGCAACTTACACTAAGTCACATTGCTTGCAAGGCTTGTGTGTGATGTTGTATTACCGAGTGGGCCCCGAGATACCTCTCCATCACACGGAGTGACAAATCCCAGTCTCGATCCATACTAGCTCAACGAACACCTTTGGAGATACCTGTAGAGCATCTTTATAGTCACCCAGTTACGTTGCGACGTTTGATACACACAAAGCATTCCTCCGGTGTCAGTGAGTTATATGATCTTATGGTCATAGGAACAAATACTTGACACGCAAAAAACAGTAGCAACAAAATGACATGATCAACATGCTACGTCTATTAGTTTGGGTCTAGTCCATCACATGATTCTCCTAATGATGTGATCCCGTTATCAAGTAACAACACTTGCCTATGGCCAGGAAACCTTGACCATCTTTGATCAACGAGCTAGTCAACTAGAGGCTTACTAGGGACAGTGTTTTGTCTATGTATCCACACAAGTATTGTGTTTCCAATCAATACAATTATGGCATGGCTAATAAACGATTATCATGAACAAAGAAATATAATAATAACTAATTACTATTGCCTCTAGGGCATATTTCCAACAGTCTCCCACTTCCACTAGAGTCAATAATCTAGTTCACATCACCATGTGATTTCAACGAATCCAACACCCCTATAGTTCTGGGGTCTGATCACGTCTTGCTCGTGAGAGAGGTTTTAGTCAACGGTTCTGAAACTTTCAGATCCGTGCGTTCTTTACAAATCTTTATGTCATCTTATAGATGCTGCTACTACGTGCTATTCGGAAATGCTCCAAATATCTACTCTACTATACGAATCCGTTTCACTACTCATAGTTATTCGGATTAGTGTCAAAGCTTGCATCGACGTAACCCTTTACGACGAACTCTTTAACCACCTCCATAATCGAGAAAAATTCCTTAGTCTATTTAGTTACTAAGGATAACTTTGACCGCTGATCAGTGATTCAATCCTGGATCACTCTATGTACCTCTTAACAGACTTGCTGCAAGGCACACATGAGGTGCGGTACTCAGCATGGCATACTTTAGAGTCCACGACTAAGGCATAGAAGACGACCTTCGTCTATTCGCTTTATTCTGCCGTGGTCGGCTTTTGAGTATTACTCAAATTCACATCTTACAACGCAACCAAGAACTCCTTCTTTGCTAATCTATTTTGAACTCCTTCAAAAACTTGTCAAGGCATGCATCTTGTTGAAACTTCTATTAAGCGCTTTCGATCTATCTCCATAGATCTTTGATGCTCAACATTCAAGTAGCGCAATCCAGGTATTCCTTTGAAAAACTCCTTTCAAACAGCCTTGTATGCTTTACAGAAATTCTACATTACTTCTGATCCACAATATGTCAACCACATATACTTATCAGAAATTCTATAGTGCTCCCACTCACTTCTTTGGAAATACAAGTTTCTCATAAACCTTATACAAACCCAAAATCTTTGATCATCACATCAAAGTGTATATTCCAACTCCGAGATGCTTGCACCAGTCCATTGAAGGATCGCTGGAGCTTGCATACTTGCTAGTATCTTTAGGATCGACAAAACCTCCTGGTTGTATCACATACAATGTTTGCTCAAGGAAACCGTCGAGGAAACAATGTTTTGACATCCTATGTGCAATATTTCATAAATAATGCAGCAACTACTAACATAATTCTAACAGACTTTTAGCATCGCTACGAGTGAGATAGTCTCATCATAGTCAACTGTTTGATCTTGTCGGAAACATCTTTGCGACAAGTCAAGCTTTTCTTAATAGTGACTTATCACCATCATCATCTGTCTTCCTTTTAAAGATCCATCTTTACTCAGTAGTCCTATGACCATCAAGTAGTTCTTCCAAAGTCTACACTTTGTTTTCATACATGGACCCTCTCTCGGATTTCATGGCTTCCAGCCATTTGTCGGAATCCGGGCCCACCATTGCTTTCTCCATAACTCGTAGGTTCATTGTTGCTCAACAACATGACCTCCAAGACAGGGTCACCGTACCACTCTGCAGTAGTACGCGACCTTGTCAACCTACGAGGCTTGTAGTGACTTGATCCGATGCTAGATGATCACCATCATCAGCTTTCACTTCAATTGGTGTAGGCGCCACATGAAAAACTTCCTGCGCCCTGCTCCACACTGGTTGAAGTGATGGTTCAATAACCTCATCAAGTTCTATCACCCTCGCACTCAATTCTTTTGGGAGAAACCTTTCCTCGAGAAAGGATCCGTTTCTAGAAACAAACACTTTGCTTTCGGATCTGAGATAGGAGATGTACCCAACTGTTTTGGATATCCTATGAAGATGCATTTATCCTCTTTTGGGTTCGAGCTTATCAGACTGAAACTTTTTCACATAAGTGTCGAAGCCCCAAACTTTCAAGAAACGACAGTTTAGATTTCTCTAAACCTCAGTCTATACTGTGTCATCTCAACAGAAATACGCGGTGCCCTATTTTAAGTGAATGCGGTTGTCTCTAATGCATAACCCATAAACAATAGTGGTAATTCGATAAGAGACATCGTAGCATGCACCATACCAAATAGTGCGTGGCTATCACGTTCAAACACATCATCACACTATGATGTTCCAGGTGGCATGAACTGCGAAACAATTTCCACATTGTCTTAACTGCGTACCAAAACTCATAACTCAGATATTCATTTCTATGATCATATCGTAGACAGTTTATCCTCTTGTTACGATGAACTTCACTCCTGAAACAGAATTGAACTTTTCAATATTCCATACTTGTGATTCATTAAGTAAATACTCTTGTATCTACTCAAATCGTCATTGAAGTAAGAACATAATGACATCCACTGCGTGCCTCAGCACCCATTGGACTGCATACATCAAAATGTATCACTTCCAACAAGTTACTATCTTATTTCATCTCAATGAAAACAAGGCCTTGCTCATGTGGTATGATTTGCATGTCACTTGTGATTCAAAATCAAGTGAGTATAAAGATCCATCAGCATGGAGCCTCTTCGTGCAATTTATACCAACATGACTCAAGCGGCAGTGCCACAAGTAAGTGGTACTATCATCATTACCTCGTATCTTTTGGCACCAATATCATGAACATGTGTAACACTACGATCGAGATTCAATAAACCATTGAAGGTGATTATTCAAGCAAATAGAGTAACCATTATTCTTTTAAATGAATAATCGTATTGCAATAAACACGATCCAATCATGTTCATGCTTAACGCAAGCACCAAATAACAATTATTTCAGTTTAACACCAATCCCGATGGTAGAGAGAGCGTGCGACGTTTTGATCATATCAACCTTGGAAACACTTCCAACACGTATCATCACCTCGCCTTTATCTAGTCTCCGTTTATGCCGTAGCTATCATTTCGTGTCACTAATCACTTAGCAACCGAACCGGTATCCAATACTCTCATGCTACTAGGAGTACTAGTAAAGTACACATCAACATCATGTATATCAAATATACTTCTTTCGACTTTTGCCAGCCTTCTTATCTACCAAGTATCTAGAGTTGCTCCGCCTCAATGACTGTTCCCCTCATTACAGAAGCACTTAGTCTCGGGTTTGGGTTTAATCTTGGGTCTCTTCATTAGTGCAGCAACTGTTTAGCCGTTTCACGAAGTATCCCTTCTAGCCCTTGCCTTCTTGAAACTTAGTGGTTTTACTAACCATCAACTATTGATGCTCCTTCTTGATTTCTACTTTCGCAGTGTCAAACATTGCGAATCGCTCAAGGATCATTGTATCTATCCTTGATATGTTATAGTTCATCACGAAGCTCTCACAGCTTGGTGGCAGTGACTTTGGAGAACCATCACTATCTCATCTGGAAGATTAACTCCCACTTGATTCAAGCGATTGTCGTACTCAGACAATCTGAGCACACGCTCAACGATTGAGCTTTTCTCCTTTACTTTGTGGACAATGAATCTTGTTGGAGGTCTCGTACCTCTTAACAAGGGCACAAGCATGAAATCACAATTTCATCTCTTTAGAACATCACTTATGTTCCGTGACGTTTCAAAACGTCTTCGGCGCCTTGCTTCTAAGCCATTAAGTATTTTGCACTGAACTATCGTGTAGTCACCAGAAACGTGTATGTCGGATGTTCACAACATCCACAGACGACGCTCGAGGTGCAGCACACCGAGTGGTGCATTAAGGACATAAGCCTTTTGCGCAGCAACGAGGACAATCCTCTACAAAGTTTGCTACTATCAACTTTCAACTAAATTTTCTCTAGGAACATATAAAAATAGTAGAGCTATAGCGCAAGCTATATCGTAATTCGCAAAGACCATTAGACTATGTTCATGACAATTAGTTCAATTAATCATATTACTTAAGAACTCCCACTCAAAAAGTACATCTCTCTAGTCATTTGAGTGGTACATGATCCAAATCCACTATCTCAAGTCCGATCATCACGTGAGTCGAGAATAGTTTCAGTGGTAAGCATCTCTATGCTAATCATATCAACTATACGATTCATGCTCGACCTTTCGGTCTCATGTGTTCTGAGGCCATGTCTGCACATGCTAGGCTCGTCAAGCTTAACCCGAGTGTTCCGCGTGTGCAACTATTTTGCACCCGTTGTATGTGAACGTTGAGTCTATCACACCCGATCATCACGTGGTGTCTCGAAACGAAGAACTGTCGCAACGGTGCACAGTCGGGGAGAACACAATTTCGTCTTGAAATTTTAGTGAGAGATCACCTCATAATGCTACCATCGTTCTAAGCAAGATAAGGTGCATAAAGGATTAACATCACATGCAATTCATAAGTGACATGATATGGCATCATCATGTGCTTCTTGATCTCCAGCACCAAAGCACCGGCACGATCTTCTTGTCACCGGCGCCACACCATGATCTCCATCAACGTGTCGCCATCGGGGTTGTCGTGCTAATCATGCTATTACTACTAAAGCTACATCCTAGCAAAATAGTAAACGCATGTGCAAGCACAAACGTTAGTTTAAAGACAACCCTATGGCTCCTGCCGGTTGCCGTACCATCGACGTGCAAGTCGATATTATCTATTACAACATGATCATCTCATACATCCAATATATCACATCACATCGTTGGCCATATCACATCACAAGCATACCCTGCAAAAACAAGTTAGACGTCCTCTAATTTTGTTGTTGCATGTTTTACGTGGTGACCATGGGTATCTAGTAGGATCGCATCTTACTTACGCAAACACCACAACGGAGATATATGAATTGCTATTTAACCTTATACAAGGACCTCCTTGGTCAAATCCGATTCAACTAAAGTTGGAGAAACCGATACTTGCCAGTCATCTTTGAGCAACGGGGTTACTCGTAGCGATGAAACCAGTCTCTCGTAAGCGTACGAGTAATGTCGGTCCAAGCCGCTTCAATCCAACAATACCGCGGAATCAAGAAAAGACTAAGGAGGGCAGCAAAACGCACATCACCACCCACAAAAACTTTTGTGTTCTACTCGAGAAGACATCTACGCATGAACCTAGCTCATGATGCCACCGTTGGGGAACGTCGCATGGGAAACAAAAATTTTCCTACGCGCACGAAGACCTATCATGGTGATGTCCATCTACGAGAGGGGATTTCCGATTTACGTACCCTTGTAGATCGCACAGCAGAAGCATTAAGAAACGCGGTTGATGTAGTGGAACGTCCTCACGTCCCTCGATCTGCCCCGCGAACCGTCCCACGAACCGTCCCGCGATCCGTCCCACGATCTGCTCCGATCTAGTGCCGAACGGACGGCACCTCCGCGTTCAGCACACGTACAGCTCGACGATGATCTCGGCCTTCTTGATCCAGCAAGAGAGACAGAGAGGTAGATGAGTTCTCCGGCAGCGTGACGGTGCTCCGGAGGTTAGTGGTGATCTAATCTCAGCAGGGCTCCGCCCGAGCTCTGCAGAAACGTGATCTAGAGGAAAAACTGTGGATGTATGTGGTCGCGCTGTCGTGGCAAAAGTTGTCTCAAATCAGTCCTAATACCTCTGTATATAGGTGGGAGGGGAGGAGCCTTGCCTTGAGGCTCAAGGAGCCCCAAGGGGGTCGGCCGAGCCAAGGGGGGAAGTCCTCCCCTTCCAAACCGAATCCAACTTGGATTGGAAGGTGGAGTCCTTCTCTCCTTTCCCACCTCCCCTTTTTTCTTTCTCTTTGATTTCTTATCCTTTGGCGCATAGGGCCTTCTTGGGCTGTCCCACCAGCCCACCAAGGGCTGGTGCGCCACCCCCAAGGCCTATGGGCTTCCCCGGGGTGGGTTGCCCCCCCGGTGAACACCCGGAACCCATTCGTCATTCCCGGCACATTCCCGGTAACTCCGAAAACCTTCCGGCAATCAAATGAGGTCATCCTATATATCAATCTTCGTTTCCGGACCATTCCAGAAACCCTCGTGACGTCCGTGATCTCATCCGGGACTCCGAACAACATTCGGTAACCAACCATATAACTCAAATACGCATAAAACAATGCCGAACCTTAAGTGTGCAGACCCTGCGGGTTCGAGAACTATGTAGACATGACCCGAGTGACTCCTCGGTCAATATCCAATAGCGGGACCTGGATGCCCATATTGGATCCTACATATTCTACGAAGATCTTATCGTTTGAACCTCAGTGCCAAGGATTTATATAATCCCGTATGTCATTCCCTTTGTCCTTCGGTATGTTACTTGCCCGAGATTCGATCGTCAGTATCCGCATACCTATTTCAATCTCGTTTACCGGCAAGTCTCTTTACTCGTTCCGTAATACAAGATCCCGCAACTTACACTAAGTCACATTGCTTACAAGGCTTGTGTGTGATGTTGTATTACCGAGTGGGCCCCGAGATACCTCTCCGTCACACGGAGTGACAAATCCCAGTCTCGATCCATACTAACTCAACGAACACCTTCGGAGATACCTGTAGAGCATCTTTATAGTCACCCAGTTACGTTGCAACGTTTGATACACATAAAGCATTCCTCCGGTGTCAGTGAGTTATATGATCTCATGGTCATAGGAACAAATACTTGACACGCAGAAAACAGTAGCAACAAAATGACACGATCAACATGCTACGTCTATTAGTTTGGGCCTAGTCCATCAAAATGATTCTCCTAATGATGTGATCCCGTTATCAAGTAATAACACTTGCCTATGGCCAGGAAACCTTGACCATCTTTGATCAACGAGCTAGTCAACTAGAGGCTTACCAGGGACAGTGTTTTGTCTATGTATCCACACAAGTATTGTGTTTCCAATCAATAAAATTATGGCATGGATAATAAACGATTATCATGAACAAAGAAATATAATAATAACTAATTATTATTGCCTCTAGGGCATATTTCCAACAGGCAGCGGGGTCCAAAAGGAAACTACGGGATATTAAGGTTATCCTTTTAATAAAGAACCGGACCAACGCATTAGCACTTGGTGAACACATGAACTCCTGAAACTATGGTCATCATCGGGAGTTGTTCCGGTTATTGTCACTCCGGGGTTGCTGGATCATAACACATAATAGGTAACTACAACTTGCAAGATCGGATCTAAAACACACATATATTGGTGACAACATAATAATTTCAGATCTGAAATCATGGCACTCGGGCCCTAGTGACAAGCATTAAGCATGGCAAAGTAGTAGCAACATCAATCTCAGAACATAGTGGATACTAGGGATCAATCCCCGTCAAAACTAACTAGATTACATGATAGATCTCATCCTACTCATCACCGCCCAGCGAGCCTACGAATAGATTACTCACTAACGACGAAGAGCTTCATGGAATTGGAGAGGGAAGAAGGTTGATGATGACGATGGCGACGATTTCCCCTCTCCGGAGCCCAAAACGGACTCCACATCTGCCCTCCAGATGAAGAACAGGATGTGGTGGCGCCTCCGTGTCGCAAACGCGAAGAAATCTTCTCTCTTTATTTTTTTGAGACGAAAGTGAACATTTTAGAGCTGAGATTGGGGGCGGCAGAGCCACGTGAGCCCCACAAGCTTGCCCACCGCCACCAGGGGGGTGGCGGCTAGAGGTTTTGTGGCCCACTGGCCCACCCCTTCAGGTGGATCTTTGCGCAGGTATTTTTCATATTTTCCAAAAATAATCTCCGTAAATTTTCAGGACATTTGGAGAACTTTGATTTCTGCACAAAAACAACACCAAGGCAATTCTACTGAAAACAACGTCAGTCCAGGTTAGTTCCATTCAAATCATGCAAATTAGAGTCCAAAACAAGGGCAAAAGAGTTTGGAAAAGTAGATACGATGGAGACGTATCAATGATTAAGAGTAAATAGATTAATTAGATAATCTGTTAATTAGGATAATTAAATTATCCTATTAGAGTATGACATGTGGGTCCCCCATTTAATTAATCAGATTATTTAATATTTAACCTAATTAATGAACTGTGTCTATGAGACATGGGACCCACTGGTCAGTTGACCAGTCAAGTACTGATGTCAGCATGACATCATGCTGATGTCATAATAGAATTAGTTGAATTAATTAAAATCTGTTTTTAATTCCTAAATATTAATAAAACTTTAAAAATTTATATAAAATGAACCGTAAGTCAGATCAAAATATTTTCAACATGAAAGTTGATCAGCAGAACGAGACGAACCAGTATACGCTGTCCATTCGTTTGTCACGCGTCCCAGCATAGCAAACGTGGAACTTTTCCATCGTTTTCAGTCTGACCGGCACTAGCCAAAGACCCGGGAAATATCATCTTGTATTTTCCCGACCCGTCTATGACAGATGTTACTGCGTTAGCTCATACCTAGCCTGCATCTTGCCATGTCATGCTTAGTGTTGCACCTGTTGCTATTATTTATTTGTTTCTCCCCCCTCTTCTTACCGGTAGACCCCGAGACTGACGCTGCTGCCGGGTACATCTACGCCCCCGACGACCAGCCCTTTGCCGCAGAGCAACAAGGCAAGCAAACCCCCTTGATCATCCCTATATTGCATATTCTTTCTCCCTCATGCTTGCATTAGTATTTTGCTACTGTTGTAGCTAGCTCCTATATCTGATGCAAAGCCTAATTTTGATGAACTGCTACTTTCAGTACCTGCACCTTAAACTATTTAGTATAGGTGGAGCAGTCATCCCCTGTGACCCCTTAGTTCAGTTGCCCCACTTAATTGTCGACTCTCGATCCCTGATCGACGAGCCAGACCCGACACATCACTTACACCCCCCTTAGTTCTGCGACACTACAGAGATACTATCGGGTACCGAGGGTGACACCTCGCGAAGTACTCCTGATGATATCTCTGTAGTACAACTAGTCGGTCGTGGTTATCGAGGGTGATTCCTCTTTCACCATTCCCGACGATTCCTCTGTCGTGCAACCCCTCAAGTGTGGGACCCTCGAGGGTGATTCCTATAAGTCCACCTTGATTGTTACATCATCCGGGATCCAACGATGGCGATGCCTCGGATTCCCCCCTGATGTTACAACCACACAGTTACTTGACCATGTTACTGGGAACACTGATGAATAGGTGTTAGGCGGGTGGATTCCCACGTGGTTGTGCCGCTGATAACCCACAAGTATAGGGCATCGCAACAGTTTTCGAGGGTAGATTATTCAACCCAAATTTGTTAATTCGACACAAGGGGAAGCCAAAGAATATTCTCGAGGATTAGCAGTTGAGTTGTCAATTCAACCACACCTGAAAGACTTAGTATCTGTAGCGAAGTATGAGTAGCAAAGTAGTGTGACAGCAACAGTAGCAACGGTAACAATAGCAGCAATGACAACAGTAGCGGTAACAATAGCAGCGGTGACAGCAGTAGTAGCAAAGTAACATAGCAAGGACCAATAGAAAAACTCGTAGGCATTGGATAGGTGATGGATAATTATGCCGAATGACATTCATCATGCAACAGTTATGACACAAAGAGATATGTAACTAGCAACGTAGATCACAAGTATTAGTAACATGGCTATGATGGCGACTCCCACCTCCCACCTCCCACCTCGGCGACCCCATGGCGATCTGGATTTCTAGCCGGCGTTTGCTCCTTCCTCTCCGTTCATCTACTCAGGTGAACCTTCCCGACCCTCCTCACGTGGTCATGCATGGCTTGCATGGGTGGTTCCACGTTGGATCTGGACTTTTCTCCTGGTCTGGCCTTTGCCGTTGATGTTTATCATCATTCTGGCGTTACGGTGCACCCTATGAAGCACCGCTGCCCATTCATCATGGTGGTTTCTTTTGGTCGTCATGTTTTCCGTCTATCTGAGGATACTGTCGCTGCAGCGCTGGAATCTGCGATTTGGGGCTCTGCCATTGAGTTTCGTGTCTCTCAGATTACAGACTTGGTTTTCTCTTTCAAAGTGTCCTGCATGCAAGCTGGCTTTCATATTCTGGATTTTCGTTCATATAAGTGTTCAAATTTTAAGTGCTTCTTCCATCTATGGGGTAATGGCGGTCCTAATTGTCGCCGGGAATTTTCTATATGGAAGAAACAATGTGATGCTGAATGGATTATTGTGAGTCCATCCAAGAGGAGAGCCGCACTAGGTCTGATGGCAATGCATTCCAGACCTCTCAAATCCTCTCTCAAATCTGGATCATCTGTTCGTAAGAAGCTATCATTCGCATCCCTCGAGCAATATGAGGTTTGCAAGGGTTATAGATGTCCGGTTTCTCATGAGGAGCTCCTCACGCTTGAACAAGCCGGTTATGCCGTGCCTTCTCCCGAACGTGTCATCATTTATGCGCCACTGCCGGCTGAACTCCGGTGGACGGCGGCAGCGCCGCATATTATGTTTGGTACTGTTTCTTGACATGAATCATCTCCCGGGCCTGATTTTCAAATTACCAAGTGTAACAGAAATTCTCCCTTGTCTGACGGAGCTACAACTGATCCCGCCGAGATTCATGGGGTTTCAAATTCTAAGAATCAAACTTCGGCAGAAAGTTTGGATACTGGGCCGACTTCTACGCTCATTAATGAACCTTCCGAGGTTACTTCTTCACCTGGGCCTGAGTCCAATACTAAGATGGATATTCCCTCCTCACAAGAAGCCCATCTGGCCTTTGATGAGCTTATTAATGGCATGGTTACACATATTTTCTCTTGCTCTATTTGCAACTCTCGGGGACATCTAGCTGCCAACTGCACGGCTTCGCCTGGATGCGCTGACAGAGACGTGGGCCACACACGATCTAGATGCGCTTCCTTTATGCGTAATAATTGTCTTACTTGGAAAGGACAAAGACCCATCACCTCCCCTGTCGCTGATATCTCGGGAACTGCCGATACTCTTGGAGAAACCGCACCACATGCAACACAGTTCCTCCCTGTCTCATCGCCGTCACATCCCCGAACTCCCTCTGAGACACCGCCTCCCACCCCGCCGCCTCCTACCACAATGGAGAACTTTGAGCTTGATCCGGAGCGCTTCCTCCCGCCGGGACACAACATCATCGACGGCGGTCCCGACCGGCTACCTCGGACCTACACCACGCCTGCCATCCTAATCACCAGGCGTCATGAGCAGTTCGTCATTGCAGAGGTGCTCCTGCACCTCCGGCAGATATCATGGTCCAGGTATGGCAAGAGGTGGTCGCTCTTCTTCATCATAGGGGTCTTCATGTTCGATCAACACAGCCATGGATCGAGGGCGTGGGGCTGTTCGAACTTCGAGATGCGGCCGAAAGCTTTGCTGCTGTCCAGATGGTTCCACAGGCATTGGCGCTCAACACTGTAGTTCGCTTCATGCGCCACAATGAAGGAGTAGGCTTTAGAGGCCAAGAGGGTTTTCGACAGGGGTGTCTGATGCTCCTGGGAGTCCCTCTGGATTTCCGCAACACCAACGACCTCCGGGCTGCAGTCAACACTTTCGGAGAGTTCCATCATTGGGTCAGCGATGATCCCTACTTGGTTCGCTCCATCGTGTTTGCCTCTTTTCCAGATGATTGTCTAGTACCTTGCAGTATCAACTTTTTAGAGTATGCTGCTTGGGGTGGTGCGAAGGTGTCTTGGTCTGCACCTGTTTACATCCTGGGGGCGGCGCCTACTGAGCTGATGCCCCACGATGAAGATCCAATGCCCCTCAATGGCAACCCCCATCCGCTTCCCGGCCAGCTTGTCAAAGACAACCTGCTATTTGCACTGCCCCCGTACCCTGCTCTGGGATGGAATGCTGTGCCACCCCCCTGAACCTGAGCCGATAGTACCTGATGCTGCTGATTAGGGGGCTGGGGGCAACCAGCTGCTGCTGCTGATGGAGGAGGATGGGAGCCTGAGGCGGCCCCAGAAGCGCAACCTGCTGCTCTGGCACAAGACCAGGAGTCCATGATGATTGATCAGTCCAGTCCCTCTTCTTCGGACTCGGTTCATGAACTGGTGGACTTAGACCCACAGCCCCAGGGTAACATCGATGAGGTCACCACTGACCCTGCTCCCCCTGTTCCCAATATGGCTGTGATGGTGACCGCTAACCCTGCTGCCCCTGATGCCGAGGAGGCGGCTGATATCCAAGCTGACGCTGCTGAGCCGGAGGAAGACGTCCCGGTGGAGGACGAGGCGCCTCACAACAATCCCCTAGCGATTGTACCATGCAAGCCCCCGCAGGTTCAGTCTGAGAATATCTTTGTTGGGACTGTCAGGGTTTTTTACGAGCCTCCTCTACCGCCAGTTCTTTCCTGGTCCCGATCTTTTGAAGCACTCATGGGGGCAGCCAGCACCATGCATGTCCCTCGCCAGCTGCAGATGCCAATGGCGACACCCATTATGATTCCCAAGCGGTCTTGGACGGTGGCCTTTGATAGCTCTGACTAAGTGGTGGAGCCAACAACGCCAGAATGCACTCCACTTTCTTCGGCAGAGGTAATCCTTGTTAGCCCCTCTTCATCTGCTGAGGAATCATTTTCCTTCCAATCACCGACGGCAACGAAGAGAGGGGCCCGTAAGAAGGCCACGCCTGTTGTCGACTCCTCTGTTCGCCGATGCACTCGAGGCTCCAACAAGAGGGATGGCTTCAAGCCTGTGTTGCAGGAGCTGCCAGCGCACATCCCAAAGAAGCGGAAGCCCAAAGCCAAGCCCATGCCTTCTCCGGCGCATGAGTCTGCTGCTCAAGATGAATAGATTCCTCCTGCCACTCCTATCCCAGTGATTCAGGCTGTCGGTCAGCAGCTGGGCATCGCTCGTGAGAAGCTAACCGTGGATCGTCTTATGGTAGATCCAGCTGATCTCAAACCATCATCTGTAGATGTTTAGTCCATTTATGTTATATATCTGCTGTACCGGCTCCATGTTTCGTCAAACTACTGTTTGCTCTGTTTTATGGCTAACTGAACCTCGATTGCAAGGGTTATTACATATCCCTGCTTTTGCCTTATGTATATCTTTCTATGGATAGTCGTTCTACGAGAAGTTGGCATGTTCTTTGTTAGAATGTTCGTGGCCTAAATTCTGATCATAGGCAACGCGCGGTTCGTAACAAGATTGATGAGAGCCTGGCTACTGTAGTGTGCTTGAAAGAAACTAAAATGCAGTCCATTGATTTCCGGACAGTCAAGTGTTTCTGTCCTAAACGTTTTGATCAATTTGCTTACTCCCCTTCCCGGGGAGCATCCGGGGGCCTTATAACACTCTGGAACTCATGTATTCTTACTGGTGCTTTAGTGGAGTGCACACCTTTTGGATTGATCATCTCATTCACATGAAATCATACTGGAGAATGCTGGACTTTAGTAAATGTCTATGGTCCTTGTCAGGGTGAAGCTAGAGATCTCTTTGTTAGCTGACTGTATAATCTTCATATACCTGCTGATGCTAACTGGTTGCTACTTGGAGACTTTAGTTTCATTCGATCACCTGATAACAGAAACCTCCCTGGGGCTGATGTAAACGATATGTTCATCTTCAATGAGATCATTGGTCATCTTGGTTTAGTGGAACTACCCATTAAGGGCAGATCGTTCACTTGGTCCAATGTGCAAGATTCCCCCCTTCTTGAGCAACTTGACTGGTTCTTCACATCTGCCAATTGGATCTCTACATACCCTCTTACACAAGTGCTCCCCCTTGCAAAAACAGCTTCTGATCATGTTCCATGTGTGGTTACTGTCAACACCTCCATCCCTAAGTGCAACCTCTTTCGATTTGAGAACTACTGGGTTGAAATGGAGGGATTCATGGATTGTGTCCAAAAGTCACGGGTTATTCCTTCTAAGAAGGCTCACATTACTGCCATCATTATGGATAAGTTGAAACATCTCAGGCAGGCTCTGAAGAGATGGCAGACAAACTTGTCCCAACTGAAAATTTTCATCTCTCGATGCAACCAAGCTGTGTTATGTTTGGATAAACTTGAGGAATTAAGGCCTCTATTCAGACCTGAAGCCAACTTCAGGAGCATTGTAAAGTTGCACCTGGAACACCTCCGGCACCTTCAGTTCCTGTACTGGAAAAAGAGATCCACTATCAGATTTGTCAAAGTAGGTGAGGAAAACACAAAATTTTTCCATGCTATGGCAACTGAGAGATATAGGAGGAACTCCATTGCTTCTCTTAAGTTAAATGATGGATCTGTTATATCTGATCATGACCAAATTGCTGGGTGTTTCTGGGCATCCTTCAAGGATAGAATGAGAACTTCCCTTGGAATTAACATGGCCTTTGATCTACAGTCTCTGATCCAGAAGGTGGATGGTCTTGATGTTCTCACACAACCTTTTTCTAAGTCTAAAATGGATAAAACTGTTCAGGAAATGCCAATTGACAAAGCTCGTGGACTTGATGGCTTTAATGGCCTATTCTTTAAGAAATGCTGGTCTATTATTTGTCCTGAGTTTTATAGACTTCCTGCTGCCTTCCATGCTGGTACTGCTAAGCTGGAGAACATGAATTATTCTTATATTACTCTGATTTCCAAAAAGAGATCACCTGAGCCAGTGGGAGACTACAGACCTATCTCCCTCACTGGGATAGGCCTCAAGTTTTTGTCTAAGATGATAGCCAACAGATCGCAGTTGCAGATCATGAAGTGTATTCACAATAATCAGTATAGCTTTATCAAGTCTAGAACCATACAAGATTGTGTTGGTTGGACTCTTGAATACCTGCATCAATGTCATCAATCCAAAAAGCCTATAGTTATCCTCAAGCTGGACTTTGAAAAGACTTTTGATTCTATGGAACATGAGTTTATCTTTCAGATTCTCAAGCACAAAGGATTCAATGACAAATGGATACTTTGGGTACAACAACTCCTCACTTTTGGATCTTCCTCTGTCTTGGTCAATGGAGTGCCTGGAAGGAAATTCATGTGCAGGAAAGGGGTCAGGCAGGGAGATCCCATGTCCCCACTGCTTTTTGCAATTGCTGCAAACTTTTTGCAGACCATGGTTAACAAGATGCTGGTGGATGGACTGATTCAACTGCCCATCCCTTGCCATTATAAGGATTTCCCTATAGTCCAATATGCTGATGATACCCTTATCATCCTCCCTGCTGAAGAAACTCAACTACTTTAGTTCAAGAAAATGCTCTTTCTCTTCTCCCAATCCACTAGGCTCCAAGTAAATTATCATAAGTCTGCCCTCCTGCCTATCAACATTTCTCAAGAGCATCTCCAAGCCCTTGCTGACTCCATTGGCTGTAAGGTAGGATCATTACCCTTCACATACCTTGGGCTTCCAGTTGGGACAACTAAACCAAGAATTATTGATCTCATGCCTCTGGTTGACAACATGGAGAGAAGACTAAGTGCTAGTTCATCCTTCCTGGCCCAGGGGGGAAGGTTGCAGTATTTAAACTCAGCACTGTCCTCTGTTCCAATCTTCTTTCTATGTAGTTTGGATATTCCACCAGGCATACTCAAACAGCTTGAAAGGATTCAAAGGCAATGCCTCTGGAGGAAAAATGGTCAAGATCATGCACCCTCCCTTGCTGCCTGGAATCTGGTGTGCAGACCCAAACATAAAGGGGTTTAGGCATTATGAATCTAGCAATCCAGAATGAAGCCCTGTTGCTCAAGAACGTTGACAAATTTCCGAATAAGGCTGATATCCCATGGGTTCACTTAATCTGGAACACTTACTACCATAACACAGTCCCTCAGGGAACTGCTCTTTGTGGCTCATTTTGGTGGAAGGACATCTGCAAAAGGCTTGACAAGTTCAGATCAGTTACATATGTTCAGCCAAACAAGGGTGACACTTTCCTGTTTTGGCCCGACTCCTGGTTGGTTGGAAATTCTACTAGGCCTTTGGCTGCTAGATTCCAAAGGCTTTTCTCCTTTGTTACTGACCCTTTCTGCGCAGCTGAGGAGGTTTTCAAGGCCTTTCATGATGAAAGTATGCTCAATATGTTCCATCTACCACTCTTTGCTCAGGCTTACCAGGAGCTACTTTCTGTCAACTCCTTGCTTCAAGATCTGGTGCTGAATCCCCAGGCTCCTGATATATGGGTATGGGGTAAGGATGCTAAGGCCTACACGGCGAAGATATACTATACTCATATCCATAGCACTATTACTCCAAATCCTTTACTGAACTGGATCTGGAAGAGCTGTTGTACAATGAAGATCAAGATGTTTGCCTGGATGCTAATCATGGATAGGCTCAACACCCAGGACATGCTTGAAAGGTGCCAGTGGAATGTTTCAGACTCCAACCTTTGTGCATTATGCCATACCAGAGTTAAAGAGGATAGAGATCACCTATTCTTCAACTGTCTTTTCAGCATCAGGGTATGGACCTACCTACAGATCACATGGCAGGGTCAATCCATGCGGAGCTCTGCTTTGGCTGCCAAGAGAGACTTCCAGTACCCCTTTTTTGCCGAGGTAGTGTTCACTGCATGTTGGAACATCTGGACTATCAGAAATGCCAAGGTGTTCAACCAGGAGCACCCGAGATTCAGGAAATGGAGATCCAGCTTTATTCATGACATTTCCCTGTTAGCTCATGGGATTAAGGCTAGTTTCAGGGATGATCTCCTTAAATGGATTTCCTTTCTGCCTCCTTGAGGTTTGTATTCATAGCTCCCCAACCCCCTTGTACATCCTAACCTCTTCTTGTACATATAACTCTTGCATTTGGGAATAAAAGATAAAAGGCTGTGGGGTGTTTTCCCTACAGTAGCCGGTCAAAAAAAAGATATGTAACTAGCTCCAGTTCGTCAATGTAATGTAGGCATGTATTCCGTATATAATCATACGTGCTTAGGGAAAAGAACTTGTATGACATCTATTGTCCATCCCTCCCGTGGCAGCGGGGTCCTTAATGGAAACAATGGGATATTAAGGTTCTCCTTTTAATAGAGAACCGGGACAAAGCATTAGCACTTAGTGAATACATCAACTCCTCATACTATGGTCATCTCCGGGAGTGGTTCCGGCTATAGTCACTCCGGGGTTGCCGGGTCATAATGCATAGTAGGTGACTACAACTTGCAAGATAGGATCAAGAACACACATATATTGACGAGAACATAATAGGTTCAGATCTGAAATCATGGCACTCGGGCCCTAGTGACAAGCATTAAGCAAGGCAAAGTAGTAGCAACATCAATCTCAGAACATAGTGGATACTAGGGATCAATCCCCATCAAAACTAACTCGATTACATGATAGATCTCATCCAACCCATCACCGTCTAGCAAGGCTACGATGAGATTACTCACGAACGGTGAAGAGCATCCTGGAATTGGCGATGAAGGAAGGTTGGTAATGATGATGGCGACGATCTCCCCTCTCCGGAGCCCAGAACGGACTCCAGATCTACCCTCCAGAGGAAGAACAGGTGGTGGCGGCGCCTCCGTATCGTAAAACGCGATGAACTCTTCCTCCTTGATTTTTTTCCGGACGAAAGGGACTAAATAGAGGTTGAGTTGGAGGCGACGGAGCCCTGAGGGCCCCACAAGCCTGCTAGGCGTGGCCAGGGGGGTGCCTCCTGGGCTTGTGGGCTCCTCGCTCCACGCCTCCGGTTGATTCTTGCGCCAGTATTTTTTATATATTCCACAAAAATCCTCGTAAATTTTTAGGTCATTCCGAGAACTTCTATTTCTACGCAAAAACAACACCATGGCAATTATGCTGAAAACAACGTTAGTCTGGGTTAGAGTCTAAAACAATGGCAAAAGAGTTTGGGAAAGTAGATACGATGGAGACGTATCAACTCCCCCAAGCTTAAAGCCTTGCTTGTCCTGAAGCAATTCAGTTGACAAACTGAAAGAGACAAAAGAAAAACTTTTACGAACTCTGTTTAATCTTGTTGTTGCAATTATGTCTAACTCATATTCAGATTTTCAGCAAGATCATAAGCTAACCACATAAGCAATGACATTTAGGTCTCAAGAGGAACTCATATCAATGGCATAATCAACTAGCGAGCAATAATAAGAAGTTTCAAACGTCAACACTTCAATCAAAACAATCATGAAGGAATATGAACATATGGTATCTCGCTAGCTCTTTCGGAGACCGCAAAACATAAATGCAGAGTACCTTCAAAGACCAAGGGCTGACTGAACATTGTAATTCATGGCAAAGAAGATCCAGTCACAGTCATACTCAATATCAATTAATAGCAAAGCATAAAAATGACAGAGGTGCTCTCTAATTGGTGCTTTTATAAGAAGAGGATGACTCAACAGAAACATAAATAGATAGGGCCTTCGCAGAGGGAAGCATTGATTTGCAGAGGTGCCAGAGCTCAAGCTTTGAAGACAGAGATAAATAAATTTTGGTGGCATGCTTTCATTGTCAACGCAATGACCAAGAGTTTTCACCATCTTCCATGCTTACTTACAATAGGCGGTTCCCAAACAAAAAAGTAAATTTTTGACTCCCCCACCACCGATCAATCACACTCCACGGCTTATCGAATACTCGGGTGCCGTCCATTCCAACAACAATCCAAGGGGAGTTTTCTTTGCAATTATATTTTCGATTTGAGCATGGAACTGGGCATTCCAATTACCGGCCCCTTTCTCGTGAGTGATAGTGAATAAACACATATCGAGGATAACACGCCTAACATGGAAGATACTGATCGCCCCTTGTCACCACATGAGCGGTTCGGGCATGCAAAACATATTATTTCTTGAAGGTTTAGAGTGTGGCAAATGCAAATTTACTTGGAACGACAAGTAGATACCGCCTATAGGTAGGTATGGTGGACTCATATGGAACAACTTTGGGTTTATGGAAGTGGATGCACAAGCAGTATTCCCGCTTAGTACAAGTGAAGGCTAGCAAAAGACTGGGAAGCGACCAACTAGAGAGCGACAACAGTCATCAATATGCATTGAGATTAACCAACATTGAGTGCAAGCATGAGTAGGACATAAATCACCATAAACATGAATATCATAGAGGCTATGTTGATTTTGTTTCAACTACATGCATAAACATGCGCCAAGTCAAGCTACTTGAATCATTCAAAGGAGGATACCATCCTATCATACTACATCATAATCATCTCAAAATTCATGTTGGCATCCAAGACAAACTATTATAAGCTCCTAGCTAATTAAGCATGGCATCAGAAACTATGATCTCTAAGTTGTCATTGCAAACATGTTTCTCTCACAACAAAGCTGAATTAGGAACGGTGAGCTAGTCATATTTACAAAAACAAAATAGATCAAGTTCATACCAGCTTTTCCAGGCTCAGTCACTTCATCATATATCGTCATTATTGCCTTTCAATTGCACGACCGAATGATGTGAATCATAATGAGAGTGTTCGTGCATTGGACTACGCTGGAATGTGTAAGCAAACACAAAGGAGAAGACAAAGTAATAGGGCTCTTTGACAGATAAATAGATATGCATGCGAGAGCCACTAAACATTGTAACCATGGTCTTCTACCTTGACCCAAAGAAAAAAGAAAACTATTTACAGAGGAAAGCTCCCAACAAGCAAAAGAAGAACGAGAAATCTTTTTGGGTTTTCTCAAACTAGACAAACACATGAGAAGAAAGCGAGAAAATGAAATAATCTAGCATGGATGATACAGTGGCAAAGTGTGAACACCGACTAACAAAGTGAAAGTGTAAGCAAGAATATAAACAGGTACTCCTCCAAGCTTAGGCTTTTAGCCTAAGTTGGTCTACTCCCATGGCTGGTCCGGGCAATATCCAAAATCACAATGGGGGTTGTATGGGAACGCGGCAGCTACCGTCTGAATAGCTACCTCACGGAGGGGAGCAGCCTTTGCCTCCCTCTCATACTCCTCTGCCTCTCCTGTGGTTATGTAATATCTCCGTTTTACCTGAAATTCAAAGAAGGCAGGAGCAGGAAGGGTAATATGGAAAACACGTTGTCGGTTAAATATTAACCGGTATAGGAGGGATTCATTATCCCTCTCAAGGAACTGATAACGTGTCATAGCGGCGCGATCAAGGAAAGCTATATGGAGCGGGGGATCTCTTTCGCGAATGGGTACTCCAAGAAAATTTGCTATGCGAGTGGCATAGATCCCACCAAAGAAATTCCCTTCATTAGCATTATTATTTACCCTCCTCGCGATTATAGCTCCCATGTTGAAACTTCTATCACCCGTTACTGCGCTCTTAAGGATACTAAAGTCAGGTGCGCAGAGGTGACAATGGTCAATCTTGCCGTTAATGCATCTACCTATGAAGAGGGCAAAGTAATGCAAGGCAGGAAAATGAATGCTCCCCATGGTAGCCTGCGTAATATCTCTAGTTTCTCCGGTAGTTATACTAGAGATAAAATATCTAACCGAAGACTTAGGAGGATCATTGAGACTACCCCAATCAGGTATCTTGCAAATTCTATTGAAATCCTCTAAATCTATGGTATACAATTTGTCATAGAGACCAAACAGTATGGATGTGTCACGGCCAGCTGAAAATTCAAATCTATGAACAAAAGAGGCAGTGAGAGTAGTATACTGTTCACATTTATCAGAGATGAATTCTCCGAGCCCGACGTTGTGAACAAGTGTATCAAACTCATCTTTGAAACCTGCATCAATCATGAATTCATGAGAAGGCCATTCACATGGTTGTACCTGTGCGTTCTCGGTTGGTAAGGGCCGGGCTCCCAAATCGTGAGACGGGGACCCCTCTTGCTTGAGGAACCACCATCATAGCTTCTCCTGAACATCTTCCTTTTCTGAAATTTTTAGTGACTCAAAGGAAGAGTGAACAAGGCCCAACGAAACTCATAGCAACTACTCCTACAAGTTCCTAGAGGCCATATCACGCATCAAAACTACTTGGGACCAGCTAAAATTAGCATGCAAAGCTCAAGAACAGGGTCACCAAGGCAGCAAAAATACGCAACGAATAAGGCACTAGAGCAAAAACTAATTGGACCAATGGAGGAGTCACATACCATGGAACAATTTCCCCAAAACAGTTTGGTGAATGGGGCTTTGCACAAGGAGATCGAAAATCGCAGCAAGAAGAGCAAGAACACGGTTTTGAGCTATAGAATGAATTTGTCTGGAGGTAGGAGAAGGAGATGGGAGCTGGAACAAGTGGAGGGGGGACACGTGGGCCCCACAAGCCTGGTAGGCGCGGCCAGGGGGGTGCCCGCGTTCCTCGGCTTGTGGCCCACTGGTGCATCCCCCTAACTAGCTCTCCGTCTCAGAATTTTTCAAAAATTCCAGAAAAATCATACTTGATTTTCAGGGCATTTGGAGAACTTTTATTTTCGGGACACTTTTGTACGGGACGCAAAAAGCAGAAAACAGGAAAACTAAAGCTAAATCTATCATTTTTCTTCTAAGCAACCGAAGGTAAAGGTTTGGAACAGAGGGCTCTGACTCCTAGATTCATCCATCTCATGGTCATCAAAAGAAATATGTCAATGAGGTTGATCAAGTCTCCTTGACAAACTTTTTTTGAATCGCATAAAACCGGAGATTTTTGAATAGTCACTAGGTTACCTCAATGGGGATGTGTATATCCCCAACAAGCAAATCATACTTCATCTTAAGAGTGGGTATAGGGCATTCGAAGCTCCCAATAAGAATCGGTGAAGTTTTTTCAATAACATTGATGCAATGTACTCGATATTGTTTCTTCGGAAAAGTGCATCGTATGCTCATTACCATTGACATGGAAAGTGACATTGCCTTTGTTGCAATGAATAACAGCTCTTGCAGTGTTTAAAAAGGGTCTTCCAAGGATGACCGCCATGGCATTATCCTCGAGAATATTCAAAATAATAAAGTCTGTCAAGATAGTAACGTTAGCGACCACAACAGGCACATCCTCGCAAATGTCGATAGGGAAAATAGTTGATTTGTCGGCCATTTGCAGGGAGATTTCAGTGGGTGTGAACTTATCCAATTCAAGTCTACGATAAAGAGAGAGAGGCATAACACTAACACAAGCTCCAAGATCGCATAAAGTAGTTCTAACGTAGTTGGCTTTAATGGAGCAAGGTATAGTGGGCACTCCGGGATCACCTATTTTCTTAGGAGTTCCACCCTTGAAGGTGTAATTAGCGAACATGGTGAAAATCTCAACCTCAGGTATCCTCCTATTATTAGTCACAATATCTTCATCTACTTGGCATAGGGACACATTTTGAGCATATCTGTCAAACGCATTTGCAGAAAGACAGGTCTAATCATTTCATCAAATCGCTCAAAATCCTCATCATCCTTTTTCTTGGATGTTTTGGGAGGAAAGGGCATGGGTTTCTGAACCCATGGTTCCATTTCTTTACCATGCTTCCAGATATGTCCATTTTGCATCATGCTTTTATGTTGATATTTATCTCTTCTTGGGCCGTTATTTCACTTCACGGTACAATACTTATGCATTTTCTCTCTTATTTTGCAAGGTTTACATGAAGAGGGAGAATGCCGACAGCTAGAATTCTGGCCTAAAATTGCAGCAAGTTTGAGATGCCTATTCTGTGCAACTCCAAACGCCGTAAAAATCAACGATGAATTTTTTTCTGGATTTATAAAAAATACTAGGCCGAAGAAGCGCCAGAGGGGCGCGACCAGGTGGCCACAAGCCTGCTAGGCGCGACCACCCCCCTGGCTGCGCCTAGGGGACTTGTGGGCAGCCTGTTGGCCCACTAGCCCCCTCTTATGCTATATGAAGGGTTTCGTCCGGAAAAAAATTTGGAGAGGAGCTTTTTCATGGATTCGCCGCCGCCACGAGGTAGAACTTGAGGAGAACCAATCTAGAGCTCCGGCAGGACGATCCTGTCAGGGAAACTCCCCCCCCCCCCGAGGGGGAAATCATCGCCATCGTCATCACCAACACTCCTCTCATCGGAGGAGACTCATCACCATCAACATCTTCATCAACACCATCTCATCTCCAAACCCTAGTTCATCACTTGTAACCAATCCCCGTCTCGCGACTCCGATTGGTACTTGTAAGGTTGCTAGTAGTGTTAATTACTCTTTGTAGTTGATGCTAGTTGGATTACTTGGTGGAAGAGTTTACGTTCAGATCCTTGATGCTACTCATTACCTCTTTGTTCGTGAATATGATTATGCTTTGTGAGTAGTTACTTTTGTTCCTGAGGACATGGGATAAATCATGCTAATAGTAGTCATGTGAATTTGGTATTCGTTCGATATTTTGATGTGTTGTATGTTGTTTTTCCTCTAGTGGTGTTATGTGAACGTCGACTACATAACACTTCACCATTATTTGGGCTTAGAGGAAGACATTGGGAAGTAGTAAGTAGATGATGGGTTGCTAGAGTGACAGAAGCTTAAACCCTAGTTTATGCGTTGCTTCGTAAGGGGCTGATTTGGATCCACTAGTTTAATGCTATGGTTAGACTTTGTCTTAATTCTTCTTTTGTAGTTGCGGATGTTTGCGAGGGGGGTTAATCATAAGTGGGATGCTTGTCCAAGTAAGGGAGGTACCCAAGCGCCGGTCCACCCACATATCAAACTATCAAAGTAACGAACGCGAATCATATGAACATGATGAAAACTAGCATGACATAAATTCCTGTGTGTCCTCGGGAGCGTTTTTCCTCCTATAAGACTTTGTCTAGGCTTGTCCCTTGCTACAAAAGGGATTGGGCCACCTTGCTGCACCGTTGCTACTTTTGTTACTTGTTGCTTGTTGCGAATCATCTCACCACACAATCACTTGTTACCGATAATTTCAGTGCTTGCAGATATTTCCTTGTTGAAAACCACTTGTCAGATCCTTCTGCTCCTCGTTGGGTTCGACACTCTTACTTATCGAAAGGACTACGATTGATCCCCTATACTTGTGGGTCATCACTTCCTAGCAATGAAGTCATTCTTATCATATCTCCTATTCTTAGGTTGTGGGTTATCAAGATAAACAGGTTCAATCTCCACATCCTTATCATTGCTAGGTTGAGCATCTTCATGAACATCTCTATCGATATTATCATTAGGCTCATGTTCATCACCAGATTGTGTTTCGGCATCAGAAGCAGAGACATCGTTTGGATTCTCGGGTGTAACAGCATCAGGGTTGCTAGCATGCAAGTTCCCATCATCTTTCTTTTTCTTCCAAGGATGACTAGGTGCATCCGTGCCAACTCCTTGAGAATCTTGTTCAATTCTCTTAGGATGACCCTCAGGATATAAAGGTTCCTGGGTCATTCTACCGCCTCTAGTGGCGACTAACAGAATTGTCATTCAACTCACTGAACAAGTCATTCTGAGCCTTAAGTACTTGTTCTACTTGAGTAGTGACCATAGAGGCATGTTTACTCAAAACTTAAGGTCATTGACATTTCTATCCACACAAGCACTTAAATGACTAAGCATACGAGCATTATATTCCAATTGTCTACTAACATAATCATTGAAACTCTGTTGTTTGGCAACAAAGTTATAAAATTCATCGAGGCATAAGCTAGCAGGTTTATCAAAAGGAATATCACTCTCATTGAATCTACGAAGATAATTTACCTCTACTACCTGTGTCGGGTTATCAAGACCATGGATCTCTTCGATAGGTGGTAGATTTTTGACATCTTCAGATTTAATGCCTTTCTCTTTCATAGATTTCTTAGCTTCTTGTATGTCTTCAGGACTGAGGAATAGAATACCTCTTTTCTTTGGAGTTGGCTTTGGAGGTGGTTCGGGAATAGTCCAAGCATTCTCATTGCATAAGATATTATTCAATAGAATCTCAGCTTGTTCCACAGTTCGTCTCCTGAAAACACAACCAGCACAACTATCCAGGTGGTCCCTAGAGTATCGGTTAGTCCATTATAGAAGATATCAAGTATGTTATTCTTCTCAAGAGGGTGAGCAGGCAAAGCATTCAGTAGCTGGACAAGCCTCCCCCAAGCTTGTGGGAGACTCTCTTCGTCAACTTGCGCAAAGTTATATATTTCCTGCAAGGCAGCTTGTTTCTTATGGGCCGGAAAATATTTCTCAGAGAAGTAGTAGATCATATCCTGGGCACTACGCACACAATGAGGAGCAAGAGAAGTGAACCAAGTCTTAGCATCATCCTTTAGCGAGAAAGGAAACAACTTAAGGATATAGTAGTGGCGGATCATCTCCTCACTCGTGAATAGGGTGGCTATATCGTGCAGCTTAGTAAGATGTGCTACAACCGTTTCAGACTCATAACCATGAAAAGGATTAGATTCGATCAAAGTGATTAACTCAGGATCGATAGAGAATTCATAATCCTTATCGGTCACAAAGATAGGCGAAGTAGCAAACTTCGGGTCATATTTCATCCTAGCGTTCAGAGATTTTTCTTTCCACTCGTGAAGTAATTTCTCAAGATCATAGCTATCCTTACAAGCAAGAAAGTCCTCAGCTATCTCTCCCTCCATAACATAACCCTCAGGTATATCAGGCAATTCATATCTAGGAGAGCTAGTTCTAACATGTGAAATAGCAGGTTCTACTTCCCAAAACCTTGGTGCAACCATTGGCTCGCCCTGTCTCAGATCATGTACCCTGCTCAGTAGAGATTCAAACAAACATCCCACGAAACAAAACCTTCCGCTTTGAAACCTACTAGATTGCCCACCCAGGATTCATGGAGACGGTGTTGCAAGCATGGAATAAACCCATCAAGCATGGTAGGGATAATAATGCGGCTGCGAGAGTTTGTCAGAAACTCAAAGGAGTGTGTTTTGCGCTTAAACACTGGAGTAGCAGTATCTCCCGCCTCAAAGTAGCAACTGTCAACACCAACAAAACCTTACTTGAGATAGATGCCATCGAAGACAAACAAATTCTCACAACACCCAAAAGAAACTTCAGGTGCATTCTCAAATCTCACCTTCTCAGACTGTTGCAGTATCAGAAAGACTACTAGCGAAAAAGATGCACGATCAGATGGATCAAGTTTGGGGATGAGAATACCAAGTTCTTCCAAACGGTGGCGACTGAACGATATAGGCGCAACTATGAGGCCACGCTCAAAACTGCGGGGGGAGTCGTGGTTGAGACACATGCAGACAAGGAAGTTATCCTGCTCGAAACCTATAGAACAAGGATGGGCACAGCAAGAACACCAGACATACAATTTGACTTAACGCAGCTAAGGCGACAATGGGTCGACTTTGAAGCCCTTAGTGTCCCTTTTGAAAAGAAGGAAATTGACGCGGTAGTAAAAGAGATGCGAGCCGACAAAGCACCAGGGCCGGATGGGTTTAACAGGGCCTTTCTAAAGGCTTGCTGGCCTATCATCAAAAAGGACTTTTATGATCTCTTTGATGAGTTCCATCAAGGTAGTCTAAACCTAGAATCCCTCAACTATGGACACATCACGCTGATCCCAAAAATGGCTTCGCCTGAGACAGTAAACGACTATCGTCCTATCACATTACTTAACTGCTGCCTCAAGTTGATCACCAAGATACTGGCACAGCGGCTTCAGAAAATCATTCTACAGATTGTGCATCGAAACCAGTACGGGATCCTCCGAGGTAGATCTATTCATGATTGCTTGGCATGGTCTTTCGAGTACATTCATCAATGCCAAAGCTCTCGGAAGGAGGTGGTTCTTCTTAAATTGGATTTTGCTAAAGCATTCGATACTGTTGAACATTCGGCTATGATCAACATCATGCAACACATGGGGTTTAACTCGAGGTGGATTCAATGGATCAAATGCATCTTCTCATCAGGGAAATCATCGGCCCTGCTGAACGGCATCCCTGGTAAACAGTTTCCCGACTGATGTGGGGTAAGACAGGGAGACCCTCTCTCCCCATTGATCTTTGTCCTGGCAGCCGATCTCCTTCAAACTGAGATTAACAAACAACTAAATCTCGGCACGTTATCGCACCCCATTGATCCTAGAGGTGATGCTGAGTTTCCAGTAATCTAGTACGCCGATGACACCATCATCATCATGCCCGCATGCCCCGTCCAAGCTGCGAGAATGAAGCAAATACTGGATGACTATGCGGCGGCTATAGGCCTCAAGATTAACTATCAGAAATCAACTTTAGTCCCTATTAACGTGACGACTGAAGTCTGCAACACAATCATGTCGATCTTTGGATGCGCACAAGCAGCCATGCCATTCACTTATCTAGGGCTACCGCTTGGTACGTCTAAGCCCACTGCCTCAGACATGACGCCGCTGGTCTGTAAAGAAGAGAGGAAAATCACGGCTGCCATGTCGCTGATGTCGCATGCGGGCAGATTATGCCTGATGAACTCGCTCATCACATCACTGCTTGTGTTTTCAATGGGAACTCTCAGAATCCCCCCGACAATTGCGGAGCAATTTGATAAGATCCGGAGGCGGTGCTTGTGGAGGAAGAAGAGTGCGGATGGGTTCAAGAGCAATGCCCTCGTAGCCTAGGAATCAGTTTGCCGCCCCAAAGAAAATGGGGGCCTGGGGGTCTTGAATCTCAAGCTGCAGAACGATGCCGTGCTCCTAAAGATGCTACACATATTCTACAACCAAAGAGAAATCCCATGGGTGTCGCTAATCTGGAACACACACTACAATGATGCAATACTCCATACACGAGATCAGTGTGGTTCTTTTTGGTGGAGGGAACTGACTAAACTTATACCGGTATTCCGAGGGATAACGCGGGTCAGGATTAACAATGGGCTCTCATCGCTATTTTGGAAGGATGACTGGAACAATGCCGTCTATGCAGAAAAGTTCCCCCGTGCCTTCTCTTTCGCTAACTCTGAGGATGTCTCGGTTCAGACCTTCCTGGGGGCAAGCTCGCTGCAGGAAGCTTTCTCGCTGCCGCTGTCAGAACAAGCGCATGAGGAGCTCAAGATGATGCACCAGGAAATTAGAAGTGTTCAACTAAACCCTAGAGGAGATGACTAGATATGTGCCTGGGGAGCTAACACTTTTACGACGGCGGCGTACTGTCAGTTCTACTACGGAGGAGCCACGGTCCATGCGGCGTTTAACTGGTTGTGGAAAACGAAATGTGTTCCAAAGATTAAGGTGTTTGGTTGGTTCTTGCTGATGGACAGACTTAATACGAGGAATATGCTCAAACGAAGGCATTACAATATCGGGTCTACTTTGGACTGCATGTTGTGTGACCAACGAGTGGAATAAACCCTTGAACACCTCTTCTTCGAATGTCACTTTAGCCAACGTTGTTGGGATATGCTAAACATAAAATGGTCAGATCAACGACATAGGCTAGAGATATTGCAACATCAGAGGACGGTGCACCCCCGAAGAATGTTTATGGAGATTTTCCTAGTCGCGGCCTGGAGTCTATGGAAGGAACGAAATAACAAGTGCTTTAAAGGTATAACCCCCTCTCTGGGGGCTTGGCAACGTAGATTCGTTGTAGACTTCTCCAATCTTAAATATCGTGTGCCTCCTAGCAAGGTGCAGATCCTAGATGACATTGTTGCAAACTTAGCTAATGCCTCCTAATCTGTAACTCTTCCCTACCCAGCCCACACCCCCTCCCCCACCCACACCCACCCCCCATGTATATGTGTAATTGTTGGCTTTGTATATACATGCAGTAGGAACATATCCTACTATCTTACATTCAAAAAAATAATAATCTCAGCAGTTTCAGAAGTATCATCACGTTCAGCAGCAACTCTAGCAATTTGTGCATCAAGAAATGCACCTAGTGGCAAAGCAGTATCAAGAAAAGCATCATCACAAGCATCATGGATAGCAGAAGTAGCATCATCAAGCACAGGCGACATATCAAAATTTCTAGCAGGAGGTGGTGTCGCAAACTTACTCATAACTGAAGGTGAATCAAGTGCAGAGCTAGATGGCAGTTCCTTACCTGTCCTCGTAGTTGAGGGCAAGACTTTAGCTTTTGGATCTCTCGGATTCCTCATAGTGATCAGCAGACGTAAATCCCAAGTGACTTAGAGAATAGAGCTATGCCTCCCCGGCAACGGTACCAGAAAATAGTCTTGATAACCCACAAGTATAGGGGATCGCAACAGTTTTCGAGGGTAGAGTATTCAACCCAAATTTGTTGATTCGACACAAGGGGAAGCCAAATAATAATCTCGAGTATTAGCAGTTGAGTTGTCAATTCAACCACACCTGAAAGACTTAGTATCTGCAGCAAAGTATCAATAGCAAAGTAGTGTGACACCAACAGTAGCAACGGTAACAGTAGCAGCAATGACAACAGTAGCGGTAACAATAGCAGCGGTGACAACAGTAGCAGCAAAGTAACATAGCAAGGATCAGTAGTTAAAACTCATAGGCGTTGGATCGGTGATGGATAATTATGCCGGATGACATTCATCATGAAACAGTTATAACAAGGAGAGATATGTAACTAGATCCAGTTCGTCAATGTAATGTAGGCATGTATTCCGTATATAGTCATACGTGCTTAGGGAAAAGAACTTGTATGACATCTATTGTCCATCCCTCCCGTGGCAGCGGGGTCCTTAATGGAAACTACGGGATAATAAGGTTCTCCTTTTAATAGAGAACCAAAACAAAGCATTAGCACCTAGTGAATACATGAACTCCTCATATTATGTCATCTCCAGGAGTGGCTCCGGCTATTGTCACTCCGGGGTTGTTGGGTCATAGCGCATAGTAGGTGACTACAACTTGCAAGATAAGATCAAGAACACACATATATTGACGACAACATAATAGGTTCAGATCTGAAATCATGGCACTCGGGCCCTAGTGACAAGCATTAAGCAACGCAAAGTAGTAGCAACGTCAATCTCAGAACATAGTGGATACTAGGTATCAATCCCCATCAAAACTAACTCGATTACATGAAAGATCTCATCCAACCCATCACCGTCCAGCTAGCCTACGATGAGATTACTCACGAACGGTGAAGAGCATCATGGAATTGGCGATGACGATGGCGACGATCTCCCCTCTCTGGAGCCCAGAACGGACTCCAGATCTGCCTTCCAGAGGAAGAACAGGTGGTGGCGGAGCCTCCGTATCGTAAAACATGATGAACTCTTCTCCTTGATTTTTTTCCAAACGAAAGGGACTAAATAGAGCTGCAGTTGGAGGCGGCGGAGCCCTGAGGGCCCCACAAGCCTGCTAGGCGTGACCAGGAGGGCATGCCTCCTGAGCTTGTGGGCTCCTCGCTCCACGCCTCCGGTTGATTCTTGCGCCAGTATTTTTTATATATTCCACAAAAAATCCTCGTCAATTTCCACGTCATTCCGAGAACTTTTATTTCTGCGCAAAAACAACACCATGGCAATTCTGCTGAAAACAGCATTAGTCCGGGTTAGTTCCATTCAAATCATGCAAATTAAAGTCCAAAACAAGGGCAAAAGAGTTTGGAAAAGTTGATACGATGGAGACATATCAGCCGCTGGCTTAATTAAAATGATAATGGATTTGGGTATTTGATCTGGGTTGGTCGGAAGGCCTTATTACGCACTAACCATCTGCGTGGGAAGAATTATGGGTACTCGACGTCGCGGTATCAGCCGAAGCTATTCAGACGTCAGCGATGGAGCAGCGCGCGCCCGAGTGGTCCCGAGATGCATCGCTCTTGTATTAAGGGGTGCTAGGACCGACATCGGCCGCCCACGCATCATGCAGGAGCGCGGAGGGCAAGTGGGCCCACGAACCCTCTGTGCTTAGGAGTTAGACCGGCGGGCTGGCCTCTCTGCTAAAGCTTAGGTGGGGCTACGACGTGTCGATATATTTAACTTGTGTAGTTTTTCGCGTAGATTCCTATTTTGGAACTTGCATGCATGTTTGAAGTAGTTTGACCCGCCAAATGTCTAGTTTTGCGTGCTGTCCTAATATGTTAATTACCCCGTATTTATTTTCATGCGTGTCCGGATTGCTCAAATCTCGTAGTTTAAATGCTCACATTTTTAGGGACCTGTTGCCATGAATTTTAGAGTAGTTGTTGGTATTTTTGCATGTAGGGTTCCGTCGCTAGATTGCTATATCATGCTTAGGACATATTCTCGCATATTCGTGTGGCGATATTTTTATTTGCAACCCCACATGTTATATATGTTTTCGGGGTAGAAAAATCCCTAGAATTTAACTATGCATTTAGTTTTAGATTTTGAGCATGTTAATGCACGTGATATTTTGCCATGTTGCCCTCTTGTCTATTTTGTGTGATTTAATCCGTGCATGCTATGAAGGAGTTGTCAACTAGAGATATGCCCTTGGATGTGTAGGCTAGCCTCTGGTAATTTTGGTTGCAATAGAAATCCAGGTTTAGGTGTTGACTGCTTGTTCTCAAAATGCTAGAAAATAATGCTGATTTGTAGATGCTGGAATATTTCTCAGTCTAAAATTTGTTATACTTCGTTGCTGTCTTGTCATGAGTTTATCTGGTGTTCTGTAGCTCTTTTGAGGTTGGTGCAATGGAGTTAGTTGTAGACCTTAAGATTCTCTAGCATGCTGTCAATTTTCATGCCATTTGGAGTCCTGTAGCTTATGGTTTTGCTGCTGTCAATATGCCTTCAGATCGAAAACTGCACTGTCATAAACTGTTATTTCACTAAGTCTGAAACTGTGTGTGAGATGCTATTTTGCAAGTTCTTTTCCTAGTGATACATGCTTCAATGCTAGGTGTTGTTAGTTATATGTTGTAGTGCATCTTGACCTCTATTGCCTCATGCCTTGTTTGAGCTTTTTGGATTTGTGTAGCTAGTTGTCCGAGTCTGTAGAAAATGCTATGTGGTTGATTTTGGCAGATTATGTCCATTTCTTGTTTAGCTCATAGTTGTTGAACTGTTACTCCGTTTTGATTGTGTCCTATATGAAACTTGCTTAGAATCTCGTGTAGTTTGATATTATCTTGCTCGTTGTATGATTTGAGATGCTTGTGACTGTCGTTGCACACATATTGCATTCATGCCATCATATCTTGCGGTGTTTATATCTTTTGAACTATAGCTCCATTGGAGATGTTCTCTATGGGTAAATTGATTGTAACGACGCGTAGGATCACGTGAACCTATTTATTTTGCTGTTTCACAAATACTTAAAAGTGTTAATTCAGATCTGGACAGAATTATAAATTAACATATGGGGTCATCTCGGAGATGCTATATGTCGTTTCCGACCTTATTTAAAATGCCTAGATGAGTAGCTTAGTTACGCTTCACCTCTTGCCATGTTTAACCACATTTAATATTGCCGTGTACCTATTCGGGATAGAACTAAATAATTCGTATGTGGAGTTTTGTCAATAAGCAACTCGTTGCATATTGAACTTCACTTAAGGTGTAGTGTTTGATTGTTGTGAATTTCCATGCCATGTCTTGCATATATTCAACTGATCATGCATCATATGTGGACTGCATCTTGTCGTGCATGTGTCGTGGTGAATATCATGTGTTGATTCTTGTTTCCGGTTTGCTTCGTCTCGATAGAGTTCCGCAAGCGTGTCGGAAAGTGAGGACCCATTCGACTACGTTGGTTCGTCTGCTTCACGGAGTCGTTCTTCTTCCAAGCAGGATCTCAGGCAAGATGACCATTTCCTCAGATACCATTACTATCATTGCCATGCTAGTTTTGCCGTTTCTATCGTTATGTCTCGCTGCCTACCACATGTTAAATATCAGCCTCTCAACATTGCCATGAAAACCTTCAACATGTTCACAACCTAGCAAACCACTGATTGGCTATGTTACCGCTCGCTTCACCATGTGTTAGCATTGCTAGTTGCATGTGCGGTTTCTTCCATCCGTTTACATGGGTTCATTGTTATATCACCATATTAATGCTATTTAATTTAATGCACCTATATACTTGGTAAAAGGTGGAAGGCTTGGCCTTTCTAGCCTCGTGTTTTGTTCCACCTTTGCCCCCTTAGTTTCGGCTATCGGTGTTATGTTCCATAATTGAGCGCTCCTAACACGATCGGGATTGTTATGGGGACCCCCTTGATAATTCGCTTTAGATTAAAGCTGGTCTGGCAAGGCCCAACTTTGGTTCTACGTTTGCCTAATAACCTAATGATAATGCATAGGGACCCGCCGGCACCCGCGGTGTAATTTAATCAACCCCCGGGCCAGTGCTCCTCATGAGTGTTGGTCCCACCTGAGCGGTGTCCGGCGCCCCCTGGTCACCCAGGGTTTAGCGATCCCTACGTATAGCTCATCCGTCGTGTCCTGAGAACGAGATACGCGGCTCCTATCGGGATCGTCGACACGTCGGGCGGCCTTGCTGGATTAGTTTTACCTTCTACGAAATATCTCGTGCATTGGGATTCCAGTGATGCTTTGGGTAATCTCAGAGTTGATGTTTTCCTCTAAGGAGTCCGAGGAGATTGCAAGCTTCGTGATCGAGGATTTCTATGCGGCTTGTGGTAATTTGTGATG
Organism: Hordeum vulgare subsp. vulgare; assembly: GCF_904849725.1. NCBI lineage: Eukaryota > Viridiplantae > Streptophyta > Magnoliopsida > Poales > Poaceae > Hordeum > Hordeum vulgare. The sequence continues at coordinate 537,514,937 of NC_058520.1, read as the reverse complement.
GCCTAGTTGGAGCACCCCTGCAGGGTTAAATCTTTCGGAAAGACGTGCCCGCGGTTATGCGGCAACGTGGAAACTTTGTTTAACACTGGTTCTAGACAACTTGAAGTTAACTTAATTAAACATTCCAACTAAGTGCGTAACCGTGATTATCTCTTTCGCGAGTTCCTTCTCCGATCGAGGACACGGTGGGGTTATGTTTGACGTAAGTAGGTGTTCAGGATCATTCCTTATATCAACAGTAGTTCACGTTCGTTATGCGTAGATCATCCCCCTCTTTATTCTTGTACTCGTAAGTTAGCCACCTCATATATTGCTTAGTCGCTTGCTGCAGCCTCACCACTTAACGATACCTTACCTATTAAGCTTTGCTAGTCTTGATACCTTTGGAAATGAGATTGTTGAGTCCCCTGTGGCTCATAGATTACTACAACGCCAGTTGCACGTACATGTAAAGGTTACTTGACGCGAGCGCGCTGATTGTTCATTTGGAGTTGCTTCTTCTTCTGCTTCATCGATCTAGGATGGGTTCCAGGCCGACAGCCTGGAATAGCAAGGATGGACATCGTTCTTATTTTCTCGTTTGTTTTCGTCCATAGTCGGACACTGCTCTTCTTCATGATGTTTATGTATTGCACTGATATGACTCTGATGTAGCTTGTGGCGAGTGTAAGCCAATGCCATATATCTCATCTTTTCAGTACATTTACTTATAACCATATCCATTCTGGCGAAACGACGAGATGCGCTTCTATCCCTGACGAGGCCCACGTGCCAAATTAAGGATAGGATCGCATCTTGGGTGTTACAAGTTGGCATCAGAGCAGTACCAACCTAGGAGCCCCCTTGATTGATCGAACTTGGTCGAGTCGAGTCTAGTTATATATCGGAAAGTAGGATTCTTTTTTCTCCTCTTCTATGCTCTGGTGAGGATTCTTGACGTAATAATTTTAATTCTGCTCCTCTTCTCACTCATATTTTTTTAGGATCACGTGGATATTTTTGGAATCTATATGGTGTCGATGTGACGGAGTTCTGTCTTGGTGCCTCCTGTCTGACTTGATTTCTTTTGGGGAGTTGAGCTCCAGGGGATTCTTGAGCACATCGTTATCATTCAGATATCTTAGTATCTCAGAACGAAGGATGTTCGAAATTGCTTCAATACTAGTAGTGGCGAGAGGAGTCCGGCTTCCCCATATTGGTGCAGAGAGTTCCGGATGTATCACCACACTTTGTATCGTTGTGATTACGAGTGTCTGAAATAGATGAAGTTCCGAGATTCTGGTTATGTGTTGACGGATGTGATACACTGGACGGGTTAGTATAGGAGTTGAGTGATATACTACTCCTTGTATCCGTGGACCAGATTGCATGACCAGAAATTTCGGGAGTTCTTAGGTGGGAATTCAAGTAGTTACTTATAGGACAATCTTCCAACAAATGCATGATGTTAGGTTGGGGTTCGACATCTAGTGGATTCGTTTGTTCACGCTCGACTCACAATGGTTCTCGTTGTGTCTTAAGGAGTCCTTGTAGCTTGCTACGACTCGGGGACGCTTCGTATGTCGTGTGCACTGCCTTGCACAGGATGGCTACTGTAAGGATCGAGCCCGTGCGATCCTATCCATGAAAATATCGGACGAAATCTCTCTCATGAGTTTGTTTTGGCTAATTTGCAAGCGCCATCCTTTGTTTTGTTGGAATATGGTAATTCGAGTTGCTTCGATGTCGAGTGGTGAATTCATCTCCTTCCAAGAGGTGTTCTCATGTTTTATGGGAATGCAAATTCTTTTGCTCAATCAAGTGTATTATCAATTCTTGTCAACCAGAGTTGTCATGTCAATTCTTTTCAACCGGTGTGCTTCTCTTCAAGTGAATTCAATCCTCTCCAATTTTTGCAAGATCATTCTCTCATTTCTTCCAGAGTTGTCTCATTTGTCCCAAGTTGTCTTTGTTTTTCCCGCCCTCCCACCCTTTTCTTCGGTGATTGGATTTCATCCAAGTGCATTCATTTCATTGTTGCTTCCGCTATCGGTTCTTTTCTCTCGTATCCGGTGATTCATGGTGAAGATTCTCAGGAGCTTCGTGTTCATCTTTAGTCATTCTTGTTCTCTTTTTCCGGTGAATTCAATTCAGTTGTTCGTGTTCATTATATCCTATTCATCCTTGTAATTCTTTCCTATGTTGGAATTTCTTATCATCCTATCTTGTTATTCGTTCCTCTCTTTTCTATCCGGAGTGTTGAAGATATCTCAGAGGGTTTTTTGTTCTCAATCCTTTCAATTATTTGGAGGGCCTCACCTCATCTAATTTTCATTTGTACTGGTACAATATCTCTCTTTCGAGCAATCTTTTCAACTGTGGTTTCTTTGAGTGGGCCCATAACCCACAGGTTTTCCCCAGGATCTTATCTAGCTCTTGTAATTTTTCCGGAGTTCTCTTATTCTTTGCAAATATGTTGTAAGAATGATTTCATCAGTCATACCCCTTCTCTAAGATCTATTCGAATTAATTATCATATTTGGCTCAACCTTTCATTCTTCTTATTCCGGAGTGTCTCGGTTATTCTTGGTGGTGTTCTTCTCATCATTTCCAGCTTCAAGACCAAAGGAGTGTTTCTCTCAAATCTTGGTTCATTCTCTTGCAGATTCATCATTTCAGATTTGTGTTATCATCTTGGATTTTTCCTGATCATGAGTAATCCCTTTCTTGTTATCCGATTTTTTTCTGAGTTGTTTTCATTTCTCGATCCTCCAAAGGCCATCATTTTAGACGATTCTTCATTCTCAACTTTCAGCTTTCATACTCAATTCTTCTCAATTATCCCGGTGCCTCATTCAAGTTTTCTGTTAGGTGGCTCATGATCTCTTCATTCTCATGTATCTTCATTCATTCTTGTAATCCCCATTCGTTCCAATTCTTACCGGTGTCTCCTTCAAGACTTCTTCAAGTTTGTGCTCATATATCTCCTCAATCATTTCTAGAAGAATAAGTGGTATGCTAAATCCGTTGCTTGTCATCAACTAAACTTGATGAAGGATAAGCATAACATAATTCTTATTCTTGTTCATAGTGATCTGAATTATTCTACGGAGTGGATCATGATATCAATTCTTTTTCTCAAGTGTTCTTCAAGATTCTTGTGGTAGTACCTCAAGTATTCTATCTCTTGCATTTCAAAGTGCAATTCTCCTTCCTTTATCCTTTGTCTAGTGGATTTATAACATTCTTGTTAGTGGAGGAGTCTCGAAGAGATTTTGTTTCAAGAATGAGATAGTTAAACCCACGATTCTTTGATCGTGAGACATTTTCAACCCATGATTTATTCATTGAGCTATCTTGGTTTGGATTTCACCTAAAGCTTTTCCTATGGATTGTTGCTATCATGGTACTTGTCACTGATCCAAGTTCTCAATGTATGCTCTTGATGTAAGAAGTTTTGCTTATCTTGTTTCCCAATCAATCCTTGTTTTCCATTAGTGGCTGGTTGTCAACTCATTAATTGAGATGGTTTTCTTAAGTCCACTACAAGCTTGTTCTTTTGTTGTTGGTTCTCCAACAACTCCATTCAATTCTTCTTGTCAGGATGCTCTTCAATTCAATTGTGGTAATAGTTCTCATTTTATTCTCCATTCTATTCTTCTCATGTTCTAGTTCTATTCTCTTGCTCGGAAGTTGTTGTGATGTTGATCTCTTTTATCCATTATCTAGTTGTCTCAAGATCGTGTTCTTTCCTTCCCATTCATTTAAACTAGAGTGTTGCGTATTCTTTCCTGTTCTTTTCTTGCTTATCAATTTAGTTGTGTGTTATGAATCTTGTCAAGTTCTTTCTATCTTATCGAATTTTCTCCTCTTTCCTACCGAAGTACTGCCAAAATTTTCTGTGAATTCTTCCTTGTTTCTAATATCATTCCTCATCCCTTTGCTAACTTCCAGGATTGTTGGTTTCACTCGTTTGTCAAAGGAGCAACTAAGTTGTACCTATTGCTTTCTCATCCTCTACCCCTTTCATTCTTGGATCTCGGGTTGAGATCCTCTTGTAGTGTAGGAGAGTTGTGACAACTCGAGACCGACGTTCGAGAAGATTCCCCTTTTATTCCGTTTTCGTCGTTTGATTATTTTTATTTGACGCACCATCATCGCATCATGCGCATCGTCAGCATTGCATCGGCATCCCGTTGCCGCTAGTTTCCAAACCTGCATCCGTTACTAGTTGCCGGTTCTCCCCGTGTTCGTCGTTGCCCGTGCAGAGCCTGACCACACACGCACGCGCCCGCGGCACCGTCAAAATCTTGTTTTTAAAAGTGTGTATAAAACTTTCTCTGATTGGGTTGAAACTTGGCACGCGGTCGTGTTTTATTATAGGTAAGCCGCCTGCCAATTTTCGTCGCAATCGGAGTCCGTCTGGTACCCGAACGGTCGACCGTAGCGGCACCGTCTTCGGTTATTCGCCGGACGTGTTTCGGTGTTTTAAATCGTGTTGGCGTGTCGCGTTATTTCCCTCTCTTCTCCGGCTAGCCACTCTACACAACCACCTAGCCATTCCCGCGTCCGTGGCCGTTTGATCACGACCACATGGTTGAAAACTGATCCGGATTCGGATAACCCTAGCCCCATGTCTATAAATAGACAGCAAACCCTCTCTCCTCCTTGTTTTACGTGCCACCCCACCAACCCTAGCTGCCACCCTTAGCCTTTCTTCCACCTCCAGCGTCTAGGGCCCGCCAAGCTGTAGCGACCCGACTTGAAACGAGTCAAGCCTCTGTGTATCTATGCCATTCCTGGATCAGTATGCTGGCACACACAGTACATCAATGTATATATCAAAGTGCAATCACATGTAAATAACGTAAAACTGATATATACCTCAAAATCTCAGCGGAAACAGTCAAGGGGAGTGGAGTCCCAATAAACACCAATGACAAGTTGAGTGAAGACCGTAACCCTGAATCGTACTCTTATTCGTCGAAGAAATGTATCTTCAGCATAAGACGTTGCATACGTGTAGGTCAGCATACTGAATATGACGGCAAGTCACAAAAGACAGGGGTGAAAATATCATCTATACTATATGCATATATGGCAGGTGGGGTTGTAGTTTAAGTTTTGCGTAAAGCAAATTTTCCTACAACAAGAGAGAGGGAAAAAGCAAAATTTACTACATTGTTGGTTGTTAATGAGAAGGTTCCACCAAACATTTGTCATACCCAAGTTATAAATATTACCCACATCAATAATAAATGGTGTTGAGAATTCCTGATAACTTCAGTTCCTTTGGCTCAAGTTGTCCATGACCGTGGACACGGCTAATCGATTAGGTTTGAGTACTCTGTAGAGTTTTGCACACGTTCCCCACAAGATTTGATCGCCTCCGTTGAATGTCCTCGCACTACAGAGTGTTTGAGGACCGAATGATCAAAACATGGTCTTTCAACGGGTTCCTCTGAGCCTTTGTCGGTGCCCATCCAATCCTACCGTTCTTCTACATCTCGTAGCACCGCCCGTCCAGAGTCGTCGCGTAGTCCAACCAAGCCAGAGCCCATAATGACTTGTGGCTGTGCAGGTAAGCCTTGGGTCTTGAAGCATCCATCCATCTCTTCGTGCCTGGCTGAAGCTTTCCGCAAGACGTCATGGCGCTTCTCCATGCATCCCGGGTCATCCACTGGTTTCCCCAGGGAGCCCATCTAAACCATCCTTCACCTAGAGGTATATTTCGTTCTGAGGTCTTGCAAGTCTTGGAGTCTTCAGGTCTTGATTATTAAGTTATCACAACACTCATGATAAACACTCAACCAAACCCCGTCTACTAGGAGCATAGCAAAGTAACATCGCGGCCAAAGTAACAAGGGTGATGAGTGCCTACCACATGATACTACATCAAGATCCAAGTTTCCAAGTACCTACTTTGCGTGCAATTAGGTGAAGAAGGTAGAACTTCTATGCATATAAAACCATAGGTAAAATATGATCAATGTGACTTGCCTTGTTGACGATTGTCGAACTCGAGCGTGTCTAGATAACAAGCTTCACACTCCGGATAATCTATCGCCACAAACAATTTCACCCAATAAGCACCACAATGACAATAAATCAAAATAAAGCATCTAATAAGAAAATAGCTATAGCACACGGTGAAAAATTGTGAGGTAGACATCGAGGGGTATGAACCCACAAACATGCATAACGCTCCCTCTTGGAGTTACAATATACTACTCGGCCAAAGCAATAAAAAGCAACCAAGAACATGCATGAATCACTAAGGAACATAATGTAAAAGGATAATTGATAACCCACAAGTATAGGGGATCACAACAGTTTTCGAGGGTAGAGTATTCAACCCAAATTTATTGATTCGACTCCCGGGGAAGCGAAAGAATATTCTCAAGTATTAGCAGTTGACTTGTCAATTCAACCACACCTGAAAGATTTAGTATTTGCAGCAAAGTATCAGTAGCAAAGTAGTATGATAGCAGCAGTAGCAGCAGTAACGAGTAGCATCAAAGTAACACCAGTAGCAACCGAGTAACAGCAGTAGCAACAGAGTAACAATAGCAGCAGTGAGAGCAGTAGCGGCAAAGTAACGTTGCAAGGACCAGTAGTAAAAAGCTCGTAGGCATTGGATCGGTGATGGATGATTATGCCGGATGTGATTCCTCATGTAACAGTTATAACACGGAGAGATATGTAACTAGCTCCCGTTCGTCAATCTAATGTAGGCATGTATTCCGTATGTAGTCATACGTGCTTAGGGAAAAGAACTTGCATGCCATCTATTGTCCATCCCTCCCGTGGCAGCAGGGTCCTAATGGAAACTACAGGGTATTAAGGTTCTCCTTTTAATAAAGAACCGGACCAACGCATTAACACTTGGTGAATATATGAACTCCTCATACTATGGTCATCTCCGGGAGTGGTTCCGGCTATTGTCACTCCGGGGTTGCCAGGTCATAACACATAGTAGGTGACTACAACTTGCAAGATAGGATCAAGAACACACATATATTGGCGACAACATAATATGTTCAGATATGAAATCATGGCACTCGGGCCCTAGTGACAAGCATTAAGCATGGCAAAGTAGTACCAACATCAATCTCAGAACATAGTGGATACTAGGGATCAATCCCCGTCAAAACTAACTCGATTACATGATAGATCTCATCCAACTCATCACCGTCCAGCAAGCCTACGATGAGATTACTCACGAACGGTGAAGAGTGATATGTCTCCATCGTATCTACTTTTCCAAACTCTTTTGCCCTTGTTTTGGACTCTAATTTGCATGATTTGAATGGAACTAACCTGGAGTGACGCTGTTTTCAGCAGAATTGCCATGGTGTAGTTTTTGTGCAGAAATGAAAGTTCTCGGAACGTCCTGAAAATTACGGAGAATATTTCTGGAAAATATGAAAAATACCTGCGCAAAGATCCATCGGAGGGGATGGGCCAGTGGGCCACAAGCCCTGTTGCCGCCCCCCCGGCTGCGGCAACCAAGCTTGTGGGGCCCACGTGGCCCTGCCGCCCTGAACTCCAGCGCTATTTATTCCCTTTCGTCCCGGAAAAAAAATCAAGAGAGAAGATTTCATCGCGTTTTCGATCCAGAGGCGCCGCCACATCCTGTTCTTCATCTGGAGGGCAGATTTGGAGTCCGTTTTGGGCTCCGGATCAAGGAGATTGTCGCCATCGTCATCATCAACCTTCTTCCCTCTCCAATTCCATGAAGATCTTCATCGTTCGTGAGTAATCCATTCGTAGGCTCGCTGGGCGGTGATGAGTAGGATGAGATCTATCATGTAATCGAGTTAGTTTTGACAGGGATTGATCCCTAGTATCCACTATGTTCTGAGATTGATGTTGCTACTACTTTGCCATGCTTAATGCTTGTCACTAGGGCCCGAGTGCCATGATTTCAGATCTGAAATTATTATGTTGTCACCAATATATGTGTGTTTTAGATCCGACTTTGCAAGTTGTAGTTACCTACTATGTGTTATGATCCGGCAACCCCGGAGTGACAATAACCGGAACCACTCCCGGTGATGACCATAGTTTGAGGAGTTCATGTGTTCACCAAGTGCTAATGCGTTGGTCCGGTTCTTTATTAAAAGGAGAACCATAATATCCAGTAGTATCCATTTGGACCCCGCTGCCACGGGAGGGATGGACAATAGATGTCATGCAAGTTCTTTTCCCTAAGCACTTATGACTACACACGGAATGCATGTCTACATCACATTGACGAACGGGAGCTAGCCACATATCTCTCCGTGTTATAACTGTTGCATGACACTACAGGAATCGGGTATTTTGCCGTCAGGACGCTACAGACGGCAAAGAGAGAATTACAGACGGCAAAATTTTTGCCGTCATCCCATGACAGCAAAAAATGTCGTCAACCCATGTGCCCGCAAAGGGTAATTTTGCCGTCGGCATTTTTCTAGCACAAGGCAAAAAAATTGCCGTCAGTGAAAATGGTTTGCCGTCAGCTATTATGAGGCAGGCGGCAAAATACATAACAGAACCACCCGAACGGCGTTAATTCTTTGCCGTCAGCCAAAGAACTACATACAACAAATTATATGGGGGTTTTGCCGTCTCCCGAGGTTCTACAGACGACAAAGCAAATGATACTTAGCCGTCAGCGAGGGATCATCTGCAGACGGCAAAGCAAATGATACTTAGCCGTCAGCGAGGGATCATCTGCAGACGGCAAAGCATATGTACACACTTTTTTTTGCATTGCTTTATTTTGGTACTTCAATAGACAATACATATTCTTATAAACACCAATGATCCGTATAGACAGAAATATTTACATGAATGCAACTGACACACATAGTACAAATGATCCATATCACATATATGAACAGAACATGTTCATGCATGATCCATATCACACAATATATATCACATATGTCATGGTGATCCATATCACACATAGATAAATAGATATCACTATGAGAAATTTTGGCACTACAAGGTTTGTCACCTAAGATACAAGCTACATGCTAGACTCACTACAGGAAGCGACATACATTTCTTGAGCACGATGGCAACTGCTGCTCCTTTTACTCCTTCATCGTCGCTAGGCCAACTTCTGCTGGTAGAAGAAGCTCGGCTGGTTCATCCAGCACCTGCACCACAACAGACCAAGAAAGGTTCACATCCACATACAACGGACACAAGAAACAGTTTTTTGCGGCACAAAAATAACTTCACTAGGCATCAACATCGGCACAAAAGCATAAGGCTAGGAATACTAGATGGTTTTATGTGTAATAATGCCCACCCACAGGTGTCTAAAATTGATGTAATGCATTTCCAATATTTTTCGAGTAAATGCAGGAACAATTTATTTATGGAAATCATGGTGAGTGGGATGGTGATGTACAAGATACGTACCTAATGTTTTGAATCTTGTTTAGATGAGTAGTGGAAGTTTGAAGCTCCCTTGTGGCTTTATCCTTGCCCTTAGCAAGCTCAGATCAGATGAGCATCAGCAATATATAAATACAAAACACTATTTGAGTTCCTTGGCATACACTAGATAGCACACAAAATAAATACGAGTGATCAAATTAAATTGTACTGCATGCAAGCATTACTACAGAATAGATTTACTACTGGCTGCTCCTTTGCATCCTTGGCATTGTCCCTCAATAATCTTCTCAATAATTCTGTACAAATGGAAGTAGAATTGAACAAGATAAATTGGGGTGCTCAACCATTCCATTAGGATAAATATACTCGGGCATGCCATAATAAGCCATATTTTACGAAAGTAGTGGCAATAGTATACAACTGCGGAGGCTGCTAGCAGAATATGCACAGGAAGTTGACAAACCTAAATAAAGCCATCGGACCCGTCGGGACCCACAACCAATGCAGATATGGAAATATCTGAAGTAATGCTATAGCGTTGTAGGAGCCTTTGTTGTCTCATATAAATAGATAATATGCCATTATGTTAGAATCTTACATAAATCTAGCTATAGTTATTGCATAGAACTATGAAGTATCAAATGAATCAGTAGTCTAAAGATATAAGGGTGACCAGAAATACAGAAAATTGCAGAGTTCTTAGTTGTTAGCCTTTTTCCCAGACCCCACATAACTGAGAGCAGGCATGTAAAATCAAAAAAGCAACAATAATCCTTTAGGTATTACAGATATGTTTACTTACACATCTTGTATATCATTCCTTCCTTCTTACCTGCAGAATGCCAAACGTGACCAATGCGAGAAGGCATGCGCAAGTTCAGCTAAATGAAAGAATTTGAAAGACCAAGGTGTAAAAATTGAATTTATGTACGCCACAAAGGCCATAATAAGGAGTTGGACTGTAAAGTAAAAGCTTTTAGGTGGAACCATCAAGCATTGCATAACTATATATCAAGGATGCAATGGAAAGAGGTAGTGCTAAGACGATTGTGAACCTAAAAATTCAGCATTGGGGAAAGAAACATACATAATATGAGCTATATGTCATTGCTCTCAACTTAATATAGGAAATAAACATACATGGAAAATAACTTCAACTTATTTGCACTATTTTGTCTTTAGACGAGAATTTAATTCACAATTGAGGGAAAAATTCAGTGAGGTTGTATCTTTTGGAAACGGAAATTAGTGATGGTCTTTCTGTATTGTGTTTATTTGCTCTATGAAGGAAGTACTCTCTGATCATATATATATATATATATATGTACACATATATACATATATATATATACACACACACACACATACAATATACATATATACACTATCAACACCAATCAGGGGCCTATTTATTGGTCTTTTGTTTGTGCTATAAAAGCAGTACTCTGATCTTCAGAGTTCCAACTATGTAGGGAATTCATAAGCATTTCGTCTGTAACACGTGACCTTTGTAACTATAGAAGTACCAAACGAACAGTTGTGACCCATCTTTTCCCTAAACAGAACGGCTCAGGAAAGAAACGCAATCCTGAAAATAATTGAGATGGGAAGCATGTGGCTCAGGAAACTAGTTGGCCTCCCTCCCTCTCTCTCGACTGCATTGCAGATGAAGTGTCGGTTTAGATCATGGACTCCTTTGTCCCTCTCTCTGCTGATGGATTCCATAGAATTCTAAATTAAATTTTCAGATATTTGGATGTTCATTGGATCAACTTGAAGGCAAATTGCAGGTAGTACCAAGCATGCAGTGGATCCATATGATTGAAACGGAGGCAATCCCCAAAAAATTACCTGTAGCCGCCACAACACAAGGTGGTGCAGGACGAGTCGTCGTCGTCCCCATGGGTGGCGCCGGCATCCTTGTGCATGGTTTCATCCCTCCTGGTTGCAATCACCGTCGACGTCCTCACCCTCCCGTCGTCGTCCTACTGCTGCTCCAAATCAAAGCACACATGCATCATACATACATACAAGAACAAATATAATTTTAGATAAACATACGAACTAGGATACAACAGAACAAGGTTTGCATGAAAAAAACAAGCTCGCAATAGGGAAGGTCGCTGTGGACGACCTCACAAGTAATCTGAAACCGTGCATGTGACAATGAAAATTAATGCGTAAGCATTACAATTCACAAGCCAATTCTTTTCTTTGAAACTAAAATGAATACGTGGGCATGTGTTGCAAACCAATTTCTTAAAAAGAAAAGCTAATATCTGGACATTATGAATCATAAACCAATTATACATAGAGGTACTAGAAATACGACACCCCTTCAAAGCCTAAAACTACAAGATGACAATCAAAAATACAACTCTTATATGTTTGTGAGTCGAGTTCCAGTTTCGATGTGGCAACTTGTTATTGGTCCTCTTTTCATGTAGTAGTTCCGACAAGAACTATCACGATATTTGCATAAACCACTTTACACGATACTGTTTTCAAACTATCATGGTATTTGCATAAAGAGACTTTACACGGTACTGCTTTCCTTTTTCAAATGGAAGTCATTTGCTAAACCTAAAAGTTGGAAGCATAAAAAGCATCTGGAATGCATTGCAATGACATGCATATAGTTCTCATTTATAACCCTATGAAAAAAGATCCTTCTTAGAACAGAATGAATTCAACAAGAAAAATATCCTAACCTCATCAATTTTCCTTGAAACAAAGGAGACAAAATGCTCAAACGCCTCATCGTCATTTGGAAGTAAATAAGCGTAGCTGAAACAGAAGCAATATGTCATGATGTATGAAGTATCTGAGGTGCAATTCAAAAGGATATAGCCACACAAATAGATCTGGCAGCAACGCTAACTCATATTGATACAACATAAATGACTACGAAAATAAAAGATAAACTTGAGACTACGGTTATGGTCAGTTTGTTACTAAAATAACTAATGCTATTGATCGTACATATGATTTATTTTTCTCGGCATTACAGTACTAACTATCTGAGGAATAGAGCAGAGCAGCCATGTATCATCAATTCATCACCTTAACCTCGTGTTAAAGCCTGCTGGGGGCGACACGCGAGGAAGCCGGCGATGCTGGGGGTGACGGGCGAGGAGGGCGGAGGTGCCGGGGGCGACACGCGAGGAGGCCGGCGGCGCTGGGGCGAGGAGGGCGGAGGTGTCGGGGGCGACACGCGAGGAGGCCGGCAGCGCTGGGGCGAGGAGGGCGGAGGTGCCGGGGGCGACACGCGAGGAGGCCGGCGGCGCTGGGCGAGGAGGCCTGCGGGGGTGCCGGGGGCGACACGCGAGGAGGCCGGCGGCGCTGGGGCGAGGAGGGCGGAGGTGCCGGGGGCGACACGCGAGGTGGCCGGCGGGGCTGTGGCGAGGAGGCCTGCGGGGTGTGGGGGTTGTGCCGGGGTCTCCGAGGGTGCGACGGCGAGGTCAGGGTCGCCGGGGCATGGGGTCGGGGGCGCCGGTGCCAGGGAGGAAGCAGGAAGAGGCAGGGGCCGGGTGCTTTGGTTCTGATGCGTGAGAGAGAGATGTACGAGGGAGGGAGAACGTGTGAGGGAGAACGTGGTGGGGGTAGGCGTGGGACAGAGAGATCATAGATAGGCAGCATGCGGTGCCTGATCATGCCACCTCATCGATCCAGGAGATTGATATGTGAGATGTGTTTCTTCTTTGCCGTCTCTCTTTTTTATTACGGACGGCAAAAAATATTTGCCGTCATCATTGTTTTTATAGACAGCAAAATATATATTTGTCGTCATTCATTTTTTTACACACGGCAAAAGAGGTCTTTGCCGTCATCAGATTTTTTAACAGACGGCAAAATATCTTTGCCGTTAGCAGTTTTTATTAAAGACGGCAAAATATGTCTACGCTGTCAGGCATTCTTTGCCGTCAGCAGATGACGGCAAAAGAGGTCTTTGCCGTCATTCACGATGAAAAGCTGACGGCAAAGATCTTCACAGACGGCAAATTATTTGATTCCTGTAGTGTGATGAATGTCATCCAACGAATCGCCGACCCATTGCCTACGAGTTTGTCCCACTGCTGCTGTTACTTGCTTTGTCATGCTGATGTTGTTACTACTGTTGCTGCTACTGTTACTTGCTGCTACTATTACTTGCTTTGTCCTGCTGCTGCTGTTACTTGCTTTGTCCTACTGCTGCTGTTACTACTGTTGCTGCTACTGTTACTCGCTACTACTGTTACTTGCTTTGTGCTGCTCCTGTTACTTGCTACTGTTGCTACTTGGTACTGCTGTCACTACTGTTGTTCCTTGCCACTTTTGTTACTCGTTACACTCCTGCTACCTGCTACAATACTTTTTCTCGCACCGTTTTCGGGAAAATTCTATTTCCCGTCCACGGGCAACTTACTGGCGCCATTGATACAACAGTTAGGTATAGTCTGCCGTCAGCAGATAGGTATACACCGTTGCTATCATACTACTTTGCTACTGATACCTTGCTTGTAGACACTAATCTTTCAGGTGTGGTTGAATCTGACGCATTCAGCTGCTAATACTTGAGAATATTCTTTCACTTCCCGTCGAGCGAACCAAAAAATTTGGGTTGAATACTCTACCCTCAAAAACTGCCGCGATCCCACGTGATGGTGGGCTATTGCAAGACAATTTCTAATTGTTGAGCAACTGGAAGCAGCTCTTTTCTAGCTCCGTTGCCGTGGAGGAATCAAGTCAGGAATAGTTGCACGTCAGCAGCATTGTTCTCGCGCCATTGCCGGGGAAGGATACCTATATTCTCAAAGTCACTTGGGATTTATATCTGTTGATCGCTATGAAGAATCTGAAAGATCCAAAAACCAAAGTCTTGCCCTCAACTACGAGGGGAGGTAACGAAGTGCCATCTAGCTTTGCACTTGATTCACCTTCAGTTATGAGTTAGTTTGCAACACCACCTCCTGCTAGAAATCTTGATATGTCGCCTGTGCTTGATGATTCTTATGATGCTGCTATGCCTGATAGTGCTAGAGATGCTATGCCTGATACTGCTAGAGATGCTATGCTTGATACCGCTTTGCCTGATGATGCTAGAGATGCTATTTTGCTGGATGATGTTATGCTTGATACTGGTACAGATACTACTTTGCCTGATATGCCACTAGGGGTATTCCTTGATGCTCATATTGCTAGAGTTACTGCCAATGCTCGTGATGCTTCTGAAACTGCCGACACTATTGAGATAGAACCTGCTTTTGATCCTGCTAGATCTAGCTCTCCTAGATATGAGTTGCCTGATATACCTGAGGGTTATGTTATGGAGGGAGATATAGCTGAGGATTTTCTTGCGTGTAAGGATGCCTATGACGCTGAGAAATTACTTCTCAAGAGGAAGGAAAAATCTCTGAAAGCTAGGATGAAATACGAATAGAAGTTTGCCACTTCACCTATCTTTATCACCGAGGAGGATTATTAATTCTCTGTCGACCCTGAGATAATCTCTCTACTCGAATCTAATCCTTTCCACGGTTATGAGTCGGAGACGGTCGTAGCCCATCTTACCAAACTACACGATATAGCCACCCTTTTCACTAGTGAGGAGAAGATCCGCTACTGCTATATCCTTAAGCTGTTTCCTTTCTCTCTAAAGGATGACGCTAAAGCCTATTTCACTTCTCTTGCTCCTGGATGTGTGAGTAGTCCCCGGGATATGGTCTATTACTTGTGTGAGAAAGATTTCCCTGCCCATAACTAGCAAGCTGCCTTGCAGGAAATATACAACTTTTCTCAACTCAAAGAAGGGAGTCTCCCACAAGCTTGGGGGAGGCTCATCCAGCTACAGAATGATATGCCTGATCACCCTCTTAAGAAGAACGAGATACTTGATATCTTCTATAACGGGCTTACCGGTGCTTCTAGAGACCACCTAGATAGTTGTGTCGGTTGTGTTTTTAGGGAACGAACTATAGAATAAGCTGAGATTCTACTGAATAACATCTTGATCTACGATAATGCTTGGACTATTCCTGAACCACCTCCTAAGCCAACTCCGAAGAAAAGAGGTATTCTATTCCTCAGTCCCGAAGATATGCAAGAAGCCAAGAAATCTATGCAAGAGAAAGGCATTAAATCTGAAGATGTCAAAAATCTACCACCTATCAAAGAGATCCATGGTATCGATAACCCGATACAGGTAGTAGAAGTAAATTCTCTACGTAGGTTTGATGAGAGTGATATTCCTTTTGACAAACCTGCTAGCTTATGCTTTGATGAACTTGACAACTTTGTTGCCAAACAACAGAGTTTCAATGATTATGTTAGCAGACAATTGGAACAAAGCACTCGTATTCTTAGTCATTTAAGTGCTTGTGTAGACAGAAATGTCAATGATCTGAAGCTTCTGAGTAAACATGCCTCTATGATTACTACTCGGGTAGAACAAGTACTTAAAGCTCAGAATGACTTGCTCAATGAATTAAATGACAACTCTGTCATAGTCGTTACTAGAGAAGGCAAAATGACTCAGGAACCTTTGTATCCTGAAAGCCATCCTAAGAGAATTGATCAAGATTGTCAAGGAATTAATGCTGATACACCAAGTCATACTAAGAAGAAGAAGGATGATAGAAACCTACATGTCAGTTCACCAAATACTATCACACCTGAAGAACCAAATAAGATTTCTGAGTCTGATGAAGAAACACAATCTCGTGATGAACATGAACCTGGTGACAATATGGACATCGATGTTCATAATAATGCTCAACCTAGCAATGATGAGGATGTGGAGATTGAACCTATGGTTAATCCTGATAACCCACAACCTAAGAGATACGATAAGAATGACTTCACTGCTAGGAAGCATGGTAAAGAAAGGGAGCCATGGGTTCAGAAACCTATGCCCTTTCCTCCTAAGCCATCCAAGAAAAAGGATGATGAGGATTTTCAGCGCTTTATTGAAATGATAAGACTCGTCTTTCTGTAGATGCGGTTAATTGATATGCTCAAAATGTCTTCATATGCCAAGTACATGAAAGATATCGTGACCAATAAACGGAAGATACCAGATCTTGAGATCTCCACCATGCTTGCCAATTACACTTTTGAAGGTGGAACTCCTAAGAAACTTGGTCATCCCGGAGTGCCCATTATACCTTGCTCCATTAAAGGAAACTACGTAAGAACTGCCTTATGTGACCTTGGAGCCGGTGTTAGTGTTATGCCTCTCTCTCTTTATCGTAGACTTGAACTGGATAAGTTGACACCCACTGAAATTTCTCTGCAAATGGCCGACAAATCAACTACTTTCCCTGTCGGCATTTGTGAGGATGTGCCTGTTGTGGTTGCTAACACCACTATCTTAACAGACTGTGTTATCTTGGATATTCCCGAGGACGATGCCATGGTTGTCATCCTCGGAAGACCCTTTTTAAACAATACATGGGCTGTTATAGATTGCAACAAAGGCAATGTCACTTTCCATGTCAACGCTAGTGAGCATACAGTGCACTTTCCGAAGAAATGATATCAAGTACATTGCATCAATGCTATCAAAAAAACTTCATCGATTCTTATTGGGAGCTTTGAATGCCCTATTCCTCGTGTTAAGATGAAGTATGATTTGCTTGTTGGGGAGATTCATATCCCCATTGTGGTGACTTAGTGGATATTCGACAATTCTCAGTTCTCTTTTGCAATTTGAAAAAGTTTTTTCATGAAGATTTGATCAACCCCATTGACGGATTTCTTTCGATGACCATGAAATGGATGAATCAAAGAGTCACAAACCTCTATTTTAAGCTTCCACTTTCTGTTGCTTAGAAGAAAAATGATAGATTTAGTTTAGTTTTCCCTGTTTCCTGTTTTAGCGTCCCGGAGAAAAGTACCCCGAAAATAAAAGTTCTCCGATGGTCCTGAAAATCTAGTATGATTTTTTCTGGAATATTTGAAAAATACTGGGACTGAGAGCTGGCCTGGGGGGCACACCAGTGGGCCACAAGCCCTATCACCGCGGCCTCCCCCCTCGCCGCAGGGACCAAGCTTGTGGGGCCCACAGGGACCCCATCCACTCATTCCAGCTCCCATCCTCTTCTTCTACCTCCAGAAATAATCGTTTCGCAACTCAAACCCGTGTTCTTGCTCATTTGGCTGTGATTTTCGATCTCCTTGCTCAAAGCACCATTCTCCGAACCGTTTTGGGGAAATTACTCCTTGGTAAGTGACTCCTCCATTGGTCCAATTAGTTTTTGCTCTAGTGCTTTATCTTTCTCGTATTCTTGCTACCTTGGTGACCCTGTTCTTGAGCTTGAAATGTTGATTTTAGCTGGTCCCAAGTAGTTTTAGCGCGTGATACGGTCTCTAGGCACTAGTAGGAGTAGTTGCTACGAGTTGGGTTAATCCTTACTCACTTTTCTTTGGAAGTCTCTAAAAAATTTCAGAATATTTCAGAGTTAGAAAAGGGAAAAGATGAGGAGGTTCTTGAGAGGCTCTTCAAGCCGTAACCCCAAGGAGTATGAGAAGAACCACCCCAAGTACGTGGTTCCTCGAGTCACAGAAGTTCGAGCGTGCGAGTCGCCAAGTGATGAATTTTTGCGCGCCGCCGGGCTTTATGAAGACTCTTATAACCTGGTGGAGAACACAGGTCTTACCGCGTTCGTTGAAGATAAGTGCCCACAATACCTCCTCCTCACCAATATTTTCGTTCAAAGCTTCAACATTTATTCGAGGAAGAATCCTCCTATGGTGGATTTTTGCAATGTTATACGATATCCCCCAATGCATGACACTACAGGATTTTTGCAATGCATGCAAATTACCTTATGTTGGGGATATTCATGATCCTCGTCCACGTCACTTGGAGGATTTCATAGGTACTATTGCTGTTGGAGAGGAGAGAGGAGTGTCTCGCGCTAGAAATGCTAGCATACATTTTCCTGTGCTTCGGTACTTTTCATTATTTGTTGGAGAATGTTTGATTGTCCGTGGGGAGGCTGTATCACTTAGCTCTCCAGACCTTGCGGTTTTGCGCAAAGGCCTTTATAGCAAGAAGACTTATAGCTTAGGTGTTATAGTAGCTCAGCGGTTGAACACAAACCGTTCCAAAGGTGTCGTCTATGGAGGTATCTATGCTACTCGTCTTGCTAGACACTTTGAGATACCTATTAGACTTCGCGAGGAAGAAGAAATGCTTCTTCCCGAGAAATATCTAGATTATGCCAGCATGGTTTGCCATGATTTTCTGGATAGAGATGCTAGTAGACGGATGATTTATAACCTGGTATTTAGTCAGGGTACTCGAGAGACTATTACTTTGCCTGCTCCTTCTTTGTTCAACCTTTATGCAGGCAGGTACATTATTATGCCCTCGGACATCTACGCGTATTGGGGCTTGGCCCAACCACAGGTGCCCGTGCCCGAGACTCCAGTCAAGTACCAGACGCCAGTTTATCAGTGGGAGCCACAGGAGCTCACACAGCAGTAGCATCCACAGTCTGCTCCGGAGTATCCCGGAGCTGGTTATTTCCCTCCTTGGGAGTAGACCAAGCTAGGCCAAAATCCTAAGCTTGGGGGAGTACGTGTTCGCACCAACTTACATTCATGCTTATGCTTTCACTTTGTTAGTCGGTGTTTACACTTTGCCACTGTATTATCCATGCTAGTTTATTTTCGTTTTCTTATTTTCTTGTTTTGTGTCCGTTTGAGAAAACCCAAAAGGATTTTCCTTTCTTCTTTTGCTTGTTGGGAGCTTTCCCATGCAAATAGTTTTCTTTTTCTTTGGGTCAAGGTAGAAGATATTGGTTACAATGTTTAGTGGCTCTTGTATGCATACCTGTTTAGCTTTCAAAGAGCCATATTACTTTGTCTTCTCCTTTGTGTTTGCCTACAGATTCAGCTTAGTTCAATGCACGAGCACTCTTATTATTGTTCACATCGTTCGATCGTGCAAGTGAAAGGCAATAATGATGATATATGATGAAGTGACTGAGACTGGAAAAGCTGGTATGAACTCTATCTATTTTGTTTTTGTAAATATGACTAGCTTCTCGTTCCAGATTCAGCATTGTTGAGAGAGAACCATGTTTGCAATGACAACTTAGAGATCATAGTTTCTGATGCCATGCTTAAATTAGCTAGGGGCTTATAATGGTTTGTCTTGAGTGCCAACATAGATTTTGAGATGACTATGATGTAGTATGATAGGATGATATTCTCCATTGAATGTTTCAAGCGGCTTGACTTGGCGCATGTTCATGCATGTAGTTCAAACAAAATCAACATAGCCTCTATGATGTTCGTGTTCATGGTGATTTATATCCTGCTCATGCTTGCACTCCATGTTAGTCAAACTCATTGCATCTTGATGACTGTTGTCGCTCTCTAGTTGGTCGCTTCCCAGTCTTTTGCTAGCCTTCACTTGTACTAAGCGGAATACTGCTTGTGCATCCACTTCCATAAACCCACAAGTTTTCCATGAGATTCCACCATACCTACCTATTTGCGGTATCTACCTGTTGTTCCAAGTAAATTTGCATGTGCCATTCTTTAAACCTTCAAGAAATAATATGTTTTGCATGCCCGAACTGCTCATGTGGTGACAGGGGGCTATTGGTATCTTCCATGTTAGGCGTGTTATCCTCGACATGTGTTTATTCACTGTCATTCACGAGGAAGGGGTCGGTAATTGGAATGCCTAGTTCCACGCTTAAATCGAAGACATAACTACAAAACAAGACTCCCCCCGGATTGATGTTAGTATGGACGGTACCCGAGGATTCGGCTAGCCGTGGAGTGTGATTGATTGGTGGTGGGGGAGTTAAAACTTTACTTTTCTGTTTGGGAACCGCCTATAGCATGAATAACATGGAAGATATTGAGAACTCTTGGTCATTGCGTTGACAATGAAAGCATGCCACCCAAAATTATTATCTCTGTTTTCAAAGCTTGAGCTCTTGCACCTCTGCAAATCAATGCTTCCCTCTGCGAAGGGCCTGTCTATTTATTTTCCTGTTGAGTCATCCTCTTCTTATATAAGCACCAATTAGAGAGCGCCTCTGTCATTTTTATGCTTTGCTTTTGATTGATATTGAGTATGACTATGACTGGATCTTCGTTGCTATGAATTACAATGTTTAGTCAGCCCTTCATCTTTGAAAGTGTTGTGCATTTATGTTTTGCGGTCTCAGAAAGAGCTAGCGAGATACCACCTATTCATATTGCTTCATGCTTGTTTTGATTGAATTGTTGGTATCTGAAACTCATTATTATTTACTCGCTAGCTGATTATGCCATTCATATTAGTTTACCGTGAGACCTTTGTGTCACTTGCTTATGTGGTTAACTTGTGATCTTGCTGAAATTCTGGTTATGAGTTAGACATAGTTGCAACAACAAGATCAAACAGAGTTAGTCAAAGTTTTTCTTTCTCTTTCAGTTTGTCAACTGAGTTGCTTGAGGACAAGCAAGGTTTTAAGCTTGGGGGAGTTTGATATGTCTCCATCGTATCTACTTTTCCAAACTCTTTTGCCCTTGTTTTGGACTCTAATTTGCATGATTTGAATGGAACTAACCCAGACTGACGCTGTTTTCAGCAGAATTGCCATGTTGTTGTTTTTGTGCAGAAATGAAAATTCTCAGAACGTCCTGAAAATTTACAGAGAATATTTCTGGAAAATATGAAAAATACCTGCACAAAGATCCACCAGAGGGGATGGGCCAGTGGGACACAAGCCCTGTTGCCGAGCCCCCCCCCCCCCCCCCCCCGGGCCGCGGCAACCAAGCTTGTGGGGCCCACATGGCTCTGCCGCCCCCAACTCCAGCGCTATTTATTCCCTTTCGTCCCGGAAAAAATCAAGAGAGAAGATTTCATCGCGTTTTCGATCTCGAGGCGCCGCCACATCCCGTTCTTCATCTGCAGGGCAGATCTTGAGTCCATTTTGGGCTCCGGATCAAGGAGATCGTCGCCATCGTCATCATCAACCTTCTTCCCTCTCCGATTCCATGAAGCTCTTCATCGTTTGTGAGTAATCTATTCGTAGGCATGCTGGGCGGTGATGAGTAGGATGAGATCTATCATGTAATCGAGTTAGTTTTGACGGGGATTGATCCCTGGTATCCACTATATTCTGAGATTGATGTTGCTACTACTTTGCCATGCTTAATGCTTGTCACTAGGGCCCGAGTGCCATGATTTCAGATCTGAAATTTAATATGTTGTCACCAATATATGTGTGTTTTAGATCCGATCTTGCAAGTTGTAGTTACCTACTATGTGTTATGATCCGGCAACCCCGGAGTGACAATAACCGGAACCACTCCCGGTGATGACCATAGTTTGAGGAGTTCATGTGTTCACCAAGTGCTAATGCGTTGGTTCGGTTCTTTATTAAAAGGAGAACCTTAATATCCCATAGTGTCCATTTGGACCCCGCTGCCATGGGAGGGATGGACAATAAATGTCATGCAAGTTATTTTCCCTAAGCACGTATGACTACACACAGAATGCATGCCTACATCACATTGACGAACAGGAGCTAGCCACATATCTCTCCGTGTTATAACTGTTGCATGATGAATGTCATCCAACGAATCGCCGACCCATTGCCTACGAGTTTGTCCCACTTCTGATATTACTTGCTTTGTCCTGATGGTGCTGTTACTACTATTATTGTTACTGTTACTTGTTGCTGCTGTTACTTGCTTTGTCCTGCTGCTGCTGTTACTACTGTTGCCACTACTATTACTCGCTACTACTGTTACTTGCTTTGTGGTGCTGCTGTTACTTGCTACTATTGCTACTTGCTACTATTGTCACTACTGTTGTTCCTTGCCACTGTTGTTACTCGTTACACTGCTCCTACCAGCTACAATACTTTTTCTCGCATCGTTGCCGGGAAAAGACTATTTCCCGGGCACGGGCAACTTATTGGCGCCATTGATACAACAGTTAGGAATAGTCTGCCGTCAACAGATCATTTCTGACTCCGTTGCTATCATACTACTTTGCTACTGATACCTTGCTTATAGACACTAATCTTTCTGGTGTGGTTGAATCTGATGCATTCAGCTGCTAATACTTGAGAATATTCTTTCACTTCCCGTCGCGCGAACCAACAAATTTGGGTTGAATACTCTTGTTGGGTAACGTAGCGTAAATTCAAAAAAATTCCTACGCATATTCAGATCTTCCTATGGAGAGACCAGCAACGAGAGAGGGGTGAGAGCATCTTCATACCTTTGAAGATCGCTAAGCGGAAGCGTTACTGGAACGCGGTTGATGGAGTCTTACTCGTGGCGATTCAGATCGCGGTGTGATTCCGATCTAGTGCCAAACTACGACACCTCCGCGTTCAACACACGTGCAGCCCGGTGACGTCTCCCGCACCTTTATCTAGCAAGGAGTAGGGAGAGGATGGGGAAGATCTCCGGCAGCACGACAGCGTGGTGTCCATGGAGAGATGAGGTCTCCCGGCAGGGCTTCGCCAAGCACCGGCAGGGAGGAGGAGAAAGAAGGGCAGGGCTGCACCGAGGAGAGGGAAAAGTGTGTGCAAAACAGCCCCGAAACCTCAACTATATATAGGAGGAGGGGGAGGGGCGTAGCCCTTAGGGTTCCCACCCCTAAGGGGTGAGGCAGCCCCAGATGGGAGAGGGGGCGGCGGCCAGGGCAGGGAGGAGGGGTGGCGCACCCCTGTGGTGGGTCTTAGGCCCACCTGCGCTAGGGTTCCCCCCTCTCTCCTCTTCCTGCGCCATGGGCTGAGTGGGGGCGCACCAGCCCACCTACGGGCTGGTTCCCTTCCCCACTTGGCCCATATAGCCTCCCGGGGTCGTTTCCACCCTTCGGTGGACCCCCGGGGCCACCTCCGGTGGTCCCGGTGGTCCCGGTACGTTACCGATGATGCCCGAAACACTTCCGGTGTCCAAAACCATCCGTCCTATATACCAATCTTCACCTCCGGACCATTCCGAAGCTCCTCATGACGTCTGGGATCTCATCCGGGACTCCGAACAACTTTCGATAACCTCGTATAACAATTCTGTAACATCCCAATTTTCCTAATTGGAAATGTTTTACATTGTAGCTAAGCATCTATGCATATTGCTTGAAATAAATTTAGCTCGTGAATTTCTTTCGTCTTTTCGATTTGCATTTTCATTTTTCCTCGCGCGAGAAATGCCCGTAGAAAACTCTCTTGCACGCAAGAGAGAGAGCGGAGGAAAATGACACTCCAAAAGTGCGGGCAATTTTTGAAATGTTGGAGCCAAGAACACCCAAGGATATTTGCAAAAATAATTGCAAAAAGAAATAAAGCAAATTGGGAATTTCTGAAAAAAACATTTTTTTAAGTTTTATTTTTTCTTTGGAAAAATGTTATTCGGGTAGAGATTCTTTTTCTGATTTTTCTGGTATATAATACCATATATTAATATTTCGATTTACTTTCCTTTTTTCGTTTTTATTTTCTGTCTCGGAAAAATTAGAAATAGGAAAGTTATTTTTTCCTATTAACAGCAGCCGCCCGAGCGCTATATAGCCATTGGGCCGAAATCCCCCTTTCCCTGGGATCCCAGATCCCTTTGAAACCGGCCACCCGCCCCTGCCTTTCCCCGCCCCCTGCCACTGACCTGCGGGCCCCCCTGGCCGAACCCACTTCCCCGTCGGCCAGTCTTCTTCCTCCTTCCTTTTCTGCACCAGTGCCCGAAACCGAGCCTCACCACCGCCGCGATTTCCTTCCCCGTATTCTCCGTCTCCCTTCCTTAGCTCGCCCTCCCCATGGCCTATAAATACTCCCCACCCGAGTCGACCCCGTTCCCAACCCTATCTCGCCGCACCGCCGCCCTCCAAGTCTCTGCCGCGAGCCGCCGGAGCAAAAGCCCCTGCCCACCTTCTGCCACCCTTCGGCAGCCCTGGGAGCGCCCCCCCGAGCCCCCTTCGCTCCACCGCCGCCTCCCCTCGGAGGAGGACCCCGCCGCCGCCTCCCCCGAAGTCTCCACCGCCCCGGAGCTCCCCTCCCCTCGCCGGCGACGTGACCCCGCCGGAGCTACTGCCCCAGCCACGGTAGCCTCCTCATCCTCTGTTATTTCTTTTATTTTCTTGTGTAGCCGTTGGATCTTACCTGTAGGGTTTATATTAGATCTAGGAATACCTTTTCGGTTTAGTTCAGTAAACCAGCGGTTTATTTCCACTTATAATATTAGCCAGTAGCTTCGGTTAGAGCTAGGCCGTTTGCTCAAAACGTTCCAACACACACCCTCCGCAGCCAATAGCAACATGCCACGTGTACCCTCTTTTTAGTACTAGTTAGCTTTTCATTTTTCTGCCTGTTTGTAAAAACAGAAACTTTCTGTTTTGTTTTGGCCACAACTTTTAATCACGAAGTCTAAAGACATTGATTCTTTTTCCAGTAGCTCACAAATTTCCTGTAGTTTTTAAAAACATATAATTTGTCTATGTTTGAATTTTTTAAATATAAGTTAGAGCAGATTTAGTTTAAACCTTGTTTTGCCTATTCCAGGAGTTTAAAATGATTTTGAGTTGATTCTTTTTTGCTACTGCTTTCTACTGATAAAATCTTACTGTGGTAGAAGTTTCAGAATTTTTAAAGTACTTTTACTAGTGTTTTCAACAGAAACAAGTTTCTGCCATACCGGCGTGTGATAAATTCTTTTGCGTAGGCTTTTGCAAATCATTACTTGTGTTGTTATTTATACTTGTGGCATGATTGAATTGCTTATGGTGTGCTTTGTGTTTGTATCGGTAGATCATCCGGAGTGCGAAGCGTGTTACTTAGAAGCGCTCGAGCAAGACAACTATCATCAAGGCAAGTCATTTTGATCATGTTATTTTACCTATGTTTTCGATGCATGGTAGATGACCTTTGTTTGCCCAATTGCATGCTGCCTAGGTACTTGGAAACTTTAGCATAAGTTGTAGTATCATGTGGTAGGAACACAACATCCTCGATACTTGGCCCCGGGACGACAAATTCTTAATGCTATGCTTGAGTAGACGGGTTATCGGTTGAGTGTATACCACGAGTGATGCGAGGTTGATATAATAATCAAGGCCGGATTAAGACAAGATTTTCAAGACCTCGGACGTAATGCAACTCTGGGTGAAGGACGGTTGATCGGCTCCCTAGAGAACCCAGTGGATGCCCGGGATGCTGGAGAGGCCATGTCATCCTGCGGAAAGCTTCACCCACGCTCGAAGAGACGGACGGCGACTTGAAGACTCAAGGCTTACCTGCACAGCCACAAGCCATTATGGGCTCTGGCTTGGTTGGACAACGCGGCGACTCTGGACAGGCGGTGCTAGCAGATGTAGACGAACGGTAGGAATGGATGGGCACCGACAGGGATTTAGAGGGACCCGTTGAAAGACCATGTTTTGATCATCCGGTCTTCAAACGCCCTGAAGTGCGAGGACAAACCCGGAGGCGATCAAATCTTGTGGGGAACGTGTGCAAAACTCTGCAGAGTGCCCAACCTAATCGATTAGCCGTGTCACGGTCATGGACAACTTGAGCCGAAGGCATTGAATTTCCCCTGAACACTCGACACAACTTAATAATGATGTGGGTGTTAACAACTATTCGGGTACGAGAATTGGTTGGCGGAACCATCTCGTTAACAACAAACATTGTAGTAATATTTTGGTTTCAACCCCTCTTGTTGTAGGATAAAACTGGCTTTATGCAAAACTTAGCTCCACCGGCCAAATATGCATGTAGAGATAGTTGATTATTATTTTTACCCCTCTCTTTGATGACTTGCCGGCATATTCAATATGCTGACCTACACGGCTGCAACGTATCATGTTGCAGAGTACTTTTCCGACCAGGAGTGAGGCTACAATGTACGCTCTATGACATGCCCTTGGAGTCGGATGGACTCGTCTACCTGATGCTGCCGCTTAGTCTTCGTTAGATATCTCATGAGTTCCCCTTCAGCCACTTTATTGTAATCCTTTATTGTAATAAAGTACTCTTTATGAGATTTCGATTAATAAAGCTGTGTGATTGAACTCTTGAATATATACATTATGTACTGTGTGTGTACCAGCATGATCTTGGGATGGTACGGAAACACCAGAGGCTTGACTCGTCTTGAGTCGGGTCGCTACAGAAATGGTATTACAGCACACGCTGACCTTAGGACGTAACCTCTAGGAATGGAAAAGCCTTAGGAAGAAAACTATTTTCTCTTATGTCTATAAATCTTCTATTTCCTCTTCTGATCATTTCTGACTTCTCTCCGATTTTCCATTGTTCAGATGGCCACCTTCATCCCTCTTAAGTTCACACAGTTTTGCCAGCCCGACACCACTATGCCGTTCGGAAAAGAGCTGGTGCAGATCACCAAGGACTTGAGGATTGCTCTGCCGACTATCACAGGGAAGCCAACTTCATCTTACCCGGAGGATTCACGCTACAGGATCGAGGTGCATATTCCCGGAAGGACATTCCAGCCGCGCACTGAGCCGATGGATTTCAAGTTCATCGCACCCAACTGGATTCTCGAAAGGGACATGGCGATCCATTGTGCACTCGGACGTATCAAGGAATTATACAAAGGCTGCCCTATTTCTCCAGACTTATCCACCGTATCCCGGAGAAACAAGGACGGAGATATCATCTCAAGCAAGACCAAGGACGCTCTCTTGTCTTATGCCCAGACCTTGGAGAAGCACAGCGGGACTCTAGAGTATCACGTGATCAAGGACGCCAGGAAGATCAAGCAACTATCACTCCGCGAGCTTGAACTTGAAGATGCAGCCCGGGAAGCCCACTATGAACATGAACTGGAAGTGAAGGACTTTCTGGAGCGGATCGAGAAGCTGAAGACTCGAGTTGCATACCTGGAGGAAGAACTGGACATGGGCGAGAACCTTCATCCCGAAGGAGACGTAGCCCCCTTGATCAGCGACGACGGGGACTATGAAGAAAGCTCCACCGAAGGACCCAACACCATGCTTTTCTGAGGAGGACACTTAGACTAGACCACCAAATTTACTTTATCGTTTTACGTTTTAGGCCGATGTTTAGGATTATCGAATTTTGTATCCCCGTGTGAACCTTGTGATGATATTGAATGAAATGTGTGGTGTGATACTTGTGTGTTGCATTCATATGGGTAGTGTAATTACTCTTAGACCATTGTTCTATGCTAATCTCACCCCTCTACAAACACCAGATGCCTCCGAGACGCGCCCCTGAGTCCAACTTTCCGCCGGAACTCACCCAGTTGATCCAGCAACAAAACACCCTGATGCAGCTGATCATCCAGAACCAGAACAACAACAACCATCATCCACCCCAGGCTGACAATCTCACCCGTTTTGTGAGGTTGAACCCTCCAACTTTCTCCAGCAGCATTGAGCCCATTGTGGCAGATGATTAGCTCCGCAAGATGGAGCGTGAACTTATCACTGCTGGTTGTTCTGAAGCTGAGAAGGTGCGCTTTGCCGCGCATCAACTTGAAGGCCCTGCAGTTGCTTGGTGGGAGAACTACACCACCACTTATCCCATTGCTGGAGTCACTTGGGAGCAATTCAAGCAAGCCTTCCGCACCACGCATGTCTCAGCTGGTGCAATGAGTCTGAAGAAGCGTGAGTTTCGCAACTTACGCCAGGGGAATCGCACTATGGCCCAGTACGTCGATGAATTCAGCATGCTCGCCCGTTATGCACCTGGAGATGTGGCCGATGATGCGGCCAAGCAGGAAAAGTTCTTGGAAGGACTGAATGATGAGCTGAGCATTCAGTTGACGGTAGCCACCTTCAACAACTACCAGGAGCTGGTTGATAAGGCCCTCATCTTGGAGGGGAAACATCAGCAGATGGAGAACCGCAAGCGAAAGTATGGGGTTGGAAAGTTCAACTCCGGCACTCAGCAGAAGCCTCGCTACACCCCTTATCCAGGGAATACCGGGACTGGATCCGGTAAGTTTGGAGGACACGTTCAGCATAACCACCCAGTGCACAACCATGGAGGCCACAACCATGGAGGAAATGGGAACAACCGCAACAACAACAACTTCAAGAATGGCGGTACTGGCACTCAGCAGCATTCAGCTACAGCTCAGAAGGATCTGACTCACATCACATGCTTCAAGTGTCAGAAGACGGGACACTATGCCACTGATTGTCCCCACAACAAGCAGGGAAATGGAAACAACAACGGCAACGGCAACTCGGCAGCAAAGAAGCCCAACCCTTTTCCTCGAGCTCAGGTGAACCACATTGATGTTGAAGAGGTCTATGATCATCCCGATACTGTGGTTGGTAAGTTTTTGCTAAATTCACGTCCTGTATTGGTACTTTTTGATTCTGGTGCAACACATTCATTCATATCAAGGGTAGTTGTGGAAAAGTATAGTTTTCCAACTAGAACCCTCAGCCAACCTATTAAGGTCAGTTCCCCAGGAGGCATGATGACAGCCGGGATAGGATGCCATGCTTTGAGTCTCAACATCGGGAACCATAATTTTCCCACCGACCTCATCGTATTAGAGTCCCAGGGATTGGATGTAATCCTAGGCATGGATTGGTTGGCCAAGTATGAAGGGAATATCGATTGTGCCCTTAAGTCTATTTTGCTCACCACCCCCGAGCAGAAGCGGATTAAGTACGTGTCACAACGCCCGACATGGAGTAAGCGAGTAAACTCTCTCACGGGAGTAGTCCAGGAGGAAGTACCGATTGTACAGGAGTACCCAGATGTATTTCCGGAGGAATTGCCGGGCATGCCACCCAATAGAGAGATTGAGTTCTTGATTGAGCTATTACCCGGAACAGCCCCGATATCCAAGAGACCCTATCGGATGCCCGCAAATGACTTGATAGAAATCAAGAAGCAAATTAAGGAGTTATTGGACCAAGGGTATATTCGCCCAAGTTCATCACCTTGGGGAGCCCCAGTGCTCTTGGTTGAAAAGAAGGACAAGTCCTTGAGGATGGTTGTCGATTATCGTGCATTGAACGATGTGACTATCAAGAACAAGTACCCCTTGCCGATGATCAATGATCTGTTTGATCAGTTAGTTGGAGCTCGCGTATTCTCAAAGATCGATCTTCGATCTGGGTATCATCAGTTGAAGATTCGTGAACAGGATATACCAAAGACAGCCTTCACCACTCGGTACGGCTTGTATGAGTACACGATCATGTCATTTGGACTGACTAATGCTCCGGCATATTTTATGAATCTAATGAACAAGGTATTCATGGAATACTTGGACAAGTTTGTCGTGGTGTTCATCGATGACATACTGATATTCTCCAAGAACGAAGAGGAACACAAGGAACATCTGCGTCTAGTTCTGGAGAAGCTTCGAGAGCATAAGCTATATGCAAAGTTCAGCAAATGTGAGTTTTGGTTGAAGGAAGTCGGATTCCTCGGACACGTCATCTCAGGAGAAGGAATAGTAGTGGACCCTGCCAAGGTCGCAGCAGTCACCGAATGGGTAGCACCCACTTCAGTCAAGGAGATCCGCAGTTTCCTCGAATTTGCCGGATATTACCGGAGGTCCATTGAGAATTTCTCAAAGATTGCCAAGCCCATGACAGAGTTCTTGAAGAAGGAATCCAAGTATATTTGGACTGAGGAATGTGAAACCAGTTTTCAAGAGCTGAAGAAACGTCTTGTTACAGCCCCAGTGCTGATATTGCCGAACATTCAGAAGGATTTTCAGGTTTATTGTGACGCTTCTCGTCAAGGACTCGGAGGAGTGCTCATGCAAGAAGGCAAAGTTGTAGCCTATGCATCCAGACAGCTCAGACCTCATGAGTTGAATTATGCCACACATGACTTGGAACTAGCAGCCGTAGTGCACGCTCTCAAGACCTGGAGACATTTTCTGATCGGAAATAGTTGTGATGTTTACACTGATCACAAGAGCCTGAAATATATCTTCACACAGAAGGAATTGAACCTCAGACAGAGACGATGGCTAGAGTTGATCAAGGACTACGACATGAGATTGCATTATCACCCCGGCAAGGCAAATGTTGTAGCCGATGCGTTGAGCCGCAAGAGTTATGTGAACACGCTCACAGCGGGAGGATTACCCCAGGAGTTAGTCGATGATCTCCGAGAGCTCAAATTGGAGATAGTTCCAAGAGGATTTGTTGCCACTCTGGAAATTCAGACCACTTTGACAGAAAAGATCCGCAAAGCACAGAAAGCAGACAAGGAGATAGCTGAGATTAAGCAGAAAATGGAAGATGGGAAGGCTAAAGGTTTTCGTGAGGATGAACACGAAACTTTATGGTTTGAGGATCGCATCTATGTGCCCAATGATCCCGAACTCAGGAAGTTGATACTTCAGGAGGCTCATGATTCCCCGTACTCGATACACCCCAGTAACACCAAGATGTATCTGGATCTGAAAGAAAGTTTCTGGTGGACAGGACTGAAGAAAGACATTGCCGAGTTCGTAGCTATATGCGATGTTTGTCAGCGAGTAAAAGCCGAGCATCAGAAGCCAGCAGGTTTGCTCCAACCTCTGCCGATACCCGAGTGGAAATGGGAAAAGCTTGGTATGGACTTCATCACAGGATTACCCAGGACCCGTTCTGGCTATGATTCTATTTGGGTTGTGGTCGATCGTTTGACCAAGGTAGCTCACTTCATTCCGGTGAAGACTACCTACACGAGTGCCAAGCTGGCCAAGATATATATGACGAGGATCGTATGTCTGCACGGAGTACCAAAGAGCATTGTGTCAGATAGAGGGACTCAGTTCACATCAAAATTTTGGCACCAACTGCATGAAACCTTGGGAACAAGATTGGAATTCAGTACATCTTTTCACCCGCAGACAGATGGACGGACCGAGAGAGTTAATCAGATTCTGGAGGACATGTTGAGAGCTTGCGCACTAGACTATGGGTCTAGTTGGGATGACAATTTACCCTATGCCGAGTTCTCATACAACAACAGCTACCAGACCAGTCTGAAGATGGCCCCTTTCGAAGCTCTATACGGAAGGAGGTGGAGAACACCGTTGATGTGGGATGGAGTTGGAGACCGACAACTGTTTGGTCCCGACCTTATCCGAGATTCTGAAGAGAAGGTCAAGCTAATTCGTGACCGACTCAAGATAGCTCAGTCCAGGCAGAAGAGTTATGCTGACAGCAAACGCAAGGAAGTAACGTATGAAGTGGGAGACCGAGCATATCTTCGGGTGTCTCCACTTCGAGGAATCAAGAGATTCGGTGTGAAAGGAAAATTAGCACCTCGTTTCATTGGCCCCTACAAAATTCTTGAACGTAGAGGCGAAGTTGCATACAAACTGGAACTGCCGGAAGGATTGTCCGGAGTTCGTGATGTCTTCCATGTTTCCCAGTTGAAGAAATGCCACGCTGAGATGGCCGATGTTCCGTTGAGAGATACAGTGCCCCTAGAGGCCATACAGCTTGACAGTGATCTGACGTATGAGGAGAAACCCGTCAGGATTCTCGAGACTGCCAACAGAGTTACCCGCAGCAAGATCATCAAGTTCTGCAAGGTGTTGCGGAGCCACCACACCGAGGAAGAAGCCACCTGGGAACGAGAAGAGGATCTTCGTCGGGACCACCCGCACCTATTTTCTAGCCAACCCGAATCTCGAGGGCGAGATTCATCTTAAGGTGGGTAGGTTTGTAACATCCCAATTTTCCTAATCAGGAATGTTTTACATTGTAGCTAAGCATCTATGCATATTGCTTGAAATAAATTTAGCTCGTGAATTTCTTTCGTCTTTTCGATTTGCATTTTCATTTTTCCTCGCGCGAGAAATGCCCGGAGAAAACTCTCTTGCACGCCAGAGAGAGAGCGGAGGAAAATGACACTCCAAAAGTGCGGGCAATTTTTGAAATGTTGGAGCCAAGAAAACCCAAGGATATTTGCAAAAATAATTGCAAAAAGAAATAAAGCAAATTGGGAATTTCTGGAAAAAAAACATTTTTTTAAGTTTTATTTTTGCTTTGGAAAAATGTTATTCGGGTAGAGATTCTTTTTCTGATTTTTTTGGTATATAATACCATATATTAATATTTCGATTTACTTTCCTTTTTTCGTTTTTATTTTCTGTCTCGGAAAAATTAGAAATAGGAAAGTTATTTTTTCCTTTTAACAGCAGCCGCCCGAGCGCTATATAGCCATTGGGCCGAAATCCCCCTTTCCCTGGGATCCCAGACCCCTTTGAAACCGGACACCCGCCCCTGCCTTTCCCCGCCCCCTGCCACTCACCTGCGGGGCCCCCCTAGCCGAACCCACTTCCCCGTCGGCCAGTCTTCTTCCTCCTTCCTTTTCTGCACCAGTGCCCGAAACCGAGCCGCACCACCGCCGCGATTTCCTTCTGCCACCCCGTTCCCAACCCTATCTCGCCGCACCGCCGCCCTCCAAGTCTCTGCCGCGAGCCGCCGGAGCAAAAGCCCCTGCCCACCTTCTGCCACCCTTCGGCAGCCCTGGGAGCGCCCCCCGAGCCCCCTTCGCTCCACCGCCACCTCCCCTCGGAGGAGGACCCCGCCGCCGCCTCCCCCGAAGTCTCCACCACCCCGGAGCTCCCCTCCCCTCGCCGGCGACGTGACCCCGCCGGAGCTACTGCCCCAGCCACGGTAGCCTCCTCATCCTCTGTTATTTCTTTTGTTTTCTTGTGTAGCCGTTGGATCTTACCTGTAGGGTTTAGATTAGATCTAGGAATACCTTTTCCGTTTAGTTCAGTAAACCAGCGGTTTATTTACACTTATAATATTAGCCAGTAGCTTCGGTTAGAGCTAGGACGTTTGCTCAAAACGTTCCAACACACACCCTCCGCAGCCAATAGCAACATGCCACGTGTACCCTCTTTTTAGTACTAGTTAGCTTTTCATTTTTCTGCCTGTTTGCAAAAACAGAAACTTCTGTTTTGTTTTGGCCACAACTTTTTATCCCGAAGTCCAAAGACATTGATTCTTTTTCCAGTAGCTCAAAAATTTCCTTTAGTTTTTAAAAACATATAATTTGTCTATGTTTGAAATTTTGAAATACAAGTTAGAGAAGATTTAGTTTAAACCTTGTTTTGCCTATTCCAGGAGTTTAAAAAATGATTTTGAGTTGATTCTTTTTGCTACTGATTTCTAGTGATAAAATCTTACTGTGGTAGAAGTTTCAGAATTTTTAAAGTATTGTTACTGGTGTTTTATACAGAAACAAGTTTCTGCCATACCGGCGCGTGATAAATTCTTTTGCGTAGGCTTTTGCAAATCATTACTTGTGTTGTTATTTATACTTGTGGCATGATTGAATTGCTTATGGTGTGCTTTGTGTTTGTATCGGTAGATCATCCGGAGTGCGAAGCGTGTTACTTAGAAGCGCTCGAGCAAGACAACTATCATCAAGGCAAGTCATTTTGATCATGTTATTTTACCTATGTTTTCGATGCATGGTAGATCACCTTTCTTTGCCCGATTGCATGCTGCCTAGGTACTTGGAAACTTTAGCATAAGTTGTAGTATCATGTTGTAGGAACACAACATCCCCGATACTTGGCCCCGGGACGACAAATTCTTAATGCTATGCTTGAGTAGACGGGTTATCGGTTGAGTGTATACCACGAGTGATGCGAGGTTGATATAATAATCAAGACCGGACTAAGACAAGATTTTCAAGACCTCAGACGCAATGCAACTCTGGGTGAAGGACGGTTGATCGGCTCCCTGGAGAACCCAGTGGATGCCCGGGATGCTGGAGAGGCCATGTCATCCTGCGGAAAGCTTCACCCAGGCTCGAAGAGCCGGACGGCGACTTGAAGACTCAAGGCTTACCTGCACAGCCACAAGCCATTATGTGCTCTGGATTGGTTGGACAACGCGGCGACTCTGGACAGGCGGTGCTAACAGATGTAGACGAACGGTAGGAATGGATGGGCACCGACAGGGATTCAGAGGGACCCGTTGAAAGACCATGTTTTGATCATCCGGTCTTCAAACGCCCTGAAGTGCGAGGACAAACCCGGAGGCGATCAAATCTTGTGGGGAACGTGTGCAAAACTCTGCAGAGTGCCCAACCTAATCGATTAGCCGTGTCACGGTCATGGACAACTTGAGCCGAAGGCATTGAATTTCTCCTGAACTCTCGACACAACTTAATAATGATGTGGGTGTTAACAACTATTCGGGTACGAGAATTGGTTGGCGGAACCATCTCGTTAACAACAAACATTGTAGTAATATTTTGCTTTCAACCCCTCTTGTTGTAGGATAAAACTGGCTTTATGCAAAACTTAGCTCCACCAGCCAAATATGCATGTAGAGATAGTTGATTATTATTTTTACCCCTCTCTTTGATGACTTGCCGGCATATTCAATATGCTGACCTACACGGCTGCAACGTATCATGTTGCAGAGTACTTTCCGACCAGGAGTGAGGCTACAATCTACGCTCTACGACATGCCCTTGGAGTCGGATGGACTCGTCTACCTCATGCTTCCGCTTAGTCTTCGTTAGATATCTCATGAGTTGGCCTTCAGCCACTTTATTGTAATCCTTTATTGTAATAAAGTACTCTTTATGAGATTTCGATTAATAAAGCTGTGTGATTGAACTCTTGAATATATACATTATGTACTGTGTGTGTACCAGCATGATCTTGGGATGGTACGGAAGCACCAGAGGCTTGACTCATCTTGAGTCGGGTCGCTACAGAAATGGTATCAGAGCACACGCTGACCTTAGGACGTAACCTCTAGGAATGGAAAAGCCTTAGGAAGAAAACTATTTTCTCTTATGTCTATAAATCTTCTATTTCCTCTTCTGATCATTTCTGACTTCTCTCCGATTTTCCAATGTTCAGATGGCCACCTTCATCCCTGTTAAGTTCACACAGTTTTGCCAGCCCGACACCACTATGCTGTTCGGAAAAGAGCTGGTGCAGATCACCAAGGACTTGAGGATTGCTCTGCCGACTATCACAGGGAAGCCAATTTCATCTTACCCGGAGGATTCACGCTACAGGATCGAGGTGCATATTCCCAGAAGGACATTCCAGCCGCGCACTGAGCCGATGGATTTCAAGTTCATCGCACCTTAAGTGTGTAGACCCTACGGGTTCGGGAGACAGGCAGACATGACCGAGACACCTCTCCGACCAATAACCATCAGCAGGGTCTGGATACCCATGGTGGCTCCCACTTGCTCCAAGATGATCTCATCGGATGAACCACGATGTCAAGGATTCAATCAATCCTGTATACAATTCCCTTTGTCTGTCGGTATAGAACTTGCCCGAGATTCGATCGTCGGTATACTATACCTTGTTCAATCTCGTTACCGGTAAGTCTCTTTACTCATTCCGTAGCACGTCATCGTGTGATTAACTCCTTAGTCACATTGAGCTCATGATGATGTTCTATCGAGTGGGCCCAGAGATACCTCTCCGTCACACGGAGTGACAAATTCCGATCTCGATTCGTACCAACCCAACAAACACTTTCAGAGGTACCCGTAGTGCACCTTTATAGTCACCCAGTTACGTTGTGACGTTTGATACAACCAAAGCACTCCTATGGTATCCGAGAGTTGCACAATCTCTCGTTCGAAGGAAAAGACACTTGACATTAGAAGAGCTTTAGCGTACGAACAATACGATCTAGTGCTACGCTTAGGATTGGGTCTTGTCCATCACATCATTCTCCCAATGATGTGATCCCGTTATCAATGACATCCAATGCCCATGACCAGGAAACCATGATCATCTATTGACTAACGAGCTAGCCAACTAGAGGCTTGTTAGGGACACATTGTGATCTATTTATTCACACATGTATTATTGTTTCCTGTTAATACAATTATAGCATGAAAAATAGACGATTATCATGAACAAGGAAATATGATAATAACCATTTTATTATTGCCTCTAGGGCATATTTCCAACAGTCTCCCACTTGCACTAGAGTCAATAATCTAGTTACATTGTGATGTATTGAACACCCACAGCATTATGGTGTTGATCATGTTTTGCTCGTGGAAGAGGTTTAGTCAACGGGTCTGCAATATTCACATCCGTGTGTACTTTACAAATATCTATTACTCCACTCTGGACATGGTCCTGGATGGAGTTGTAGCGGTGTTTGATGTGCTTCATCTTCCGGTGAAACCTGGGCTCCTTGGCAATGGCAATGGCCCCGGTGTTATCACAGAAGAGTGTCATTGGACCCGACGCGCTTGGAACCACTCCAAGGTCGGTGATGAGCTCCTTCATCCAAATTCCTTCATGAGCCGCTTCTGAAGCAGCTATGTACTCCGCTTCACATGTAGACGCTGCCACGACTTCTTGCTTGCTGCTGCACCAGCTCACTGCCCCACCATTCAAAACATATACGTATCCGGTCTTTGACTTAGAATCATCCAGATCTGTGTCGAAGCTAGCGTCGACGTAACCCTTTACGACGAGCTCTTAGTCCTTTTCAGGTACTTAAGGATATTCTTGACCGCTGTCCAGTGTTCCATACCGGGATCACTTTGGTACCTCCCTACCAAACTTATGGAAAGGTTTATATCAGGTCTGGTACACAGCATGGCATACATAAGAGAGCCTACGGCTGGAGCGTAGGGGACAGAACTCATCTTCTCTCTATCTGCTGCCGTGGTCGGTGACTGAGTCTTACTCAATCTCATACCTTGCAAAATTGGCAAGAACCCTTTCTTTGAGTTTTCCATATTAAACTTCTTCAATATCTTGTCAAGGTATGTACTTTGCGAAAGACCTATGAGGCGTCTCGATCTATCTCTATAGATCTTGATGCCTAATATGTATGCAGCTTCTCCAAGGTCCTTCATTGAAAAACTCTTGTTCAAATAGGCCTTTATGCTCTCCAACATTTCTGTATTGTTCCCCATCAATAATATGTCATCCACATACAGTATGAGGAAAGCTACAGAGCTCCCACTCACTTTCTTGTACAGACAGGCTTCTTCGTCAACCTGTATGAACCCAAACGCTTTAATCACCTCATTAAAGCGAATGTTCCAACTCCGAGATGCTTGCACCAAACGATAGATGGAGCGTTGGAGCTTGCACACTTTGTTAGCACCCTTAGGGTCGACAAAACCTTCTGGTTGCATCATATACAACTCTTCCTTAAGGTTCCCGTTAAGGAACGCTGTTTTGATGTCCATTTGCCAAATTTCATAATCATAAAAGGCGTCAATCGCTAACATGATTCGGACTGATTTCATCTTCACTACAGGAGAGGAAGTCTCTTCGTAGTCAACTCCTTGAATTTGTCGAAAACCCTTTGCGACAAGCCGAGCTTTATAAATGGTTACATTACCGTTTGCATCAGTCTTCTTCTTGAAGATCCATTTATTTTCTATGGCTCACCGGTCATCGGGTAAGTCCACCAAAGTCCATACTTTGTTCTCATACATGGCTCCTATCTCGTATTTCATAGCTTCAAGCCATTTGTTGGAATCCGGGCCCGCCATCGCTTCTTCATAGTTCGAAGGTTCACCGTTGTCTAACAACATGATTTCCATCACAGGGTTGCCGTACCACTCTGGTGCGGATCGTGCCCTCGTGGACCTTCGCGGTTCAGTAGTGACTTGATCCAAAGTTTCATGATCATTATCATTAACTTCCTCTTCAGTTGGTGTAGGCACCACAGGAACAACTTCCCGCGTCGCGCTACTATCCTGTTCGAGAGGGGGTGTAATTTCCTCATCAAGTTCTACCTTCCTCCCACTTACTTCTTTCGAGAGAAACTCTTTCTCTAGAAAGGATCCGTTCTTGGCAACAAAGGTTTTACCTTCGGATCTAATATAGAAGGTATACCCAATAGTTTCCTTAGGGTATCCTATGAATACGCATTTCTCCGCTTTGGGTTCGAGCTTTTCTGGTTGAAGTTTCTTCAGATAAGCATCGCAACCCCAAACTTTAAGAAACGAGAACTTAGGTTTCTTGCCAAACCATAGTTCATACGGTGTCATCTCAACGGATTTAGACGGTGCCCTATTTAAAGTGAATGCTGCAGTTTCTAATGCGTATCCCCAAAATGATAGCGGTAAGTCGGTAAGAGACATCATAGATCGTACCATATCTAATAAAGTGCGATTACGATGTTCAGACACTCCGTTGCGTTGCGGTGTGCCAGGCGGCGTGAGTTGTGAAACGATTCCACACTTCCTTAGGTGTGTGCCAAACTCGTGACTCAAATATTCTCCTCCACGATTAGATCATAGACACTTATTTTTTTGTCACGTTGATTCTCGACCTCACTCTGAAATTCCTTGAACTTTTCAAATGTCTCAGATTTGTGCTTCATCAAGTAGATATACCCATACCTACTCAAATCATCGGTGAGAGTGAGAACATAACGATAGCCACCGCGAGCTTCAACGTTCAATGGACCACACACATCAGTATGTATTATTTCCAATAAGTCGGTTGCTCTCTCCATTATTCCTGAGAATGGAGTCTTAGTCATCTTGCCCATGAGGCACGGTTCGCATGTGTCAAATGATTCAAAATCAAGAGACTCTAATAGTCAATCAGTATGGAGCTTCTTCATGCGCTTAACGCCGATATGACCAAGGCGGCAGTGCCACAAGTATGTGGGACTATCATTATCAACTTTACATCTTTTGGTACTCACACTATGAATATGCGTAACATCACGATCGAGATTCATCAAGAATAAACCATTCACCAGCGGAGCATGACCATAAAACATATCACTCATATAAATAGAACAACCATTATTCTCTGACTTAAATGAGTAGCCGTCTCGCATTAAGCAAGACCCTGATACAATGTTCATGCTTAAAGCTGGTACTAAATAACAATTATTAAGGTTTAAAACTAATCCCGACGGTAGATGTAGAGGTAACGTGCCGACGGCGATCACATCGACCTTGGAACCATTCCCGACGCGCATCATCACCTCGTCCTTTGCCAGTCTCCGCTTATTCCGCAGTTCCTGCTTTGAGTTGCAAATGAGAGCAACAGCACCGGTATCAAATACCCAGGAGCTACTACGAGCGCTGGTAAGGTACACATCAATAACATGTATATCACATATACCTTTAACGTTGCCGGCCTTCTTGTCCGCTAAGTATTTGGGGCAGTTCCGCTTCGAGTGACCTTTTCCCTTGCAATAGAAGCACTCAGTCTCAGGCTTGGTCCATTCTTTTTCTTCTTCCCGGAATCTGGCTTACCGGGCACGGCAACAACTTTGCCATCTTTCTTGAAGTTCTTCTTACCCTTGCCCTTCTTGAAACTAGTGGTCTTGTTGACCATCAACACTTGATGCTCTTTCTTGATTTCTACTTCTGCAGACTTGAGCATCGAGTACAACTCAGGAATGGTCTTCTCCATCCCTTGCATGTTGTAGTTAAGCACAAAGCCTTTGTAGCTTGGTGGGAGAGACTGGAGGATTCTGTCAATTATAGCATCATCTGGAAGTTCGACTCCAAGTGAAGTAAGACGACCGTGTAACCCAGACATTTTGAGTATGTGCTCACTGACATAACTGTTCTCCTCCATCTTACAGCTAAAGAACTTGTCGGAGACTTCATACCTCTCGACACGGGCATGAGCTTGAAAAACTAGCTTCAGCTCTTGGAACATCTCATATGCACCGTGTTGCTCAAAACGCCTTTGGAGCCCTGTTTCTAAACTGTATAACATGCCACACCTAACCAGAGAGTAGTCATCACTCCGTGTTTGCCAGACGTTCAGAATGTCCTGGGCTGCTGCGGGAGCGGGAGGGTCACCTAGCAGCGCATCAAGGACATAAGCATTTTTAGCTGCTTCAAGGATGAGCTTCAAGTTGCGAACCCAGTCCGCATAGTTGCTACCATCATCTTTCAGCTTGTTTTTCTCTAGGAATGCGTTGAAATTGAGGTTGACGTTGGCCATCTACAATATTTATAAAGACAACTTTTAGACTAAGTTCATCACAATTAAGTTCATTTAATCAAATTAAGTATGAACTCCCACTTAAATCGACATCCCTCAAGTCATCTAAGTGATACATGATCCATGTTGAATAACCCGTGTCCAATCATCACATGAGACGGACTAGTCACCATGGTGAGCAACTTCATGCTGATCGTATTCAACCATACGACTCATGTTCGACCTTTTGGTCTCTTGTATTCGAGGTCATGTCTGTACATGCTAAGCTCGTCGAGTCAACCTAGGTGTTTCGCGTGTGTAAATCTGGCTTACACCCGTTGTATGCGAACATTAGAATCTATCACACCCGATCATCACGTGGTGCTTCGAGACAACGATCCTTCGCAACGGTGCACACTTAGGGAATACGTTCTCGGAATTTTAAGAGGGATCATCTTATTATGCTACCGTCGTTCTAAGCAATAAGATGAAAAACATGATAAACATCACAATGCAATCATATAGTGACATGATATGGCCATTATCATCTTTGCTCTTTCGATCTCCATCTTCAGGCATCGCATGATCATCATCTTCAGCGGCGTGACACCATGATCTCCATCATCATGATCTCCATCATCGTGTCTCTGTGAAGTCGTCACGCCAGCTACTACTATCACTACTACTAAAGCTAACCGTTAGCAATGAAGTAAAAGTAGTAAGCACATGGCGTTGCATCTCATACAATAAATTAAGACAACTCCTATGGCTCCTGCCGGTTGTCATACTCATCAACATGCAAGTCATGAAACCTATTACAATAACATGATCATCTCATACATCATACATGCAACATCACAACTTTGGCCATATCACATCACATGTCAAACCCTGCAAAAACAAGTTAGACGTCCTCTAATTGTTGTTGCAAGCTTTACGTGGCTGATTTTGGTTTCTAGCAAGAACGTTTTCTTACCTACGTGACAGCCACAATGATGATATGCCAAAGCTATTTACCCTTCATAAGGACCCTTTTCATCAAATCCAATCCGACTAGAGTAGGAGAGACACACACCCGCTAGCCACCTTTATGCACGGTGTGCATGTCTGTCGGTGGAACCAGTCTCACGTAAGCGTACGTTTAAGGTCGGTCCAGGCTGTTTCATCCCACAATACCGCCGGAAAAGAATAAGACTAGTAGCGGAAAGCCATTGAAAAATCATCGCCCACAACCTTTTGTGTTCTACTCGTGCATAGAATCTACGCATAGAAAACCTGGCTCGGATGCCACTGTTGGGTAACGTAGCGTAAATTCAAAAAAAATCTATGCATATTCAGATCTTCCTATGGAGATACCAGCAACGAGAGAGGGGTAAGAGCATCTTCATACCTTTGAAGATCGCTAAGCAGAAGCGTTACTCGAACGCGGTTGATGGAGTCGTACTCGCGGCGATTCAGATCGCGGTGTGATTCCGATCTAGTGCCGAACTACGACACCTCCGCGTTCAACACACGTGCAGACCGATGACGTCTCCTGCACCTTGATCTAGCAAGGAGGAGGGATAGGTTGGGGAAGATCTCCGGCAGCACGACGGCGTGGTGTCGATGGAGAGACGAGGTCTCCCGGCAGGGCTTCACCAAGCACCGGCAGAGAGGAGGAGAAAGAAGGGCAGGGCTGCGCAGAGGGAGAGGGAAAAGTGTGTGCAAAACAGCCCCGAAACCTCAACTATATATAGGGGAGGGGGAGGGGCGCAGCCCTTAGGGTTCCCACCCCTAAGGGGTGCGGCAGCCCCAGATGGGAGAGCGGGCGGCGGACAGGGCAGGGAGGAGGGGTGGCGCACCCCACGGGTGGGCCTTAGGCCCACCTGTGCTAGGGTTCCCCCCCTCTCCCCTCTTCCTGCGCCATGGGCTGAGTGGGGGGGTGCACCAGCCCACCTAGGGGCTGGTTCCCTTCCCCACTTGGCCCATCTAGCCTCCCGGGGTCGTTGCCCCCCTTCGGTGGACCCCCGGGGCCACCTCCGGTGGTCCCGGTGGTCCCGGTACGTTATCGGTGATGCCCGAAACACTTCCGGTGTCCGAAACCATCCGTCCTATATATCAGTCTTCACCTCCGGACCATTCCGGAGCTCCTCGTGACGTCCGGGATCTCATACGGGACTACGAACAACTTTTGATAACCTCGTATAACAATTCCCTATAACCCTAGCGTCATCGAACCTTAAGTGTGTAGACCCTACGGGTTCGGGAGACACGCAAACATGACCGAGACACCTCTCCGGCCAATAACCATCAGCGGGGTCTGGATACCCATGGTGGCTCCCACTTGCTCCACGATGATCTCATCAGATGAACCATGATGTCAAGGATTCAATCAATCCCGTATACAATTCCATTTGTCTGTCGGTATAGAACTTGCCCGAGATTCGATCGTCGGTATACCTATACCTTGTTCAATCTCGTTACTGATAAGTCTCTTTACTCGTTCCGTAGCACGTCATCATGTGACTAACTCCTTAGTCACATTGAGCTCATGATGATGTTCTACCGAGTGGGCCCAGAGATACCTCTCTGTCACACGGAGTGACAAATCCCGATCTCGATTCGTACCAACCCAACAAACACTTTCAGAGGTACCCGTAGTGCACCTTTATAGTCACCCAGTTACGTTGTGACGTTTGATACACCCAAAGCACTGCTACGGTATTCAGGAGTTGCACAATCTCACGG
This sequence comes from Hordeum vulgare subsp. vulgare, assembly GCF_904849725.1. Taxonomy (NCBI): domain Eukaryota; kingdom Viridiplantae; phylum Streptophyta; class Magnoliopsida; order Poales; family Poaceae; genus Hordeum; species Hordeum vulgare. Next base: position 537,471,989 of record NC_058520.1, on the reverse strand, counting down.
TCGAAGGAAAAGACACTTGACATTAGAAAAGCTTTAGCATACGAACAATACGATCTAGTGCTATGCTTAGGATTGGGTCTTGTCCATCACATCATTCTCCCAATGATGTGGTCCCATTATCAATGACATCCAATGCCCATGACCAGGAAATCATGATGATCTATTGACAAACGAGCTAGCCAACTAGAGGCTTTCTAGAGACACATTGTGATCTATTTATTCACACATGTATTACTGTTTCCTGTTAATACAATTATAGCATGAACAATAGACGATTATCATGAACAAGGAAATATGATAATAACCATTTTATTATTGCCTCTAGGGCATATTTCCAACAACTCTACCCTCGACAACTGCCGCGATCCCACGTGCTGGTGGGCTATTGCAAGACAATTTCTAATTGTTGAGCAACTGGAAGCAGCTCTTTTCTGGCTCCGTTGCCGTGGAGGCATCAAGTCAGGAATAGTTGCACGTCAGCAAAGAGCATCATGGAATTGGAGATGAAGGAATGTTGATGATGACGATGGTGACAATCTCCCCTCTCCGGAGCCCAGAACGAACTCCAGATCTGCCCTCTAGATGAAGAACAGGAGTTGCGGTGCCTCCGTATCTTAAAACGCGATGAACTCTTCTCCTTGATTTTTTCCAGACGAAGCGGACTATATAGAGCTGTATTGAGAGGCGGTGGAGCTTTGTGGGGCCGCGCCTGGTGGGCTTGTGGGCTCACGGCTCCACTCCCTCCGGTGATTCTTGCGCCAGTATTTTTCATAAATTCTAGAAAAATTCTCCGTAAGTTTTCAGGTCATTCCGAGAACTTTTATTTCAGCACAAAAACAACAGCATGGCAATTATGCAGAAAACAGTGTTAGTTCGGGTTAGTTCCATTCAGATCATGCAAATTAGAGTCCAAAACAAGGGCAAAAGAGTTCGGAAAAGTAGATACGACAGAGACGTATCAACTCCCCCAAGCTTAAAGCCTTGCGTGTCCTCAAGCAATTCAGTTGACAAACTGAAAGAGACAAAAGAAAAACTTTGACGAACTCTGTTTGATCTTGTTGTTGCAACTATGTCTAACTCATAACCAGAATTTCAGCAAGATCACAAGCAAACCACATAAGCAAATGACATCTAGGTCTCATGGTAAACTCATATCAAATGGCGTAATCAACTAACGAGCAAATAATACTAAGTCTCAAACGTCAACACTTCAATCAAAACAACATGAAGTAGTACGAACAGATGGTATCTTGCTAGTTCTTTCTGAGACCGCAAAACATAAATGCAGAGCACCTTCAAAGACCAAGGGCTGACTAAACATTGTAATTCATGGCAAAGAAGATCCAGTCACAGTCTTACTCAACACAGTTAGAAGCAAAGCATAAAAATGACAGAGGTGCTCCCTAATTGGTGCTTTTATAGGAGGAGGATGACTCAATAGGAACATAAATAGACAGGCTCTTCGCAGAGGGAAGCATTGATTTGCAGAGGTGCCAGAGCTCAAGCTTTGAAAATAAGGATAATAATTTTGGGTGGCATGCTTTCATTGTCAACGCAATGACTAAGAGTTCTCAACATCTTCCACGCTACACATGCTATAGGCGGTTCACAAACAGAAAAGTAAAGTTTTGACTCCCCCACCACCAATCAATCACACTCCATGACTAGTCGAATCCTCGGGTGCCGTCCATACCAACATCAATCCAGGGGGAGTTTTCTTTGCAATTATCTTTTCGATTTGAGCATGGAACTGGGAATTCCAATTACCGGCACCTTTCTCGTGAATGATAGTGAATAAACACATATCGAGGATAACACGCCTAGCATGGAAGATACTGTTAGCCCCCAGTCACCACATGAGCGGTTCGGGCATGCAAAAGAGATTATTTCTTGAAGATTTAGAGAATGGCACATGCAAATTTACTTGGAACGGCAGGTAGATACCGCATATAGGTAGGTATGGTGGACTCATATGGAACAACTTTGGGTTTATGGAAGTGGATGCACAAGCAGTATTCCCGCTTAGTACAAGTGAAGGCTAGCAAAAGACTGGGAAGCGACCAACTAGAGAGCGACAACAGTCATCAAAATGCGTTGAGATTAACTAACATTGAGTGCAAGCATGAGTAGGACATAAATCACCATGAACATGAACATCATAGAGGCTATGTTGATTTTGTTTCAACTACATGCGTGAACATGCACCAAGTCAAGCCACTTGAATCATTCAAAGGAGGATACCATCCTATCACACTACATCATAGTCATCTCAACATTCATGTGGGCATCCAAGACAAACCATTATAAGCTCCTAGCTAATTAAGCATGGCATCAGCAACTATGATCTCTAAGTTGTCATTGCAAACATGTTTCTCTCACAACAAACTTGAATCAGGCATGATGAGCTAGTCATATTTACAAAAACAAAATAGATCGAGTTCATACCATCTTTTCCAGGCTCAGTCACTTCATCATATATCGTCATTATTACCTTTCACTTGCACGATAGAAAAATGTGAACAATAATAAGAGTGCTCGTGCATTGGACTAAAGCTGGAATCTGCGGGCAAACACAAAGGAGAAGACAAAGTAATATGGCTCTTTAACAGATAAACAGACATGCATGCGAGAGCCACTAAACATTGTAACCATGGTCTTCTACCTTGACCCAAAAAAAAGAAAACTATTTACACAGGAAAGCCCCCAACAAGCAAAATAAGAAAAAGAAAATCTTTTTGGGTTTTCTCAAAGTAGACAGACACACGAAAAGAAAACGAGATAAAGAAAATAAACTAGCATGGAAGATACAGTGGCAAAGTGTGAACAGCGACGAACAAAGTGAAAGCATAAGCAAGAATGTAAAGTCGATGAGAACACGTACTCCCCCAAGCTTAGGCTTTTGGCCTAAGTTGGTCTACTCCCAAGGAGGGAAATAACCAGCTCCGGGGTACTCCGGAGTGGACTGAGGATGCCACTGTTGTGTGAGCTCCTCCGGCTCCCACTGATAAAATGGCGTCTGGTACTCGACTGGTGGCTCGGGCACGGGCACCTGTGGTTTGGCTAAGCCCCAATATGCGTAGATGTCCGAGGGCATAATAATGTACCTGCATGCATGAAGAATGAACAAAGAAGGAGCAGGCAAAGTAATAGTCTCAAGAGTACCTTGACTAAATACCAGGTTATAAATCATCCTTCTATTTATATCTCTATCAAGGAAGTCATGGCGAACCATGCTATCATAATTTAGATATCTCTTGGGAAGAAGAATCTCTTCTTCCTCTTCCAGTCTAATAGGTATCTCAAAGTGTCTACCAAGACGAGTAGCATAGATACCTCCATAGACAATGCCCTTAGAACGGTTCGTGTTCAACCGTTGAGCTACTATAGCGCCCAAGCTATAAGTTTTATCATTATAAAGGGCTTTGCGCAAGACCGCAAGATCTGGGGAACTAAGTGACCCGACTTTCCCATGGCCAATCAAACATTTTCCCACAAATAGTGAGAAGTACCGAAGCACGGGAAAATGTATGTTACCAGCTCTAGCGCAAGACACTCCTCTGTCCTCTCCTACAACAATAGTATCGATGAAAGCTTCGAAGTTCCATGGACAAGGTTCATGAATGTCCCCAACGTAAGGTAATTTGCAAACATTGCAAAAATCGTGGAGTGACATGCGCTGGGGGATATCATAAAGTTTGAACTCAACCATAGGAGGATTCTTCCTCGGATAGAAGTTAAAGCTTTGTACGAAGATATTAGTGAGGAGGAGGTATTGCGGACACTTATCTTCAACGAAGGCGGTAAGGCCTACGTTCTCCACCAAGTGGTAAAAGTCCTCATAAAGTCCAGCGGCGCGTAAGAACACATCGCTTGGCCACTCGCACGCTCGAACTTCTGCGACTCGAGGGACCGGATACTTGGGCTTCTTCTCACCTCCATCATCCTTGGGGTCACGACTTGAAGAGACTCTTCAGAACCTCCTCATCTTTTCCCTTTTCTATCTCTGAAAATTTCTGAAATTTTTAGTGACTCTAAGGAAAAGTGAGCAAGGCTCAACAAAACTCATAGCAACTACTCCCACAAGTTCCTAGAGGCCATATTATGCATCAAAACTACTTGGGATCGGCTAAAATTAGCATGCAAAGCATAATTACATGGTCAGCAAGGCAGCAGAAATACGCGAAGTATAAGGCACTAGAGAAAAAACTAATTGGACCAATGGAGGAGTCACTTACCAAGGATTAATTTCCCAAAAACAGTTCGGAGAATGGTGCTTTGAGAAAAGAGATCGAAAATCCCAGCAAGAGGAGCAAGAACACGGGTTTGAGCTGCGAAACGATTTTTTCTGGAGGTAGGAGAAGCAGATGAGAGCTAGAATGAGTGGAGGGGTGCACGTGGACCCCACAAGCTAGGTAGGCGTGGCCAGGGGGGTGCCCGCGCCTCTAGGGCTTGTGGCCCACTGGTGCAGCCCCCAGACTAGCTCTTCGTCTTGGTATTTTCAAAAAATACAGAAAAAATCATACTTGATTTTCACAACGTTCGAAGTACTTTTCTACCGGACGCTAAAACAGAAAATAGGGAAAACTAAACTAAACCTATCATTTTTCTTCTAAGCAACCGAAGGTGAAAACTTAGAACAGAGGTTTGTGACTCCTCGATTCATCCATCTCATGGTCACCGAAACAAATCCGTCAATGAGGTTGATCAAGTCTCCTCGACAAACCTTTTCGAATCGCAAAAGAGAACGGAGAATTTTCGAATAGTCACTAGGTCACCTCAATGGGGATGTGTATCTCCCCAACAAGCAAATCATACTTCATCTTAACAGGAGGAATAGGGCATTCAAAGCTCCCAATAAGAATGGATGAAGCTTTTCGATAGCATTGATGCAATGTACTCGATATTCTTTCTTCGGAAAGTGCACTGTATGCTCATTACCGTTGACATGGAAAGTGACATTGCCTTTGTTGCAATCTACAGCCCTTGCAGTGTTTAGAAAGGGTCTCCCAAGGATGACCGCCATGGCATCGTCCTCGGGAATATCCAGAATAACAAAGTCTGTTAACATAGCGACGTTAGCAACCACAATAGGCACATCCTTGCAAATGCCGATAGGGAAAGCAGTTGATCTGTCGGCCATTTGCGGAGAGATTTCAGTGGGTGTCAACTTATCCAGTTCAAGTCTACGATAAAGAGAGAGAGGCATAACACTAACACTGGCTCCAAGGTCGCATAAAGCAGTTCTAACGTAGTTGCCTTTAATGGAGCAAGGTATAGTGGGCACACCAGGATCACCCAGTTTCTTAGGAGTTCCACCCTTGAAGGTATAGTTAGCAAGCATGGTGGAAATCTCAACCTCAGGTATCCTCCTCTTATTAGTCACAATATCCTTCATGTACTTAGCATACGGAGACATTTTGAGCATATCTGTCAAACACATTTGCAGAAAGACAGATCTAATCATTTCAACGAATCGCTCAAAATCCTCATCATCCTTTTTCTTGGATGGTTTGGGAGGAAAGGGCATGGGTTTCTGAACCCATGGTTCCCTTTCTTTACCATGCTTCCTAGCAGTGAAGTCATTCTTATCGTATCTTCTATTCTTAGGCTATGGGTTATCAAGATCAACAGGTTAAATCTCCACATCCTTATCATTGCTAGGTTGAGCATCATCATGAACATCACTATTGATATTATCATTAGGCTCATGTTCATCACGAGATTGTGTTTCATCATCGGAAGCAAAGACATCGCTTGGACTCTTAGGTGTAGCAGCAACAGGGTTGCTAGCGTGCAAATCCCTCTCATCTTTCTTCTTTCTAGGATGACTAGGTGCATCAGTGCTAACTCCTTGAGAATCTTGTTCAATTCTCTTAGGATGACCCTCAGGATACAAAGGTTCATGGGTCATTCTACCGCCTCTAGTAACGACTCTAACGGAATTGTCATTCAACTCATTGAGCAAGTCATTCTGAGCTTTAAGTACTTGTTCTACCTGAGTAGTAACCATAGAGGCATGTTTACTCAGAAGCTCAAGATCATTGACATTTCTGTCCACACAAGCACTTAAATGACTAAGCATACGAGCATTCTGTTCCAATTGTCTGCTAACATAATCATTGAAACTTTGTTGTTTGGCAACAAAGTTATCAAATTCATCCAGGAATAGGCTAGCAGGTTTATCAAAAGGAATATCACTCCCAACAAACCTACGCAGAGAATTTACTTCTACTACCTGTATCGGGTTATCAAGACCGTGGATCTCTTCGATGGGTGGTAGAGTTTTGACATCTTCAGATTTAATGCCTTTCTCTCGCATAGATTTCTTAGCTTCTTGCATATCTTCGGGACTGAGGAATAGAATACCTCTTTTCTTCAGAGTTGGCTTTGGAGGTGGTTCGGGAATAGTCCAAGCATTCTCATTGCACAAGATGTTATTCAGTAGAATTTCAGCTTGTTCTACGGTTCGTTCCCTAAAAACACAACCAACACAACTATCTAGGTGGTCTTTGGAAGCATTGGTAAGTCCATTATAGAAGATATCAAGTATTTCATTCTTCTCAAGAGGGTGATCAGGAAAAGCATTCAGTAGATGGACGAGCCTCCCCCAAGCTTGTGGGAGACTCTCTTTCTCAGCTTGAGCAAAGTTGTATATTTCCTGCAAGGCAGCTTGCTTCTTATGGGAAGGGAAATATTTTTCATAGAAGTAGTAGACATATCCTGGGGGCTACACACACAACCAGGAGCAAGAGAAGTGAACTAGGTCTTAGCATCATCCTTTAGCGAGAAAGGAAACAGCTTGAGGATATAGTAGTGGTGGATCTTTTCCTCACTAGTGAATAGGGTGGCTATATCGTGCAGTTTGGTAAGATGGGCTACAACCGTTTCAGACTCATAACCGTGAAAAGGATCAGATTCGACTAGACATGTAGGAAAAGCACTAAGAGGTACTCCCGCCCCACAACCACTCCAAAACATAAAGCAGGCAGGTGGTAGAGCGGTAAATGACCGTTACAACCTTCGGACCAGGCCTGGAGTGATACGACCGCTCAAAACACCGGTTGTACCGGTCGACTGGTACAACCTCTATAAGAACTGGCATAACCTTTGAGTGAAAAACACGTAAGACAGAAACAACCATAACTTTGGCATATGAGCTCCGAATTGAGCAAACTCAAGCTTGTTGAATAGAAAACGACAAGTACTATCCAAACAAGGAATTATTATAGTAAGAAGAGGTAGTTTTGAAAATGTCAATGATATAGACATGTGAAACTTGTGTGAATGAAGAACTCGCAAAAACTCCAACATCGAAAACATCATGGAAGATGCATGTGGACTCCGTTTTCGATGAACTCGAGCTGGTCATGAAGATGACCATAAGCTCTACAAATCACAAAGAGAAACAACAAACAAGAACCAAGAAAAATGATGCAAGGATGCAAATGGTTTGAGCTCGCAACGAATGATATGATCAAGATACTCACTTGAGATCCCCCTTAATAGTACGGCAATCTATCCTATAACCGGGTCTCCCAACTAACACACTAAGACTGGTAAAATAGAAACCCTATCAAGGACAAAACTTTGCCTTGTGCATAGCCCACTTGATCTAGATGATGACGATGTTGTCCTCCTCAAGATGGACCACCTTTCTTGATTGTGTTGGCTCGATGAAGACTAGTATATTTCTCCCCCATACTCCATTATGGGTGAGCCACTCTTCAGCACATCTTCACAACTCCATTGCCACCACAATGGAATGCAAACATCAAGCATGATCTCTTCGTGATGCTCCACTTGAACTTGCACATCGCAATCTTCCATTGGTTGAATAAAATCTTCCTCTTGACGCGGTCCCATGGAAACATACCTAACCCCACACTAAACTCTCACGAAGACCATGGGTTAGTACACAAAGCGTAATGGACAAGGCTTACCATACCATGGGACCACTTGATCCCTCTCGATACATCATGTATTCTTTGTGCGTTGATCAACTTGATTCACTCTTTGACTTAGTCTTGATCAACCTTGTGTCTTTATGACCAATCTTTGTATAAAACCTTGAGTACCACCTTGGTCATCATATAAACTCCTTCAAACCAATAGATGGACTTCAAGAAGTGCCTATGGACAAATCCTATGAATATAACTCAATGCAACCATTAGTCCATAGGGATTGTCATCAATCACCAAAACCACACATGGAGAAATATGCTCTAACAACGTGGATGTACGATAGCACCACCTATCGGAACCACAAGAAATTATTCATGTCTTCATTGTGTTTTATCTTCCTAACCCTCTGATACTTCCATTTTGCATCATGCTTTCATGTTGATATTTATCGCTTCTTTGGCTGTTATTTCACTTCATGGTACTATTCTTATGCCTTTTCTCTCTTATTTTGCAAGGTTTACATGAAGAGGGAGAATACCGGCAACTGGAAGTATGGCCTGCAAGGGGATTTTTTTCCCAATTTATCAAAAATACTGGGCCGAAGAAGTGCCAGAGGGGCACCAGGGGGTGCCCACAAGCCTGCACGGCACGACCACCCCCCCAGGCCGCGCCATGGGGGCTTGTGGGCATCCCACTGGCCCACTGGCCCCCCTACTTCGCTATATGGAGGGTTTCTTCCAGGAAACAATCACATAGGAGCTTTTTCGTGGTTTCGCCGCCGCCACGAGGCGGAACTTGAGCAGAACTAATCTAGAGCTCCGGCAAGGCGATCCTGCCGTGGAAACTTCCCTCCCGAAGGGGGAAATCATCACAATCGTCATCACCAACACTCCTCTCATCGGAGGGGATTCATCTCCATCAACATCTTCATCAGCACCATCTCATCTCCAAATCCTAGTTCATCACTTGTAACCAATCTCCGCCTCGCGACTCCGATTGGTACTTGTAAGGTTGCTAGTAGTGTTGATTACTCTTTGTAGTTGATGCTAGTTGGATTACTTGGTGGAAGAGATTATGTTCAGATCCTTGATGCTACTTATTACCTCTCTGATCATGATTATGATTATGCTTTGTGATTAGTTACTTTTGTTCCTGAGGACATGGGATAAGTCATGCTAATAGTAGTCATGTGAATTTGGTATTCGTTCGGTATTTTGATATGTTGTATGTTGTTTTTCCTCTAGTGGTGTTATGTGAACGTCGACTACATAACACTTCACCATTATTTGGGCCTAGAGGAAGGTATTGGGAAGTAGTAAGTAGACGATGGGTTGCTAGAGTGACAGAAGCTTAAACCCTAGTTTATGCGTTACTTCGTAAGGGGCTGATTTGGATCCACTAGTTTAATGCTATGGCTAGACTTTGTCTTAATGCTTCTTTCGTAGTTGCGGATGCTTGCGAGAGGGGTTAATCATAGGTGGGATGCTTGTCCAAGTAAGGGCAGTACCATATGAAACTATCAAAGTAACGAACGCGAATCATATGAACATGATGAAACTAGCATGAGAGAAATTCCCGTGTGATCTCGGGAGCGTTTTTCCTCTTATAAGACTTTGTCCAGGCTTGTCCCTTGCTACAAAAGGGATTGGGCCACTTTGCTGCACCGTTGCTACTTTTGTTACTTGTTGCTTGCTACGAATCATCTCACCACACAATCACTTGTTACCGACAATTTCAGTGCGTGCAGATTTTTCCTTGCTGAAAACCACTTGTCAGATCCTTCTCCTCCTCGTTGGGTTTGACACTCTTACTTATCGAAAGGACTACGATTGATCCCCTATACTTGTGGGTCATCAATACTCTTTTCTGGCGCCATTGCCTGGGAGTGAAGCGCCTTTGGTAAGTGGAACTTGGTAAGGAAACATTCATATAGTGTGCTGAAATTTCTTGTCACTTGTCACTATGGATACTAATCCTTTGAGGGGCTTGTTCGGGGTATCTTCACCTCAAACGGAAGCACAAAGAGTTGCTCCTCAACCTTCTGCACCTACTGAAAATATTTTCTTTGAATTTCCTTCGGGGATGCTTGAGAAACTGTTGGCTAATCCTTTTACAGGAGATGGAACATCACATCCAGACTTGCATCTAATCTATGTAGATGAAGTTTGTGGTTTATTTAAGCTTGCAGGTGTGCCCGAATATGAGGTCCAGAAGAAGGTATTTCCTTTATCTTTGAAGGATAAGGGGTTGACATGGTATAGGCTATGTGATGATACTGGATCATGGGACTACAATCGGTTGAAGTTGGAATTTCATCAAAAGTTTTATCCTATGCATTTAGTACATCGTGATCGGAATTATATTTATAATTTTTGGCCTCGTGACAAAGAAATCATCGCTCAAGGTTGGGGGAGGCTTAAATCAATGCTATATTCATGCCCCAATCATGAGCTCTCGAGAGAAATTATCATTCAGAACTTCTATGCTCGGCTTTCTCATGATGATCGCACCATGCTTGACACTTCTTGTACCAGTTCTTTTATGAAGAGAGATATTGACTTCAAATGGATTTTATTGGAGAGAATTAAACGCAACTCTGAAGATTGGGAGCTTGAACAAGGTAAGGAGTCAGGTATGAATTTCATGTTTGATTGCGTTAAATCCTTTGTTGAGACAAATACTTTTTGTGACTTTAGCCCTAAGTATAGACTTGACTCTCAGATAGTAGCTTCATTGTGTGAATCCTTTGCTGCTCATATTGATATCCCCAAAGAGAAGTGGTTTAAATATCATCCTCTGTTAGAATTCAATGTACTTAAACCCACTCCAGTTGAAGAGAAAGTCATTGCCTATAATGATCCTGTGGTACCCAGTGCTTACATTGAAAAACCACCTTTCCCTGTTAGGATAAAGGATCATTCCAAAGCTTCAATTGTGATACGTAGAGGCTATATTAGAACACCTACACCCCCTGAGAAAATTAGAGTTGAACCTAGCATTGCTATTATCAAAGATCTTCTGTCTGAAGAAGTGGAGGGACATACTATTCACTTCTATGAAGATGCTGCTAGAATTGCTAAACCTCACGTTAGAGACAAACATAGGCCTGCTGTTGGCATGCCTGTGGTTTCTGTTAAGATAGGAGATCATTGTTATCATGGTTTATGTGACATGGGTGCTAGTGTTAGTACAATACCTCAATCCTTATACGATGAAATCAAAGATGAGATTGCACCTGTTGAGATAGAACCTATTGATGTCACTAGTCAGCTTGCCAATAGAGATACTATCTGCCCTGTGGGAATTGTTAGGGATGTTGAAGTCTTGTGTGGTAAAACGAAGTATCCTGCTGATTTCCTCGTTCTTGCTACCGCACAAGATAACTTTTGTCCCATCATATTTGGTAGACCTTTTCTCAATACTGTCAATGCTCATATTGATTGTGAGAAGCAAACTATCACTGTTGGCTTTGAAGGTGTGTCACGTGAGTTTAATTTCTCTAAGTTTGGTAGACAACCTCAAGAAAAGGAGTTGCCTAGTAGGGATGAAACTAATGCCTTAGCCTCTATTGTCGTGCCTCCTACTGATCCCTTAGAGGAATACTTTCTTGAGCACAAAAATGATATGCATATGGATGAAAGGGATGAGATAGATAGAGTTATCTTAGAACAATATCCTATCCTTAAGAATAACTTGCCTGTTGAACTGCTTGGGGATCCACCCCCACCAAAGGGTGATCCTGTGTTCGAGCTAAAACAGTTGCCTGATACTCTTAAGTATGCCTATCTTGATGAAAAGGAGATATATCCTGTTATTATTAGTGCTAGCCTCTCGGATCATGAAGAGAAGAAGTTACTAAAAACTCTGAGGAAGCACCGTGCTGCTATTGGATATACTCTTGATGATCTTAAGGGCATTAGTCCCACTCTATGCCAGCACAAGATCAAAACAGATCCTGAATTCAAACTAGTTGCTGATCATCAAAGGAGATTGAATCCTAAGATGAAAGAAGTAGTAAGAAAAGAAATACTAAAGCTTCTGGAAGCGGGTATTATCTATCCTGTCGCGCATATCGATTGGGTGAGTCAGGTGCATTGCGTTCCTAAGAAGGGAGGCATTACCGAATGTCCCTAATGATAAGGATGAATTAATCCCACACAGGATTATTACTGGCTATAGGATGGTGATTGATTTTAGGAAGTTGAATAAGGCCACTAGGAAAGATCATTACTCTTTGCCTTTTATCGACCAAATTCTAGAAAGGTTGTCCAAACACACACACTTCTGCTTTCTAGACAGTTATTCTGGTTTCTCCCGAATACCAGTTGCACAATCTGATCAGGAGAAAACCACTTTCACCTGCTCTTTAGGTACCTTTGCTTATAGACGTATGCCTTTTGTCTTATGTAATGCACCTGCCACCTTTCAAGGATGTATGATGGCTATATTCTCTGACTTCTGTGAAAATATTGTTGAGGTTTTCATGGATGACTTCTCCGTTTATGGGTCTTCCTTTGATGATTGCCTCAGCAACCTTGATCGAGTCTTACAGAGATGTAAAGACACAAATCTTGTCTTGAATTGGGAGAAGTGCCACTTTATGATTAATGAAGGCATCGTCTTAGGACATAAAATTTCTGAAAGAGGTATTGAAGTCGATAAGGCTAAGGTTGATGCAATCGAGAAAATTCCATACCCCACAGATATCAAAGGTATAAGAAGTTTCCTTGGTCATGCTGGTTTCTATAGAAGGTTCATTAAAGACTTCTCTAAGATTTCTAGGCCTCTTACCAATCTCTTGCAAAAGGATATTCCTTTTGTCTTTGACGATGATTGTGAGGAAGCCTTCGAAATACTTAAGAGGGCTTTGATAACTGCACCTATTGTTCAACCACCTGATTGGAACTTGCCTTTTGAGATCATGTGTGACGCTAGTGATTATGTTGTTGATGTTGTTCTAGGGCAAAGAGTTGATAAGAAGTTGAATGTTATTCACTACACTAGTAAAACTCTAGACAGTGCCTAGAGAAACTATGCTACTACAGAGAAGGAATTTTTAGGAGTCCTGTTTGCATGTGAAAAGTTTAGGTCTTACATAGTTGATTCCAAAGTCATTATTCACACTGATCACGCTGCTATTAAGTACCTCATGGAGAAGAAGGACGCTAAACCTAGACTTATCAGATGGGTTCTCTTGCTACAAGAATTTGATTTGCACGTTGTCGATAGAAAGGGTGCTAATAACCCAGTAGGAGATAACTTGTCTAGGTTGGAGAACGTTCTTGATGACCCACAACCTATTGATGATAGCTTTCCCGATGAGAAATTGAATGTCATCAAAACTTCCCGTAGTGCACCGTGGTATGCTGATTATGCGAACTATATCGTTGCCAAATATATACCACCTAGTTTCACGTACCAGCAAAAGAAGAAATTCTTCTTTGACTTGAGACATTACTTTTGGGATGATCCTCACCTTTATAAGGAAGGAATAGATGGTGTCATTAGACGTTGTGTACCTGAACATGAATAGGGACAGATCCTACAAAAGTGTCACTCCGAGGCCTACGGAGGACACCATGCGGGAGATAGAAATGCACACAAGGTATTGCAATCAGGTTTCTATTGGCCCACTCTCTTCAAGGATGCCCGTAAGTTTGTCTTGTCTTGTGACGAATGTCAAAGAATAGGTAATATTAGCAAACGTCAGGAAATGCCTATGAACTATTCACTTGTCATTGAACCATTTGATGTTTGGGGCTTTGATTATATGGGACCTTTTCCAAAATCCAATGGGTATACTCACATCTTAGTTGTTGTTGATTACGTCACTAAGTGGGTAGAAGCTATCCCCACTAGTAGTGCTGGTCACAACACCTCTATCAAGATGCTGAAAGAAGTTATCTTCCCTAGATTTGGAGTCCCTAGATATCTAATGAGCGACGGTGGTTCACACTTCATTCATGGTGCTTTCCGTAAAACGCTTGCTAAGTACGATGTCAACCATAGAATTGCGTCCCCCTATCACCCTCAGTCCAGTGGTCAAGTAGAGCTAAGCAACAGAGAGATTAAATTGATTCTGCAAAAGGCTGTCAACAGGTCTAGAAAGAATTGGTCTAAGAAGCTCGACGATGCACTGTGGGCTTATAGAACTTCCTATAAGAATGCCATGGGCATGTCTTCGTACACAATGGTGTATGGGAAAGCATGTCACTTACCTCTTGAGCTAGAGCATAAAGCTTATTGGGCAATCAGAGAGCTCAACTTTGATTTCAAACTTGCCGATGAGAAGAGGTTATTTGACATTAGCTCGCTTGATGGGTGGAGAACTCAAGCATATGAGAATGCCAAGCTTTTCAAAGAGAAGGTTAAGAGGTGGCATGATAAGAGGATACAAAAGCGTGAGTTCAATGTAGGTGATTATGTCTTGCTATATAACTCTCGTTTAAGAATCTTTGCAGGCAAGCTTCTCTCTAAATGGGAAGGTCCCTATGTTGTTGAGGAAGTATATCATTCCGGTGCTATCAAGATCAACAACACGGAAGGTAATTGTCCGAGAGTGGTAAATGGGCAGAGAATCAAGCATTATATCTCAGGTACTCCCATAAATGTTGAAAGCAATATCATCAATACCATAACTCCGGAGGAATACCTAAGGGATGTTTATCAGCCTGTTTCAGACTCCGAAAACAAAGAGGTATGTGATTCGGTAAAAAACAGAGTCCAAAAATTTTCCAGTAGGAAATTTTCTCCGTTGGAATATTTGAAAAAATACAAAAATTGGAAGTAGTCCGGAAAGTGTGCGAGGAGGCGACAAGCCTGCACGGCGCGGAAACAACCCCCTGGCCGCGCCGTGAGGTCTTGTGGCCACCTCGTGCGCCTCCCGGACTCCGTTTTTGTGCAGGGGACTCCTTCTAGTCTGGAAAAAATCATTATATATACTTCCGTTTGGTCTGACAACTGCATCACGCAGATTTCCTCTGTTTTTCATTTCGAGCCTGTTTCTGTTGCAGATCTAGATCGCCATGACTTCCCCAAAAGCTCCTAAGGACAAGATCTTCGAGAAGGTCATCAATCCCTACCTCACGGAAGTGCTGCAATAGCCTCAATCTATCGAGATGCGTGAGGGGATCTTGCACATCCGTGATGTTGAGGGGCCTAAAAAGACCGGAAGCGTGGAGACGAGGCTCGAAGCAATGGAGCAACAAATCTTCATGTGCCAAGGGATGGTGGAGCGTGGACTCAACGCCAACCACATGATGATCACGGAGTTCACCAACAAGCACACGATTGATGCCAATGACATCGGGAAGCATCTCTCTAGGGCCAGATCTATGACCTGCGGAACCAAAACTGTGAGTATGAGTATAGATTTAAATCAATAAGGTTGGCTGCAGATTTGAGGATTCCGGAGACTCGTTCATCTTTCCATGATGGAGCACCTATGCCTTAGAAGACGGAGGATGAAACTCATGTTGCAACAACTCCACCATCACCACCAAAGGAAGACAACTGAGCATTGGTATGGGCAATCCCCTTGGCTTGTGCCAAGCTTGGGGGAGTTGCCCCGGTATCGTATCACCATCACATCTTTTGCCTTTACCTTTGTTTTAGTTTTCCTTTTCAGTTTTCTTTTTCTCTAGTAGTTTTAAAAGTCTTAGTGTTTTTAGTCTTGAGTTTTGCTTTGTGTCACCCCCGATGTATTCTTTCTCGTGAGCCATATAATAAAGAGTGTCTTAGTTGAAGGGCTTTGCCTCTTGCCATGATCAAAAGAGTGAGAATAGAACAAAAGCATGAAAGATCATGTAATGATCTTATCGGAAGTGATGGCTTCACATATAAATAGAATGAGGATTGAAACTTGTTGATGGTAGGCAAACGTAGACCTTGGTCATTGTTGCAATTAATAGGAAGTGATAAAGAAGGAGAGGTTCACATATAAATATATCATCTCTGACACCATCTATCATTGTGAATACTCACTAAACTATTGCATGCCTAGAAGTAGATGTTGGACAAGGAAGACAACGTAATGAATTGTGTTTGCTTGGCTCTGAACAATGTTATATGATTAGAGATCCCTTAGCATGTGACGATTGCTTCCACCTCATATTAGCCAAAACTCACGCACTAAGTAGACATACTACTTGTGCATCCATAAAGCTTCGACCCAGTTTTGCCATGTGAGTCCACCACACCTACCTATGGATTGAATAAGATCCCTCAAGTAACTTGTCATCGGTGCAAGCAATAAAAATTGCTCTCTAATATGTATGATCTATTAGTGTGTGGAAAATAAGCTTTGTACAAACCTGTGATGAGGAAGACATAAAAGCGACAGACTGCATAATAAAGTTCTTTATCACAGGGGGCAATACAAAGTGACATTCCTCCGCACTAAGAGGACACGCATCCAAACCTCAAAAGCGCATGACAACCTCTGCTTCCCTCTACGAAGGGCCTATCTTGTACCTTTACTTTTTGTCCCTGAAAGAGTCATGGTGATCTTCACCAATTCCTTATTTTGTATTTGTCTTGGCTACCGTCACATGCTTGGGAAAGATCTATATTCATATGTCAACTTGGAGGTAAGTATTCATGAATTATTATTGTTGACATTACCCTTGAGGTAAGCAGTTGGGAGGCAAAACTATAAGCCCCTATCTTTCTTTGTGTCCAGCGGAAACTTTGATCTCATGAGTACCACGTGAGTTGTAGCAACTGTAGAGAACGAAAGAATGATTGAGTATGTGGATTTGCTTTACAAGCTCTTATTTGACTCTTTCTGATGTTGTGATAAATTGCAATTGCTTCAATGACTAAAGGCTATCGGTTGTTACTTCTCGGTAAGGTTCTTGATCCATGATTTACTTTGTTAAAGAATTATCACTTTAACATTAGAGATTATATGTTGGTATTGATGTTCTGATCTTGATCATGATGCATGCATGTTTGTATCTTGTTTTGTCGACACCTCTCTCCCTAAACATGTGGACATATTTATTGAGCTCGGCTTTCACTTGAGGACAAGCGAGGTCTAAGCTTGGGGGAGTTGATATGTCCATTTTGCATCATATTTTCATGTTTATTTTTATCGCTTCTTTGGTTGTTATTTCACTTCACGGTACTATTCTTATGCCTTTTGTCTCTTATTTTGCAAGGTTTACATGAAGAGGGAGAATACCGGCAACTGGAATTCTGGCCTGAAAGTGGAGCAAAGTTGAGATACCTATTCTCCGCAACTCCAAACCCCGTGAAAATCAACGGGGATTTTTTTCCTAATTTATCAAAAATACTGGGCCGAAGAAGTGCCAGAGGGGCACCAGGGGGCGCCCACAAGCCTGCACTGCGCGGCCACCCCCTAAGACGTGCCATGGGGGCTTGTGGGTAGCCCACTGGCCCACTGCCCCCCCCTCTTTTGCTATACGGAGGGTTTCGTCCAGGAAAAAATCACAGAGGAGCTTTTTCTTGGTTTCGCCGCCGCCACGAGGCGAAACTTGAGCAGAACCAATCTAGAGCTCCGGCAGGACGATCCTGCCGGGGAAACTTCCATCCCAGAGGGGGAAATCATCGCCATCGTCATCACCAACACTCTTCTCATCGGAGGGGACTCATCTCCATCAACTTCTTCATTAGCACCATCTCATCTCCAAACCCTAGTTCATCACTTGTAACCAATCTCCGTCTTGCGACTCCGATTGGTACTTGTAAGGTTGCTAGTAGTGTTGATTCCTCTTTGTAGTTGATGCTAGTTGGATTACTTGGTGGAAGAGATTATGTTCAGATCCTTGATGCTACTCATTACCTCTCTGATCATGATTATGATTATGCTTTGTGAGTAGTTACTTTTGTTCCCGAGGACATGGGATAAGTCATGCTAATAGTAGTCACGTAATTTTGGTATTCGTTGGGTATTTTGATATGTCGAATGTTTTTTCCTCTAGTGGTGTTATGTGAACGTCGACTACATAACACTTCACCATTATTTGGGCCTATAGGAAGGCATTGGGAAGTAGTAAGTAGATGATGGGTTGCTAGAGTGACAGAAGCTTAAACCCTAGTTTATGCGTTACTTCGTAAGGGGCTGATTTGGATCCACTAGTTTAATGCTATGGTTAGACTTTGTCTTAATTCTTCTTTCGTAGTTGCAGATGCTTGCGAGAGGGGTTAATCATAAGTGGGATGCTTGTCCAAGTAAGGGCAGTACCCAAGCGCTGGTCCACCCACATATCAAACTATCAAAGTAACGAACGCGAATCATATGAACATGATAAAACTAGCATGATGGAAATTCATGTGTGTCCTCGGGAGCGTTTTTCCTCCTATAAGACTTTGTCCAGGCTTGTCCCTTGCTACAAACAGGATTGGGCCACTTTTTTGCACCGTTGCTACTTTTGTTACTTGTTGCTTACTACGAATTATCTCACCACACAATCACTTGTTACCGACAATTTCAGTGCCTGCAGATTTTTCCTTGCTGAAAACCACTTGTCAGATCCTTTTGCTCCTCGTTGGGTTCGACACTCTTACTTATCGAGAGGACTACGATTGATCCCCGATACTTGTGGGTCATCACCTTCCTTTACTTATACTTGCAATGTCGTTACCTTCCATAGCTAAACTTATAGAATTGCATGTGTAGGGTGTGCTAGACTTGGTAAAATGAATAATACTTGCCTACCGATAAAATTGGGAAAAGGTTATGTTTGAATATGGTCAAGTACTCTAATCACCCCCCCTCTAGACATGCTTTCGATCCTACATTGGGAAACTGATATAAAATCTCGTAGTTATGACGTTATTCATGTCATGATCATATACATAGGCATTACGTGTGTGAAAATAGATCGACTCCTGCGTGCATCTACTACTATTACTCCACAAATCGTCCGACTCATTCATACATATATGGTAATTAAGTTCACGTGAATAGAGTAGCGCTTTAAGAAAGATGACATAATGTAGACAAAGTAAAACCAAGCAATATTATTAAGACATGTCATTTTATCCTTAGTAGCAACAATACAATACATTCCTCGCTACCCCTTCTGTCACTGGGTGAGGATGCCACCAGATTGAACCCACTACTATGCATCACTTCCATTGAAGATCGATAGATCAACTTGGCCAAAGAAAGCACATAGATCAGAAAGCATTACATAGCTATACAAATCATACATAACAGAATTCATAAAAGGCTCAATTATTTCCAATGATTAATCTGATCATAAACCCATAATTCATTGGATCCCAACAAACACACCGCACAAAAGAGTTACATTAAATAGATCCCCGAATAGAATATGGTATTGAATATGAAAGAGAGAGAAGAAGCGATCTAACTAATCACTATGGACCCGTAGGTCTATGGTAGACTACTCACACATCATCTTGGAGGCATCAAGGTTGATGAAGAGGGCCTCTGTGATCGATTCCCCCTCCGCTAGAGTACCAGAAAAGGCCTCCATATTGGATCGCGGAAGAACGAAGACTTGAAGTGGCAAAAAAAAAATTCGGTTCTCGCTCCAAGGGTTTTGCAATATTTAGGAATTTATAGAAGAGGAATTAGGTCAGACGGAGCCCCGAAGGGCCCACAAGACATCAGGGTGCGCCAACGCCTTAGGGCACGCACTGTTGTCCTTTCGTCTCCTCATAGGCCTTCTTGTCCTCCCCTCAAGCTTCTAGGGTGTCTTCCGGTCTAGAGAAATCCTAAAAAGATTCATCACATTTTGACTCCATTAGCTATTAACTTTCTGAAAAACAAGAAAACATGCAAAAAAACAACAATTTGTGCTGGGTACTGATTTAATTGGTTAGTCCCAAAAATAATATAAAATTATATAAAAAGTATCCAAGATTGATAAAATAATAGCATGTAACAATCAAAACTATAGATACGTTGGAGACGTATCATAGCGCTCCTTACTCGATCATGGTTCATCATTGCAGAGAGATCGATCAACTAGTATGCACGTACACATTTGTGACCACAATGATAACGCTATGTACAGTTCAGCCTGGTAGATCCCAACTGCTACCGGGGATAATGAGCCATTTCCTTGCTTGTGAAGATATAGTTGGTTTGTCCTATCTGTCCTGGTGAGGAATCCTTTTTGCACATAATAAGTAGACACTTTCTTGTCTAAGAAGATGTAGCTACCGGGCCCCAGTTGTCATGGGGAGGAATTATTTTTTTGTGCGCATAATAAGGAGACAATTCCTTTTGTGCGAATATGTAGCTCCTCGTTCCCAGTTTTCAACGGGGGGAAACATTTTTTCTGCATAATAAGGAGGCACTTCCTTGTGTACGACCATGTAGCTTGTGGGCCCAAACCACCAGGGGGAGGAATCATTTCCTTGTGCGTAATAAGGAGGCACTTCCTTATGGGCGACCTTGTAGCTGGTGGGTACCAGGTGTCAGCCTCTTCACATACAGTCCTCTTCTGATGGTTGTCGTTCAATGACCACGTTGACCATGCCACATCGAGAGAACAAAATCAATGGACGACAAGGAGGCCTAGGATGGGAATGACCTGAAGCCGGCAAAGACACAATAGTGGATGCCCACACGGAGGAGAGTACGAGGATTGACTCGTTCGGCTACGATGAGAGGATGTCGTTGCTGAAGAACAACATAAGGTGTGGGCAAGTAGTGGGATGGTATCGCCAATGATGCGAGTAGGGAGGCGGTGAGGCCACGTGGTTTATCTTTGAGGTCGGTCTGGATTACATCACGGAAGCTCTAATAGAATTCTAAAGGAGAGCCATCATGATACGTCCATTTTGCATCATGTTTTCCTACTGTTATTTATGTTTTTTTATTGTATAATAATGATTTTTGGAGTAATTCTAATGCCTTTTATCTCATAATATGCAAGGTATACACAAAGGGGGGCAATTCTGGCAGCTGGAAATCTGGACCTGAAAAAGCTATGTCAGGCTACCTATTCTACACAACTCCAAATGCGATGAAACTTTACGAGTAATTTTTATGGAATATTTGAGGAATATTGGAGCAATAAGTACCACAGGGTGCCCACGAGGTGGGCACAACCCACCTAGGAGAGACAGGGAGCCCAGGCGCGTCCCGGTGGGTTGTGCTCACTCAGGCCCACCTCCAGTGATCCTCTTCAGGTATATAAGTCATTTTGACATAGAAAAAAAAGGAGAGGACTTTCGGGACGAAGCGCCGCCGTCTCGAGGCAAAACTTGGGCAGGAGCACTTTTGCCCTCCGGAGAAGCGATTCCGCCGAGGAAACTTCCCTCCCGTAGGGGGGAATTATTGTCATCATCACCACCAACAACTCTCCCATCTTGGGGAGAGCTATCTTATCAACATCTTCAATGGCACAAACTCCTCTCAAACCCTAATTCATATCTTGTGTTCAATCTTTGTACCAGAACTATAGATTGGTGCTTGTGGGTGACTAGTAGTGTTGATTACATCTTGTAGTTGATTACTATATGGTTTATTTGGTGGAAGATTATATGTTCAGATCCATTATGCTATTTAATACCCCTCTGATCTTGAGCATGATTATCATTTTTGAGTAGTTACTTTTGTTCTTGAGGTCATGGGAGAAATCATGTTGCAAGTAATCATGCGAACTTGATATGTGTTCGATATTTTGATGATATGTATGTTGTGATTCCCTTAGTGGTGTCATCTGAACGTCGACTACATCACTACTGGAATTCATAATTTTGCCGTCTGCCTGGCCTTTCCCGTCTGCTGACGCATGGCAAAGGTACTCTTTGCCGTCAGCTGTCACAGTGCTGACGGCAAAGAGGTGTCTGATGGCAAAGGTTTATTTTTCCATCGGCCACCTCTTTGTCGTCCGCTGGCGGACAGCAAAGAAACACTATGCAGACGACAAAGGGTGGGCAGACAGCAAAGTCACCACCCCGACCCACCCAAACGGCCGAAACCCCCAGCCCCACCCACCCCTCCCCTTTGTCGTCTGCCTGGGTGCCTTTTGTCGTCCGCCTGGGAGCACGGCGGACGGCAAAGGGGACGGCGGCTGCCCCCACCCGATGCCTCCCCCACCCCGCCGCTTTGCCGTGTGCCTGGGAGTCCTTTGCAGTCTGCCTAGGGGCACGGCGGACGGAAAAGGGGCGGCCCACCAACCACCATCATGCCCCCCTCCAACCCGTGCTTCCCACGTAGCCCTGCTCGAATCCACCCTGCCCGACGTCCCTCGCGCGCCTCCCCGACATCCCTCCGCCCCCGGTGCAGCCCCCTGCGCCGCCCGCCCCCGGTGCAGCCCCCTGCGCCACCCCCTCTCCTCACGCGCCGTCGGCCCCCTGCGTCACCCCCTCTCCTCAGCCCCCGCCGGCCCCCTGCGCCGCCCCTCTCCTCACTCGCCGCCGGTGCGGCCCCCTGCGCCGCCCCTCCCCTCACCCGCCCCCTGCGCCGCCCCTCCCCTCACCCGCCCCCTGCGCCGCCCCTCCCCTCACCCGCCCTCGATGCCGCCGCTCCTCTCACTGGTTGCGGGCACCGCCCCCGGCGCCGCCCCCTCCCCTCACCGGCTTCCGGCGACGCCCCTCCCCTCACCAGCCGTCCCCAACTCCGATGAGTGCCTCTGGTACCCATATTTTCTTTAAAAAAATTAGATAGTTAGTTTTTTCTATTTTTTTCTGCTAAATTAGATAGTTAGTTTATTAGCTACTAGATAGAAAAAAGTAACTTAGAGGATAGTTATTTTAGGTAGAATAAAATAGATAGAAAAGAAAAAACTTAGAAGATAATAATAGAAGAAAAAAACTAGAAGAAAGAAGAAGAAGAAGAAGAAGAAGAAGAAGAAGAAGAAGAAGAAAGAGGAGAGGAGGAGAAAGAGAAAAGAAAGAAGAAAAAGAAGAGGAGGAGGAGGAGGAGAAAAAAGAAGAAGAAGAAGAATAAGAAGAAGATGATCAAGAAGAAGAAGAAGAAGAAGAAAAAAAAGAAGAGAGAGGAAGAGAAGAAAGAAGAGGAAAAAGGAACCCGAGCACCCCGGCACTCACCCTCGACCCCCGACCCCTCACGCCCGACGCCACTGACCCTCGACCCTCGACCCCCGATGCAACTGACCATCGACCCCCGACCCTCGATCCCCGAGGCCCGACACCACTGACCCTTGACCCCCGATCCCCGACACCTGTTCGGCCTCTTGTTGACCGAAAAGACCCCAACCCCCGATGCCAGTGACCCTCGACCCCCGACGACACTGACCCCCAACCACCGACGCAACTGACCCCCAACCCCCAACGCCACCGACACCCGACACCACCGACCCTCGACGCCACTAAGCCCCGACCCCCGACACGTCTTCTGCCTACTGTTGAATGAGAAGGTGCATTTCGGCCTTCTAGAGGCCGATGGGGGTCATAGTTTTGTAAATTATGAGTTAGGCCACATATTTTCCGATTATGTTAATTATAAAAACATCGTATTTGTGTTGATCGTGTGAATTTCAATGTGCAGTTGTTCGACAACCTCCACGTGCGTTGGACGAGCTCCGCCCTTGTGTTTGTTGGTGAGCACAAATGACTTCTCCTCCTACCCCCTTAATTTGCTCTGTCCCGATCATCGTACCGATGAAACTTGCTAGCCATAGGTTTCTTCAATCATGAGTATGCGTGACCAGTATGCATCTCCCGTTTGAAAGGGAGACATCTATAAATACGCATTTCTTTGCATATTTATAACCGCCATCCTCTCGAATTGTCCAACATTATCCATGGACAGCCCGAGTATCTGTAGATTGGGTTCGTTTTCCCGTATTGTATGCTCTGGATCCGATGCAGAATTTTGTAAGTGCCTCCCTGTTGTTCTCCAGGTACACATCCTCTCTGCTTATTGCCGACACGTGTATCAAGAGAACAGCGGGGAGGTGCTGCCGAAATTCTGCGTCGCATCTGGAGCAGAGCATGGGAAAACGAACCCAATCTACACATACTCGGGTGGGATTAGGACCTATCTTTACCTATTAGCGTGTAGGTTGCATGGACGTAATAAAACTGACAAACTTGATTAGCGTATGAATATAGATGATGAATTATATATTTATTTCTTGTGCCCCCATAGGTAGCTAGGCAACATGAGTGATCGTGCTTGGATGTACACGGGTCACCCTAGTCAGAAAGACATGACCCATGAATGGTTAACAAAAACCAGGCGGTTTGTGAGAGCCGCATTTGCAAATGGCCAGCAAAAACATGGTGCCCCTGTCCCAACTGCGACAACTGGAAAAAGCAGACAGAGTTTGAAATGGGTAAACACGTGCAGAAGTGGGGTTTTACGCCTAATTATACGGTGTGGAATTTTCATGGTGTGTCTGACCAACGTGCCAGAGTGAGGTGATTCATCGTCGCACCGACGAGCATGGTACCGGGATTGAAGACATGGTGCAAGACTTTGATGATTCTCGAGATTCGTACGATGAGATGGAGGAATCTGCAAAGGCTTTCTATGAAATGTTGGAGTCTTCAAAACGTCCTCTCCACGAGCAGACTGAGCTTTGTCAGCTGGATGCCATCGTGCAAGTAATGGCTCTGAAGACTCAATTCAACCTAGGTAGGGAATGCTACGACGCGATGATGACGATATTTGGAGGCTTTCTACCCAAAGGCCATGTACTGCTTGCTAACCTGTACCACTCAGAGAAAATCCTCCGTGTACTTAAGATGCCCTATGAGAAGATACATGCCTGTGAGAATGGATGTGCCTTATTTAGGCTTGAGTATGCGGCCTTGAACTTTTGCCCCATTTGCAATTCTTCCAGGTATATTGTGGTAGACAACGGTATGGGTGAGAAGAATCAGACCAAAATCCCCATTAGTGTTCTTCGGTATCTGCCAATCGTACCAAGACTTCAACGTCTTTCCATGGTCGAAGAGACGGCCAGACAGATGACATGGTACAAATTGGGCAAAAGAACCGAACTAGATGCGGATGGGAACAAGATGCTGGTACACACTTCAGATGGTTTTGCGTGGAGGCACTTCGATGCATTACATAAGGATAAATCGGAAGATCCAAGGCAACCTAGAGTTGCCATCAGCACGGATGGTTCAATGTGTATGGTATGACGGCAGCACAATACAGTTGTTGGCCTGTATTTGTCATTCCACTAAATTTTCCACCCGGAGAGATTATGAAAAGAAAGAACATTTTCCTGACGTTGATAATTCCAGGGCCCAACTATCCGGGGAAGAATATGAATGTGTACATGCAGCCACTTAAGGATGAGTTGCAAGAAGCCTAGGATAATGGGATCAAGACCTACGACGCGGCTACCAAAACAAATTTCAAAATGCATATGTGGTACATGTACTCGACGCATGATTATCCGGCGTTTGCGCTATTCGCTGGCTGGTGTGTGCATGGAAGGTTCCCGTGCACCACATGCAAGGCAGCTCTTCAGTTCCGTTGGCTGCGGGCTGGTGGCAAGTATTCTTGCTTCGACATGCATAGACAATTCCTGGATCCTGACCATAAGTTCAGAAAATACAAGAAGAATTTCATCAAAGGTAGAGTTGTCAAAAACACTGCACCAGCTGCGTTGACAGGCCAACAGACCCTTGATCAGTTAAACGCTCTCGAGCTTGATCCTTTGCGTCCAGGATACTTCATAGGGTATAATACGGAACACGCCTGGACTCACAAGTCATGCCAAGGGTGTCCGCAAGCCCAACAACGTCCTTGGTGTGCTTTGCCGTAAAAACTTCCCAGGGTTTGTTACGTTGCCTGGTCGGGAGTGAGAGGTAGGAATGACCTGGGAGCACTACTTGGGTGCCCCGGCCCCGCCGGAGGTGGAGATCGGCGGTGTTTTGTGCCACACGAGGGCCGACATGGTGATCCGACAGTTCTGGGTAATTTCTCCTTCACACAATTATAAATCAACCATAGCTAGTTATTGTACTAATCGGTGTTGTCTCGTTTGCAGACCTACTACAGGTGTGAGGAGGGATACGAGGAGGACGCGGCAAAGGTTATCGAAACCGAATGTCGCCGCCTACTTCAAAACTTTCAGCACGAGGCTTGGGTGCAGGCTGTTCGAGACTACTATGCCACGCAGCGTATTAGGAAGGACAAGACGAAGTGCCGTGATTCTAAGATGGAGAAGGAGCATTGCATGAAGGTAATTACATATTATTAAGGCTTTGTAGTTAGTTTCCTTGATTTGGTTCTTACGCGCTCAAATTTGACATTATTAACTTAGGTGCCCCGAGATGGTGTGTGGATAAGATGGATTGTTGGGAGGCCTTGGTGGATCAGTGGTGCTCCAAAACGTGGGAGGCCAGCCACAACAAAGCCAAGGAGAGGCGTGGCAAAATGGTTGGTGTGCCACACCATCAAGGGAGTGTCAACTTAATCCAATTTGGCGAGAACTGGGTATGTGGTTTGCTTCATGCCTCATGCAATTCATTCTTAATGCTATCTTGAGCCCTTTACTAATACAATTTTCCTCTCTCTCTCTTTTAGGCGCGTCACAATAAGACGGAGGTGCCACAGATGTACGACCTGTATGCGATGGCCCATACTGCCTCGTACAAGAAGGTCAAGGCATTCTCTGAGTCTGACCTCGAGCATCCAGAAAACTTCACCAACATCTCCTCCCACCACAAGCTCGTGAAGTACAGAGATCACGGGAAGGCGAGGAAAGGGGAGGAATTTAACCTGAGCGAGGGACCTATTGATCCAGAGCTGGTGATGATAGCTGGCAACAGGAGGTCCCATGGCTCGATCGCCATTGGAGACGGCCTTATACGTTGTCCTAGCACTCTCTGACAAATAAAGGCACGCCAAACGAGCTCCTGTCCGGAGATAACACCTCGTCCACGGCCAGTCGAGCTCGCCAGCGAGGTTAGTTTAATGGCCTCAACTATCTTTCCGCGTTATGTTGTGCGTTGGAACCAATATGATTACATTGCAAACAATGAGCTGTGTTGCAGGCTGCTATTCAGAAAGAGAGAGAGGCAATGCAGGCGGCTATGGCGGAGAAGGATAAGGAGATGAGGGAGCTGGAGGAGAGGACGACTGCATTGGTGGAGGCGGAGAGGGCACGGAATGATGCGTCTAACAGGGCCATATACGAGCTCTTCGTGGTAAGTTTCTTCTTCATGTTATTTCAAATGTTGCATTTAATGTCTGTTTCATTAATAAATAAAAAGTTTGACTTGTCGGAACCATATGTACAGTCTATGTGCGAGAAGAGCGGCCAAGTCCCTCCGCCGATGCCAGTCATTAACATGGCAGGGACGGTGAGTTTCATTTCAGTGCAGTGATCTTAAGAGTGTCCTCATGCTAACAACACATTGCAAACGATGTTTGGTGCATAATATCTCCCGAAACGCATCGCACGACCCTGCTACAGTGGAGCCTTCTCCAGCGCAGCCTTCTCCAGGTGAAACAAGCCAGAGCCACCATGCTTCACCGCCATGATGACGATAATGGTATGTTATTTCTAGTGTTTTAATAAAAATTAGATAGGCTTCCACCTAAATGACATAATTAGCTTAGTTAGCTCCAAAATGGTCTATTTTATAAAACATGACCTATAATTAGCTAATTATCCTCGAAATGACATAATTAGCTCCAAAAAGGCATTCTTAGCTAATTTAGCCCGAAGAAGGGGACAAGAGGAGAAGAAAGAGGAAAAATGAAAGGAAGGAAGGAAGAAGAAGAAGAGAAGAAGAAGAAGAAAAGAAGAAGGAGAAGGAGAAGGAGGAAGAAGGAGGAAGAAGAACCTCCTTCTCCTTCTTCTTATCCTTCTTCTTCTCTTCTTCTTCTCATCTTCCTTCTCCTTCTCCTCCTCCTCCTCCTTCTTTTACTTCTTCTTATCTTCTTGCTTCTTCTCTTTCTCTTCTTCTACGTAGCTTAGACTCATCCAAGAAAGACTAAATTGGCTAATTATCCTACAAGATGACATAATTAGCTTAGTTAGGTGAAAACATCATAAAACCTTGGTTAGCTCATTAAAATGACCAATTTAGCTAAAAATGAAATAATAAGCTCAAAATGGCATAAGAACCTTGGTTAGCTCATGAATATTATATACTTAGCTAATTTAGCTCCAAAATGACATAGTTAGCCCATTTAGCTCCAAAAAGACATAATTAGAAAATTTAGCTCCAAGAATAGGATAAGAGGAGAATAAATAGGAAAAAGGAAAAGAAGGAAGAAGAGAAGAAGGAGAGAAGGAGGAGGAGGAGGAGAAGGAGAAGGAGAAGGAGGAGAAGACCTTTTCCTTCTTCTCCTCCTTCTCCTTCTTCTTGATTTCTTCTTCTTCTTCTCATCCTCCTATTTCTTCTCCTCTTTCATATTCTCCTTACCTTATTTTCCCCAACAATGACATAATTACCCCATTTAGCTCCAAAATGACATAATTATCCCAATTGGCTCCAAAAAGACATAATTAGAAAATTTAGCTCCAAGAATAGGAGAAGAGCAGAAGAAATACGAAAAATGAAAAGAAGGAAGAAGAAGAAGAAGAAGAGAAAAAGAAGAGAAGGAGGAGGAGGAGGAGAAAAATGAGGAGGAGAGGAGGAGGAGAAGAAAGAGAAGGAGGAGAAGACCTTTTCCTTCTTCTCATCCTTCTCCCACTACAGGAATCATCTTCTTTGCCGTCTGCCATCACAGATGGCAAAGACAATATCCCGGACAGCAAAGACAATATCATAGACGGCAAAGATTCTCACGGCCGGCAAAATTTCTGCGTCAGCCTACGACGGCATATGACCTTCTTTGCCGTCTGCCCCCCCCCCCCCCAAAGCGGACGACAAAGTTCTTTGCCGTCAGCTTTCCTTAGGAGCAGTCGGCAAAGTGCTCAAGACGGCAGCCGACAGGCGTTGCCTCCATTAGGGGTTAACGGAGGCTTTGTCGTCTGCCTCCCCCTCCAACTTTGCCGTCTGCCTCCCCGTCCATCTTTGCCGTATGCCTTCTCCTCCCCTCCCCTCCCCCTCCCTCTTTGTTGTCTGCCTCCCCGTCCATCTTTGTCGTCTGCCTGCTCCTCCCCTCCCCCCTCTCTCCACTCTTTGTCGTCTGCCTCCTCCTCCCCCCTCCTTTGTTCCCTCTTCTTTGCCGTCTGCCCACCCTCGAGGCTGACGGCAAAGAGACTACATAGACACCCCAGGATGCACAGTTGGGTGCCATGTGGCACCTTTGCCGTCTGCCAGCTGATGGCACAGGTCTTTGCCATCAGCTGGAAGATGGCAAAGAGCCCATATAGTTCCAGTTTTTTGGTTTTATATTATTTCATAGCATATATATATATATATCTATATATTTGACAGCACATTTATATAATTCACCACACATATATGATATATAGTTCACCACACATATACTTGTCAACACATATATATAATTCACCACACATATATGATTCACCAATGTACATCCCCATATATCCAAAGAAAAACTAGATGATATACATATAAAGTTCATCCATCGACATTGTTCAACTCCATGAATGCCAGCTTCCATGCATGTAGTATATCCAATCTGCAAAAATGTGAATAAGAAAGTTAGAAGAAGAACAAAATATGATGTTTTTCAGCTAATTATGTCATTTTTAGCGGAAAACAAGCTAAGTATATGTGTGGTGAACTATATATCATTTGTTGGAGCTAAATTACCTAATTATGTCTTTTTTGAGCTAAATGGGCTAATTATCCCATTTTAGAGGAAAACAAGCAAAGTATATAATGTTCATGAGCTAACCAAGGTTCTTATGCCATTTTGAGGTTATTATGGTATTTTGGAGCTAAATGGGCTAATTATGTCATTGTTGGGTTAATTAAAGCAAGGATAATATGAAAGAGCAGAAGAAAGAGGAGGAGGAGGAGAAGAAGAAGAAATCAAGAAGAAGAAGGAGAAGGAGGAGAAGGAGGAGGAGGACAAGGACTAGAAGGTCCTTGGCCTTTTCCTCCTCCTCCTCCTCCTCCTCCTCCTCCTCCTTCTCCTTCTTCTCTTCTTCTTCTTCTCTTCTTCTTCTTCTTCTTTCTTTTCATTTTGCCTATTTATTCTCCTCTTCTCCTCTTGTTGGAGCTAAATTACCTAATTATGTCTTTTTTGAGCTAAATAGGCTAATTATCCCATTTTAGAGGAAACCAAGCTAAGTATATAATATTCATGAGCTAACCAAGGTTCTTATGCCATTTTGAGGTTATTATGGTATTTTGGAGCTAAATGGGCTAATTATGTCATTGTTGGGTTAATTAAAGCAAGGATAATATGAAAGAGGAGAAGAAAGAGGAGGAGGAGGAGAAGAAGAAGAAATCAAGAAGAAGGAGGAGAAGGACTAGAAGGTCCTTGGCCTTCTCCTCCTCCTCCTCCTCCTCCTCCTCCTCCTTCTCCTTCTTCTCTTCTTCTTCTTCTCTTCTTCTTCTTCTTCTTTCTTTTCATTTTGCCTATTTCTTCTCCTCTTCTCCTCTTGTTGGAGCTAAATTACCTAATTATGTCTTTTTTGAGCTAAATGGGCTAATTATCTCATTTTAGAGGAAAACAAGCTAAGTATATAATATTCATGAGCTAACCAAGGTTCTTATGCCATTTTGAGCTTATTATGGTATTTTGGAGCTAAATGGGCTAATTATGTCATTGTTGGGTTAATTAAAGCAAGGATAATATGAAAGAGGAGAAGAAAGAGGAGGAGGAGGAGAAGAAGAAGAAGAAATCAAGAAGAAGGAGGAGAAGGAGGAGAAGGAGGAGGAGGAGAAGGACTAGAAGGTCCTTGGCCTTCTCCTCCTCCTCCTCCTCCTCCTCCTTCTCCTTCTTCTCTTCTTCTTCTTCTCTTCTTCTTCTTCTTCTTTCTTTTCATTTTGCCTATTTCTTCTCCTCTTCTCCTCTAGTTGGAGCTAAATTACCTAATTATGTCTTTTTTGAGCTAAATGAGCTAATTATCCCATTTTAGAGGAAAACAAGCTAAGTACATAATATTAATGAGCTAACCAAGGTTCTTATGCCATTTTGAGCTTATTATGGTATTTTCGAGCTAAATGGGCTAATTATGTCATTGTTGGGTTAATTAAAGCAAAGATAATATGAAAGAGGAGAAGAAAGAGAAGGAGGAGGAGAAGAAGAAGAAATCAAGAAGAAGGAGGAGGAGGAGAAGGAGGAGGAGGAGAAGGACTAGAAGGTCCTTGGCCTTCTCCTCCTCCTCCTCCTTCTCCTTCTTCTCTTCTTCCTCTTCTCTTCTTCTTCTTCTTCTTCTTTCTTTTCATTTTGCCTATTTCTTCTCCTCTTCTCCTCTTGTTGGAGCTAAATTACCTAATTATGTCTTTTTTGAGCTAAATGGGCTAATTATCCCATTTTAGAGGAAAACAAGCTAAGTATATAATATTAATGAGCTAACCAAGGTTCTTATGCCATTTTGAGCTTATTATGGTATTTTGGAGCTAAATGGGCTAATTATGTCATTGTTGGGTTAATTAAAGCAAGGATAATACGAAGGAGGAGAAGAAAGAGGAGGAGGAGGAGAATAAGAATAAATCAAGAAGAAGGAGGAGGAGGAGGAGAAGGATAGATGGTCCTTGGCCTTCTCGTCCTCCTCCTCCTCCTCCTCCTTCTCCTTCTTCTCTTCTTCTTCTTGTTCTTCTTCTTTCTTTTCATTTTGCCTATTTCTTCTCCTCTTCTCCTCTTGTTGGAGCTAAATTACCTAATTATGTCTTTTTTGAGCTAAATGGGCTAATTATCCCATTTTAGAGGAAAACAAGCCAAGTATATAATATTAATGAGCTAACCAAGGTTCTTATGCCATTTTGAGCTTATTATGGTATTTTGGAGCTAAATGGGCTAATTATGTCATTGTTGGGTTAATTAAAGCAAGGATAATATGAAAGAGGAGAATAAAGAGGAGGAGGAGGAGAAGAAAAAGAAATCAAGAAGAAGGAGGAGTAGAGGAGAAGGAGGAGGAGGAGAAGGATAAAAGGTCCTTGGCCTTCTCCTCCTCCTCCTCCTCCTCCTCCTCCTCCTTCTCCTTCTCCTTCTTCTCTTCTTCTTCTTCTTCTTCTTTCTTTTCATTTTGCCTATTTCTTCTCCTCTTCTCCTCTTGTTGGAGCTAAATTACCTAATTATGTCTTTTTTGAGCTAAATGGGCTAATTATCCCATTTTAGAGGAAAACAAGCTAAGTATATAATATTAATGAGCTAACCAAGGTTCTTATGCCATTTTGAGCTTATTATGGTATTTTGGAGCTAAATGGGCTAATTATGTCATTGTTGTGGAAATTAAAGCAAGGATAATATGAAAGAGGAGAAGAAAGAGGAGGAGGAGGAGAAGAAGAAGAAATCAAGGAGGAGAAGGAGGAGGAGGAGGAGGAGGAGAAGGACTAGAAGGTCCTTGGCCTTCTCCTCCTTCTCCTCCTCCTCCTCCTCCTCCTTCTCCTCCTTCTCCTTCTTCTCTTCTTCTTCTTCTTCTTTCTTTTCATTTTTCCTATTTCTTCTCCTCTTGTTGGAGCTAAATTACCTAATTATGTCTTCTTGGAGCTAAATGGGATAATTATCTCATTTTAGAGGAAAACAAGCTAAGTTTGGAGGAGAAACTTACCGTAGTGGTCATCAAGGAGGAGAAACACCACGGTTGCTCGCGGCGGCTTCGTTTGGAGACGGTTGCCCTGGATAAGGGTCGTGCGATGGCGCTCGGGAGTTATTCTGCAGAAAAGATATTTTGCAATGTCTCAGTTAGCATGATGACACTCAATTATTAATACTAGTTTATAATGAAACTCACCGTGCCAATCAAAGAGAGGACAGGCATCGGCGGAGGGACTTGACCGCTCTTCTCACACAGACCCTGAAGAGTGGGTCGTATTAGTTAGTATTGAAACAGACATTACACACATGATTTGGCTAATGTGAAAAAAAACATACCACAAAAAGCTCGTACAGGGCCCGTCGACCCGCCTCATTCCGGACCCTCTCCTCCTCAAGCAATCGTGTCGTGGTCTGGTCCCTCTCATCAAGAGCAGCCTGAAGAGCAGCCTGGCTTGCCAATCTCTCTTTCTCAAGAGCAGCGTGGTTTTCCGCTCTCTCTTTCTGAAGAGCAGCCTGAAACACCATTCCTCGTTACCACAGTAATGATCTATGGTGACACACATAATGAAATGGATGAAAGTGTTCTTAGTCCGTACAACTAACCTCGATGGCAAGTTCGACTCGCCGTGGACGACGCGTTATCTCAGGACAGTTGCTCGACTGGCGCGCCTTGATCTCCGGAAGAGTGAGTGGACAACGTATTATCCCATCTCCAATGGCTATCGAGCCATGGGGCCTCCCGCCACCAGATATCATCACCAGCTCTGGATCCAAAGGTTCCTGGCTAGGGGTAAAGTCATCCCCTTTCGTAGCCTTCCCCGCGTCCATGTATGCCACGAGCTTCTGGTGGGATGATATGTTGGTGAAGTTATTGGGATCATCCAGGTCAGACTCAGAGAATGCCTTCGCCTTCTTGTACGAGGCAGTATGGGCCATGCCATAAAGGTCGTACAAGTGTGGCATCTCAGTCTTATTGTGATGCGCCTAAAAGAGAGGAACAAAATATTAGCATCAAGAATGAATTGCATGAATCATGAAGCAAATCACATACCCAGTTTCGTCCAAACTGAATTAAGTTGGCGCTGCCTTGATGGTGTGGCACACCGAC
Source organism: Hordeum vulgare subsp. vulgare (assembly GCF_904849725.1). Taxonomy (NCBI): domain Eukaryota; kingdom Viridiplantae; phylum Streptophyta; class Magnoliopsida; order Poales; family Poaceae; genus Hordeum; species Hordeum vulgare. The sequence continues at coordinate 537,438,462 of NC_058520.1, read as the reverse complement.
CATTTGGCTACGCCGATCCTTCGCATTCTCGTGGATGGCTTGCCAGCTGCCTGTGCACCACTCATCAACCAACGCCTCCCAACAATCCATCTTATCCGCACACCATCTCGGGGGCACCTGTAAGTTATTAGAAAGAATTTTCAGCGCTACGCCTATGAATGAAATCAAGAAAACCACGTAGAAGGACTTAAGAATAGGTAATTACCTTCATGTATTGCTCCTTCTTCAGAAACTTTCCGCGGCAATCCTTCTTCTGCTTCTTAATACCACGCGTGGCGTAGTAATCTTGAATAGCCTGCGGCCGAGCCTCGTGGTGCAAGTTCTGTAGTAACCGCCTACACTCGACCTCGAGAACCCTGGCCGCCTCCTCCTCATATCCATCCTCACACCTATAGAAGGTCTGCAATCAAACGTGAAAACACCGATTAGTACAATAATTAGCTATATTGTTAATTTTACATTCTGTAAAAGGATAGTTTACCCAAAAGCTCTTGATCACCATCTTGGCCCTCGTGTGGCACAAGACACCATCTATAATCTCCTCCGGCGGGGCCTGCGCAGCCTGGTAGTGCTCCCAGGTAAATCCTAGTGTAGGAACCTGACCCTCACTAGGCAACGTGACAAACCCCGGGAAATTTGTCCGGCAAAGCACACCAAGGACGGAGTTCGGCCTGCGGACTCCAAGAGGGTGTACCCATCCCCTGAGTATGATAAGGTCAGCGCATTAGATATTTGAACAAACTTGAAGGCAAAAGCTAAAAAAAGGGTAAATGTACTTACCTATCTCCTTCAGGTTTAATCACCGGCCTCTGCTCGCGGGTAGCCGGGGCGACCGGGAGACGTGTACTACCACGCTTGTACATGGTGGCCCCGTCCACCTGCACATCGCCCTCACTATCCGTAAGCTCATCCCCGCCATCCCTGCCCCCTGAGCCACCCGGACCCTCAGTCCAATCCAGCAACTCGGTATGATCCGGCCAGGTCTCCCATCCGGGCCTCTCCACGTCGGGTGAAGCCTCCGGAACCGTAGTCTCCTCCGGCTGCTCCTGGGCCGAATGCACCTCGACCCGAGGCTGCTCCTGGACCGGAGTCTCATGCGACGAATGCCCGTGAACACCAGGCTCGTGGACCGGAGTCCCCGTAGCCTCCTCCGCAAACGGGTCGACCATACTAGTCCTATGCTCGGGTGAATGAGCTGGTGGTGGTGGCGAGGACGGCTCAACAGTCCTCCTGGATCTTCCACGGCCACCACCTCTCCCTGTACCCTTCCCCTTCTTCCCTACCCGACCAGCACCTCTCCCAGTGGGCAATGCCGCCGACGAAGAAGAACCCACGGCTGTTGTCGAAAGACTGTCTGCCAAGGCTCTACAGAGAGATAGGGGTGGAAGGGAAGTACCACCCCTCGTGCGGGGCGCCTGGGAAGAACCTGCCGAGCGCTCTGGACCCGCGCCCACCATCTTTCACCACCTGCCATGATAAATTAGTACAACATAAAAAAATTGAATGACTGACATGAATAATAATATGTACATGAATAATAAAGATTAAAATATATATAATTTAAGTTGTGAATCTTACAAAGTAATAATCATCATCAATAAATGCATCATCATCATCACTATCACGCATGTCTTTTCATTTTCCACCCGAGTATGTGTAGATTGGGTTCGTTTTCCCATGCTCTGCTCCGGATCCAACGCAAAATTTCGGCAGCACCTCCCCGATGTTCTCCTGATACACGTCTCTGCAATAAACAGAGAGGATGTGCATCCGGGGAACAACAGGGAGGCACTGACGAAATTCCACATCGGATCCAGAGCACAGCATACGAGAAAACGAACCCAATCTACACATACTCGGGCTGTCCATGGATAATGTTGGACAATTCGAAAGGATGGCGGTTATAAATATGCAAAGACATGCATATTTATAGATGTCGCCCTTTCGAACAGGAGACGCATACTGGCCATGCATACTAATAATTAATTGAATTACCTAAATCTAGAAAGTTTCATCCGGAAACCGAGCCACAGTAAATGAAGGGGCGGGGAGGAGATGAAATTTGTACTGACCCACGAATGCAGGGGCGGAGCTCGTACAACGCACGGGCAGGTCTTTGCACAGCAGACCTCACAGCGACGAGACAACTATCACATGTAAATCCACCCGATCAACACAAATATTCCAATTATATCATTTTAGAGGAAAACAAGCTAAGTATATAATATTCATGAGCTAACCAAGGTTCTTATGCCATTTTTTGGTTATTATGACATTTTGGAGCTAAATGGGCTAATTATGTCATTGTTGCGGAAATTAAAGCAAGGATAATATGAAAGAGGAGAAGAAAGAGGAGGAGGAGGAGAAGAATAAGAAATCAAGAATAAGGAGGAGAAGGAGGAGAAGGAGGAGGAGGAGAAGGACTAGAAGGTCCTTGGCCTTCTCCACCTCGTCCTCCTCCTCCTCCTCCTCCTTCTCCTTCTTCTCTTCTTCTTCTTCTTCTCTTCTTCTTCTTCTTTCTTTTCATTTTGCCTATTTCTTCTCCTCTTCTCCTCTTGTTGGAGCTAAATTACCTAATTATGTCTTTTTTGAGCTAAATGGGCTAATTATCCCATTTTAGAGGAAAACAAGCTAAGTATATAATATTAATGAGCTAACCAAGGTTCTTATGCCATTTTGAGCTTATTATGGTATTTTGGAGCTAAATGGGCTAATTATGTCATTGTTGGGTTAATTAAAGCAAGGATAATATGTAAGAGGAGAAGAAAGAGGAGGAGGAGAAGAAGAAGAAATCAAGAAGAAGGAGGATAAGGAGGAGGAGGAGAAGGACTAGAAGGTCCTTGGCCTTCTCCTCCTCCTCCTCCTCCTCCTTCTCCTTCTTCTCTTCTTCTTCTTCTCTTCTTCTTCTTATTCTTTCTTTTCATTTTGCCTATTTCTTCTCCTCTTCTCCTCTTGTTGGAGCTAAATTACCTAATTATGTCTTTTTTGAGCTAAATGGGCTAATTATCCCATTTTAGAGGAAAACAAGCTAAGTATATAATATTAATGAGCTAACCAAGGTTCTTATGCCATTTTGAGCTTATTATGGTATTTTGGAGCTAAATGGGCTAATTATGTCATTGTTGGGTTAATTACCCTGGTGCATGGACATGCACCTACCACGCAAAATTCGCAGGTCGAGAAGTTGCCCTTTTGGTCCAGAGGACTTTCCAGGTTACCTATACTACTTTTCAGGTTATATAAAACTTTTCGATATTTTCTACATTTGAGGATGGCAATATTATTTAAGTTGTCCTGTTTTGCTCCGGTACCAATAAATATAGATGATACATTATTTTGACAGACTTGATTTCAACAAAAGAACATGTGATCTTCTTTGAAGTAGAATTGAACCTAAGCAATAATGATGGGCGAATAAACTAACAGAATCTACCACTAAATCTACTAATTAACTAACAGAATCTACCACTAAAACTACTAATTAATTCCAAAAAACTAAATACCAAACATGTGATCTTCTTTTTGTCTTCTCCTCCTCCTATTCTTCTTCTTCTTCTTCTCCTCCTCCTCCTCCTCTTCTCCTCTTCTCCTCCTCCTCCTCCTCTTCTCCTCTTCTCCTCCTCCTCCTCTTCCTCTTCTTCCTATTCTTTCTAGTAAGCTAACTAACTAACTAACCTAACTAACCAAGCTAACTAAACCTATCGCTAAACCTAGATAGCACTAAACAGCAAAAAAAATAACAAAAACAGAATCTACCACTATAACAAAAACAGAATCTACCACTAAGTAACTAAAAAAGAATCTAGCTACCACTAAATACCAAACAATAAAAAATCAACTTCTTCTTCTTTTTTCTCTTCTTCTCCTTCTTATTTTTTTTCTTATTCTCTTCTTCTCTTCTTCTTTACTTCTTCTCCTTCTTATTTTTTTTCTTCTCTTCTTCTTCTTTTTCTTCTTCTTCTCCTTCTTATTTTTTTCTTCTCCTCTTCTTCTTCCTCTTCTTCTTCTTTTTCTTCTCCTCCTCCTCCTCCTACTCCTCTTCTTCTTCTCCTCTTCTTGTCCTCCTCCTCTTCTTCTCCTCTTCTCCTCCTCCACCTAACTAACCAAGCTAACTAACAAACCTAACTAAAACTACTAACCTAACTAAATCTACCACTAAAACTACTAACAATAACAACTACTAAAACTACTAAAAAATAATGCGGGTGGGGGGTGGGGGTGTGGGGGCTCACCGAGAGGGGCGGCTGTGGAGGGGTCGGGGTGTTGGGGGTGGCGGGGCGGCGCCGGGGGCACCAGGGGCGGCGGCGTGACGATGGTGGGGCAGCGGCAGCGGGGGCGAGGTGGGGAGAGAGAGAGAGGGGCGGCGGCGGGGGCGACAGGGGCGACAGGGGCGACAGTGGGGGCGACAGGGGCGGCAGCGCGACGGTGGTGGCGGCTGCCGTTACAGAGAGAGGGGCGCGCGGGGTGGGGAGAGAGAGAGGGGAGTGCGGGGTGACCGTTACAGAGAGAGAGAGGGGCGGGGTGGGGGGAAGGAGCCGTTAACGGTGTTAGAGCATTGCCGTCTGCCGGCGGACGGCAAAGAGTCTAGACTCTTTGCCGTCTGCCTCCGGACTCTTTGTCGTCCGCTAAAAGACGGCAAAGGTCCGACTCCAGTTTGACCTAGTCACCCCGCGGTGAGGTGGGCCTATCTATATCTTTGACGTCTGCCTCTGGACTCTTTGTAGTGCGCTAGCAGACAGCAAAGATGTGACAGATGGCAAAAAGACTTTATGCCATCAGCATGTGCTTTGCCGTCTGTTTTGCTGAAGCTGACGGCAAAGACACTCTTTGCCATCAGCTAGCAGACGGCAAAGACTAGGCAGATGGCAAAAAACTGTTTTCTAGTAGTGTCCTTCTCCTTCTTCTTCTCCTTCTTCTTCTCCTTCTTCTTCTTCTTCTCCCCCTCTTTGTTCTCCTCTTTCATATTCTCCTTACCTTATTTTCCCCAACAATGACATAATTTGCCCATTTAGCTCCGAAATGACATAATTGGCCCATTTAGCTCCAAAAAGACATAATTAGAAAAATTAGCTCCAAGAATGGGAGAAGAGGAGAAGAAATAGGAAAAATGAAAAGAAGGAAGAAGAATAAGAAGAGAAGAAGGAGAGAAGGATAAGGAGGAGGAGGAGAAGGAGGAGGAGAGGAGGAGGAGAAGAAGGAGAAGGAGGAGAAGACCTTTTCCATCTTCTTGTCCTTCTCCTCCTCCTCCTCCTCCTTCTCCTTCTTCTTCTCCTTCTTCTTGATTTCTTATTCTTCTTCTCCTCCTCCAATTTCTTCTCCTCTTTCATATTCTCCTTAACTTATTTTCCCCAACAATGACATAATTAGCCAATTTAACTGCAAAATGACATAATTATCCCATTTAGCTCCAAAAAGACATAATTAGAAAATTTAGCTCCAAGAATAGGAGAAGAGGAGAAGAAATAGGAAAAATGAACAGAAGGAATAAGAATAAGAAGAGAAGAAGGAGAGAAGGAGAAGGAGGAGGAGGAGAAGGAGGACGAGCGGAGGAGGAGAAGGAGAAGGAGGAGAAGACCTTTTCCATCTTCTTCTCCTTCTCCTCCTTCTCTCCTCCTTCTTGATTTCTTTTTCTTCTCCTCCTCTTTGTTCTCCTCTTTCATATTCTCCTTACCTTATTTTCCCCAACAATGACATAATTAGCCCATTTAGCTCCAAAATGACATAATTAGCCCATTTAGCTACAAAAAGACATAATTAGATAATTTAGCTCCAAGAAGAGGAGAAGAGAAGAAGAAATATGAAAATGAAAAGAAGGAAGAAGAAGAAGAAGAGGAGAAGAAGAACCTTCTCCTTCTCCTCCTTCTCCTCCTCCTTCTCCTTCTTCTTCTCGTTCTTCTTGATTTCTTTTTCTTCTTCTCCTCCTCCACTTTCTTCTCCTCTGTCATATTCTCCTTACCTTATTTTCCCCAACAATCACATAATTATCCCATTTATCTCCAAAATGACATAATAAGCTCAAAATGGCATAAGAACCTTGGTTAGCTCATGAATATTATATACTTAGCTTGTTTTCCTCTAAAATGACATAATTAGCCCATTTGGCTCCAAAAAGACATAATTAAATAATTTAGCTCCAAGAAGAGGAGAAGAAATAGGAAAAATGAAAAGAAGGAAGAAGAAGAAGAAGAAGAAGAAGAAGAGAAGAAGATGAGAAGGAGAAGGAGGAAGAGGAGAAGGAGGAGGAGAAGAAGGAGAAGGAGGATAGACCTTCTCCTTCTTCTCCTCCTTCTCCTCCTCCTCCACCTTATCCTTCTTATTCTCCTTCTTCTTGATTTCTTATTCTTCTTCTCCTCCTCCTCTTTCTTCTCCTCTTTCATATTCACATTTTTGTTGTTGTTGTTGTTGTTGATTACCTCATAAACATCATATGTTGTTCTTCTTCTTCTTCTGACTTAGCTAATTTCTCCCCGAAATAACCTATATATACTTCTTCATCTAGTATTATTCTTCTAACTTTCTTATTTGTCATTTTACAGATTACATTCACTTCACGGGAAGCTTGGATTATATTGATGGAATGCTTGAAGATGATTTCTTGTACCATGGCTTCACGGAAGCTTGTATTGAAACTATTGTAGTATATGGATATATATGAAACTTTGTATGCATGAGGTGTAATATATGGTTTGGTACAGATGGAACTTGCATAATATGTATGTACTATGGATGAAAGTTATTTTAATATGGTTATGAGTACAGAAACAAATTTATTTATGTCAAATATATATGTATATATATATATATATCCTGATTATTGTGAAAAATGCTGGATATAATAAGAAATAAAATAAAAAGGGACTGGTTCCCCCCTTTGCCGTCTGCCCCCTCATGGCAAAGGGGGGATGGCAGACGACAAAGAGGGGAGAGAGAGGGGCTTGGGTCCCCCCTTTGTCGTCTGCCCCCTCATGGCAAAGGGGGGTGGCAGACGGCAAAGAGGGGAGAGAGAGGGGCTTGGTTCCCCCTTTGCCGTCTGCCCCCTCATGGCAAAGGGGGGATGGCAAACAGCAAAGAGGGGAGAGAGGGGCTTGGTTCCCCCCTTTGCCGTCTGCCCCCTCATGGCAAAGAGGGGATGGCAGACGGCAAAGAGAGGAGGCCTGCCGTTAACACTTGACGGGACCGTTGGTGTATCTGCCGTCCATTTAAGTTGCCGTCTGCCCCCTCGTGGCAAAGATTCTTTGTCGTCCGCTTTAAAAAAGCAGACGGCAAAGAACCTCTTCACCGGATTTTTTTCCCGTCTACTTTACCGTCTGCTGATCGACGGCAAAACCTTTGCCATCCGTGGTTCCCCCCTTTGTCGTCAGCCATGGCAGACAACAAATTTCTGAATTTCAGTAGTGCATGACACTTCACCATATTTGAGCCTAAGGGAATGCATTGTGGAGTAGTTATTAGATGATGGGTTGCGAGAGTAACAGAAGCTTAAACCCTAGTTTATGCGCTATTCCGTAAGGGACCGATTGGATTCAAAAGTTTAATGCTATGGTTAGAATTTATTCTTAATACTTTTCTCATAGTTGTGGATGCTTACAAGAGGGTTAATCATAAGTAGGAGCTTTTTTAAAGTAATAACAGCACCTAAACACCGTTCCACCCACATACCAAATTATCAAAGTAGCGAACACGAATTAAGCCAACATGATGAAAGTGACTAGATGAAATTCACGTGTACCCTCAAGAACACTTTGCTTATCATAAGAGATCATTTTGGCCCGTCCTTTGCCTCAAAAGGATTGGGCTACCTTGCTGCACTTTTATTACTACTATCGTTACTTTCTCGTTACAAATTATCTTGTTATCAAACTACTCTGCTACTTACAATTTTAGCACTTCCAGACATTACCTTGCTGAAAACCACTTGTCATTTTCTTCTCCTCCTCGTTGGGTTTGACACTCTTATTTATCGAAAAGGCTAAAATTGACCCCATATACTTGTGGCTGCTATTTTATGGCACCGTTTCCGGGGAGTGAAGCGCTCTTGGTAATTGGAAATTGGTAAGGGAACATTATTACTACGTGCTGAAATTTATTGTCAGTTGCTACTATGGAAAACAATCCTTTGAGGGGTTTGTCCGGGGTATCTTCACCTCGACCGGAACCACAATTAGTTTCTCCTCAACCTAGTGCACCTATTGAAAATATTGAATATGAAATTCCTTCGGGTATGGTAGAACAACTGCTAGCTAATCCTTATGCAAGAGATGGAACTGAACATCCTTATATGCACCTGATATATGTGGATGAAATTTGTGGATTGTTTAAGCTTGCAGGTTTACCCAGAGATGAAGCTAAGCAGAGGGTTTTCCCTTTACCTTAGAAGGGAAAAGCGTTGACATGGTATAGGCTATGCGATGATATTGGATCTTGGAACTAGAATCGGTTAAAATTGGAATTCCATCAAAAAAATTATCCTATGCATCTAGTTCATCGTGATCGGAATTATATATATAATTTTTGGCCTCGTGAAGGAGAAAGTATCGCTCTAGCTTGGGGGAGGCTTAAGTCAATGTTATATTCATACCCCAATCATGAGCTCTCAAGAGAAATTATTATTCAGAATCTTTATGTTGGGCTTTGTCTTAATGATCAATCCATGCTCGATACTTCTTGTACTGGTTCTTTTATGAAGAATATTATTGAATTCTGATGGGATATTTTCGAAAGAATTAAACGCAACTCTGAATATTGGGAACTCGACGAAGGTAAAGAGTCAGGTATTGAACCTAAGTTTGATTGTGTTAAATATTTTATGGATACCAATGCTTTTCAAAAGTTTAGCACTAAATATGGACTTGACTCTGAGATAGTAGCTTCCTTTTGTGAATCTTTTTCTACTCATGTTGATATCCCTAAAGAGAAGTGATTTAAATATCACCCACCTATTAAATAAGAAATTAAAGAACTGGTAAAAGCTAAAGAATAAACTATCATTTACAACATTGATCCAGTTGTTCCCACTGCTTATATTGAAAAACCACCTTTCCTTGTTAGGATGAAGGAACATACTAAAGCTTCAACTGTGGTTAACAAAAGTTATGTTAGAACACCCAAACCACCTGAACACATCAGAATTGAATCCAGTGTTGCTATGATTAAAGATCTCTTGGTCGATAATATCGATGGGCATGTTACTTACTTCTGTGATGAAGCTTCTAGAATTGCCAAACCAGATAAAAAAGATAAACATAGACAAGTTGTTGGCATGCCTGTTGTCTCAGTTGAGTTAGGAAATCACTGTTATCATGGGTTATGTGACCTAGGTGCTAGTGTGAGTGCTATTCCTTTTTCCTTATACGAAGAAATTAAGAATGAAATAGCACCTGCTGAAATAGAAGACATAGAAGTTACTATTAAACTTGCCAATAGAGATACTATATCACTAATTGGGATTGTCAGAGATGTTGAAGTCTTGTGTGGGAAGATAAAATGCCCTACTGATTTTCTTGTTCTTGGCTCCCCACAAGATGACTTTTGTCCCATTATCTTTGGTAGACCTTTCTTGAACACCGTCAATGCCAAAATAGATTGTAAGAAACAAATTGTCGGTGTTAGCTTTGGTGATGAATCTCATGAATTTAACTTTTCCAAGTTTAGTAGACAGCCGCATAAGAAAGATTTGCCTAGTAAGGATGAAATTATTGGTCTTGCTTCTATTGTTGTACCTCCTACTGATCCTTTAGAACAATATTTGCTATACCATGAAAATGATTTGCATATGCGTGAAAGAAATGAAATATATAGAATCTTTTTCGAACAACAACCTTTGCTTAAACACAATTTGCCCATTGAAACTCTGGGAGGTCCCCCTCCACCTAAAGGTGATCCTGTGTTTGAATTAAAACAATTGCCAGACAATTTGAAGTATGCTTATCTTGATGAGAAAAATATATATCATATTATTATTAGTGTTAACCTTTCTAACATGAAGAACAAAGATTATTGAAAGTTCTAAGGCAGCACCGAGCTGCTATTGGATATACTCTTGATGAACTTAAGGGCATTAGTCCCAATCTATGTCAGCACAAGATTAATATGGAACCTGATGCTAAACTCGTTGTTGATCACCAACATCGGTTAAATCCGAAGATGAAAGAAGTGGTAAGAACGGAAATACTGAAACTTGTGGAAGCAGGTATGACTGCTATATTCTCTGATTTCTGTGAAAAGATTGTTGAGGTTTTCATGGATGACTTTTCTGTTTATGGGAAGTCTTTTGAGGATTGTCTAAGCAATCTTGATCGAGTTTTGCAGAGATGTGAACAAAAAAACTTGTCTTGAAATGGGAGAAGTGCCACTTTATGGTTAACGAAGGTATTGTTTTGGGCCATAAAATTTCTGAAAGAGGCATTGAGGTGGACAAAGCCAAGGTTGATGCAATTGAGAAAATGTCATGTCCTAAAGATATCAAAGGTAGTCGTAGTTTCCTTGGTCATGCTGGTTTCAATAGGAGGTTTATCAAAGACTTCTCTAAAATTTCTAGGCCTCTTACAAATCTTTTGCAAAAGGATATTCCTTTTGTGTTTGATAATGATTGTTTGGAAGCCTTCGAAACACTAAAGAAAGCCTTAATTACTGCACCTGTTGTTCAACCACCTGATTGGAACTTGCCTTTTGAGATTATGTGTGATGCTAGTGATTATGTTGTTGGTGGTGTTCTAGGACAAAGAGTTGATAAGAAATTGAATGTTATCCATTATGCTAGTAAAACTCTCGACAGTGCTAAACAAAATTATGCTACTACTGAAAAAGTATTCTTAGCAGTAGTGTTTGCTTGTGATAAATTCAGATCTTACATTGTTGATTCTAAAGTTATTGTTCGCACCAATCATGCTGCTATTAAATATCTTATAGAAAATAAAGATGCTAAACCTAGACTCATTAGGTGGGTTCTTCTGTTACAGGAATTTGATTTGCATATCACTGATAGGAAAGGAGAAGAGAACCCTGTAGCTGATAACTTGTCTAGGCTTGAAAATATTCTTGATGACCCACAACCTATTAATGATAGCTTTACTAATGAACAATTAGCTGCAATAAATGTTTCTAATAGTAAACCTTGGCATGTTGATTATGCTAATTATATTGTTGCTAAATACATACCACCTAGCTTCACATACCAACAAAAGAAAAAAATTATTTTATGATTTAAGACATTACTTTTGTGATGACCCACATCTTTATAAATAAGGAGTAGATGGTATTATTATACATTGTGTACCTGAGCATGAACATGAACAAATCCTACGGAAATGTCACTCTGAAGCTTATCAAGGGCATCACGCGGGAGACAGAACCGCTCATAAGGTATTGCAATCTGGTTTTTATTGGCCTACTCTCTTCAAGGATGCCCGTAAGTTTGTCTCATCTTGTGATGAATGTCAAAGAATAGGTAATATAGGTAAGAATAAAGAAATGCCTATGAATTATTCACTTGTTGTTGAACCATTTGATGTTTGGGGATTTTATTTCATGGGACATTTTCCTTCCTCTAATGGGTATACACATATTTTGCTTGCTGTTGATCATGTTACTAAGTGGGTAGAAGCTATTCCAACTAGTAGTGTTGATCACAACACCTCTATTAAAATGCTTAAGGAAGTTATTTTCTCAAGGTTTGGAGTCCCTAGATATTTAATGACTAACGGTCATTCACACTTTATTCATGGTGTTTTCCGTAAAATGCTTGCTAAGTATGATGTTAACCATAGAATTGCATCACCTTATCATCCTCAGTCTAGTGGTCAAGTTGAACTTAGCAATAGAGAAATAAAACTAATCTTACAAAAGACTGTCAATAGGTCCTGGAAGAATTGGTCTAAGAAATTAGATGATGCACTTTGGGCTTATAGAACAGCATATAAAAATCATATGGGTATGTCTCCTTATAAAATGGTTTATGGAAAAGCTTGTCATTTGCCTCTTGAGTTAGAACATAAAGCATATTGGGCAATCAAAGAACTCAACTATGATTTCAAACTTGATGGTGAAAAGAGGTTATTTGATATTAGGTCATTAGATGAATGGAGAACCCAAGCTTATGAAAATGAAAAGTTATTTAAACAAAAAGTTAAAAGATGGCATGACAAAAGAATCCAAAAGCGTGAGTTCAAAGTTGGAGAATATGTTCTTTTGTACAACTCTCGTTTCAGATTCTTTGCATGAAAACTCCTCTCCAAATGGGAAGAACCCTATGTTATCGAGGAGGTCTATAGATCCTGAGCTATCAAAATAAATAATGCCGAAGGTACTAATCCAAAGGTTGTCAATGGGCAACGAATAAAACATTATATCTTAGGTACGCCCATTAATGTTGAAAGCAATATTATCCAAACTTTGACACCGGAAGAACACATAAAAGAAACCTTCCAAAACACTCCAGAATCGTGAAAAAAGGGAGGTACGTGATACGGTAAGTAAATGGACTCCGAAAAATCCGGAAAAATATTTTTTGTCAGTTTTGGATTATTTTAAAAATTAGGAAAATAAGAAACTTCCAGGAAAGTGACCCTGGTGGGCACGATACACCAGGGCTCGCCTGGCAAGGCGCGTTTCCGGACTCCGTTTTTCTTCCATTCTGCTTGGTCACCAAGATAAAAAATATTTATATACCCCCCGAACCTGTTGAACTCCGTATCATGAAGAAATCTCTTGTTTTATTATCTTGTTGTTTTCTGTCAGATCCAATCCACCATGGTCGCTTCAAGCTCCTCCAAGGACAAGTGCTTCAACAACGTCATCAACCCATATCTGCCGGAAGTGATGTAGCACCCTCAAGCTATCCAGATGCACGATGGGGTGTTGCACATCCACGATGTGCAAGGACCCAAGGGGACTGGATCCATGGAGGCCAGGCTTGAAGCTATGGAGCATGAAGTCTTCCGGTGCAAGGGGATGGTGGAACGTGGGCTCAATGCCAATCACCTCATGATCGCGGACTATACTCATGATCTCAAGGTGGATGGCAAGTCCATGATGGACTTTGTCTTCTCCCTCAACTAGCAAATCAACTTCCTCCATAGCCAGATCCACGACCTTCAAAGCCAAGTCTTTAAATATGAGGCTAGGTTTAAAGGTGTGAGTTTGGCTGCCAGTTGCAGGATCCGAGAGACTCACTCTTCCTCTTATGATGGTGAGCATGTGCCATGAAAATCGGAGGACAAGATTACTTCTAATTCATCACCACCACCTCCTTCTTCATCACCAAAAGAAAATTGAGTATCAGCTATGGGCACTCCCCTTGGCTTTCACCAAGCTTGGGGGAGGTGCCCCGGTATCATATCATCTTCACTATATTTTGCCTTTACTTTTCTTAGTTCGATCCATGGTTATCTTTTGTTTTAGATGAATAAAAGTTTAGTTCGATCCTTTCTTTCCAAGAGTTTGCTTAGTGATCAATCTATGCAATCATGTGCAAGATATATAATAAAGTTTAGTTTGAGTTTTGCCTTCTTTACTTTCTTGTTTCAATAAAACGAAAGGAAATAAATGAAAAAATCATATGCTAATCTTATGGTAAGTGGTGACATTACACAAGGAAAAGTATAAGTAGAAAATTTTACTATAGATTGACAAACATAGCATTGGTCAATGATGCAACTCTTGAAAGAATTAATAAGGGAAGAGAAGATTCACATGCAAATACACTATCCTGGAAATCTTTTGTGATTGTGAGCACCCATCAAAATATTATATGCCAAAATTATCAACATTGGACAAGGAAGACAACGTAATGAATTATGTTTGTTCATATTCACACATAAGTTATATTGTCATGGATCCTTCAACATGTGGTGCCTGTCCCTATCTTTACTAGCCAAAAACTCCGCACTGACTAGAGATACTACTTGTGCATCCAAAACCCTTAAACCCAAATCTTGTTTGAGATTCCACATACCTACCTATGGATTGAGTAAGATCCTTCAAGTAAGTTGTCATCGGTGCAAAAAGGGCAATAAAATTGCTTCTAAAAGTGTAAGATCATTTAGTGTAAGGGAAAATTGAGCGTTGTACGAACTTGTGATGGTGAAGAATAAAAGCGAAAGACTGCATAACAAAGGTTTCCATCACAAGGGGAAATATAACGTGACGTTCTCTTGCACTAAGGGGTTGAGCATACAAACAAAAAGCGCATGGCAACCTCTCCTTCCCTCTACGAAGGGCCTATCTTTTACTTTTATGTATTTACTTGCATGCAAGAGTCAAAGTGTTTCTCTCTATTCCTTTTTATTTTCTCCTTTGGAAACCATCATGTGGTGAGGAAAAATCTAGGCACATATATCCAGTTGAATATGGGTAGCATGAGTTATTATTGTTGACATCACCCTTGAGGTGAATTCGTTGGGAGGCGAAACTATAAGTCCCTATCTTTCTATGTTTCCGGTTGAAACGTTTTGCTCATGTGTACATGGTGAGTGTTAGCAATCATCGAAGACTAAATGATGGTTGAGTATGTGGACTTGCCTCAAGGCTCCGATATGTGACCCTTCCTGAAAAGATGATGAATTGTAGTTGCAAAGTTGACTGAGAACACAATTTGTTGGTTTCCAATAGAATTTATGCTTTATACTTCGATGTTGTGATGAATTGTCACTTGTTCATGAGAAGCCTATGATAAAAGTTCTATGATAAAAGTTTTATGTTAAAGTTTGTTGCTATTATAATAAGTTACATGATGCTGCTATGTCTGTATTTCGACACCTCTCTCTCTAAGCATGTGGACATGTTTCTCGATTTCGGTTTTCGCTTGAGGACAAGCAAGGTCTAAGCTTGGGGAATTGATACGTCCATTTTGCATCATGTTTTCCTACTGTTATTTATGTTCTTTTATTGTATAATAATGCTTTTTGGAGTAATTCTTATGCCTTTTCTCTCATAATATGCAAGGTATACACAAAGGGGGAGAATTCTGGCAGCTGGAAATCTTGACGTGAGAAAGCTACGTCAGGCTACCTATTCTGCACAACTCCAAATGAGCTGAAACTTTAGGAGGAATTTTATGGAATATTTGAGGAATATTGAAGCAAATAAGTACCATAGGGGGCCCACCAGGTGGGGACTGTTGGCGAACGTCGCATGGGAAACAAAAAATTTCCTACGCGCACGAAGTCCTATCATGGTGATGTCCATCTACGAGAGGGGATTTCCGATCTACGTACCCTTGTAGATCGCACAGCAGAAGCGTTAAAAAACGCGGTTGATGTAGTGGAACGTCCTCACGTCCGTCGATCCGCCCCGCAAACCATCCCACGAACCGTCCCGCGATCCGTCCCACGATCCGCTCCGATCTAGTGCCGAATGGACGGCACCTCCGCGTTCAGCACACGTACAGCTCGACGATGATCTCGGCCTTCCTGATCCAGCAAGAGAGACGGAGAGGTAGATGAGTTCTACGGCAGCGTGACGGCGCTCCGGAGGTTGGTAGTGATCTAATCTCAGCAGGGCTCCGCCCGAGCTCCGCAGAAACGCGATCTAGAGGAAAAACCGTGGAGGTATGTGGTCGGCTGCCGTGGCAAAAGTTGTCTCAAATCATCCCTAAAACCCCACTATATATAGGAGGGAGGGAGGGGAGGAGGCAGCCTCAAAACCTAAAGGTTTGGCCGAAATTGGAGGTGGAGGAGTCCTACTCCAATCCTACTTGGAGTAGGATTCCACCTTCCCACTTGGAAACACTTTCCACCTTGTGTTTTTTCCTTCTCAAACCTTATGGGCCTTAGTGGGAACTTATTCCAGCCCACTAGGGGCTGATTTATCTATTCCCATAGCCCATGAGACCCCTTGGGGCGTGACACCCCTCCTGATGGTCCCCGGCACCCCTCCCGGCACTCCCAGTACACTACCGATGAGCCTGAAACTTCTCTGGTAATGCACGAAAACCTTCCGGTAACCAAATGAGGTCATCCTATATATCAATCTTCATTTCCGGACCATTCCGGAAACACTCATGACGTCCGTGATCTCATCCGGGACTTTGAACAACATTCGGTAACCAACCATATAACTCAAATACGCATAAAACAACGTCGAACCTTAAGTGTGCAGACCCTGCGGGCTCGAGAACTATGTAGACATGACCCGAGTGACTCCTCGGTCAATATCCAATAGCGGGACTTGGATGCCCATATTGGATCCTACATATTCTACGAAGATCTTATCGTTTGAACCTCAGTGCCAAGGATTCATATAATCCCGTATGTCATTCCCTTTGTCCTTTGGTATGTTACTTGCCCGAGATTTGATCGTCAGTATCCGCATACCTATTTCAATCTCGTTTACCAGCAAGTCTCTTTACTCGTTCTGTAATACAAGATGTCGTAACTTACACTAAGTCACATTGCTTGCAAGCCTTGTGTGTGATGTTGTATTACCGAGTGGGCCCCAAGATACCTCTCCGTCACACGGAGTGACAAATCCCAGTCTCGATCCATACTAACTCAACGAACACCTTCGGAGATACCTGTAGAGCATCTTTATAGTCACCCAGTTACGTTGCGACGTTTGATACACACAAAGCATTCCTCCGGTGTCCGTGAGTTATATGATCTCATGGTCATAGGAACAAATACTTGACACGCAGAAAACAGTAGCAACAAAATGACACGATCAACATGCTACGTCTATTAGTTTGGGTCTAGTCCATCACATGATTCTCCTAATGATGTGATCCCGTTATCAAGTGACAACACTTGCCTATGGCCAGGAAACCTTGACCATCTTTGATCAACGAGCTAGTCAACTAGAGGCTTACTAGGGACAGTGTTTTGTCTATGTATCCACACAAGTATTGTGTTTCCAATCAATACAATTATAGCATGAATAATAAACGATTATCTTGAACTAAGAAATATAATAATAACTAATTTATTATTGCCTCTAGGGCATATTTCCAACAGTCTCCCACTTGCACTAGAGTCAATAATCTAGTTCACAACACCATGTGATTCCAACGAATCCAACACCCATATAGTTCTGGGGTCTGATCACGTCTTGCTCGTGAGAGAGGTTTTAGTCAACGGTTCTGAAACTTTCAGATCCGTGTGTTCTTTACAAATCTTTATGTCATCTTATAGATGCTGTTACTACATGCTATTCGGAAATGCTCCAAATATCTACTCTACTATACGAATCCGTTTCACTACTCATAGTTATTCGGATTAGTGTCAAAGCTTGCATCGACGTATCCCTTTACGACGAACTCTTCAACCACCTCCATAATCGAGAAAAATTCCTTAGTCCATTTAGTTATTAAGGATAACTTTGACCGCTGCTAGTGATTCAATCATGGATCACTCTCTGTACCTCTCAACAGACTTGAGTCAAGGCACACATCAGGTGCGGTACTCAGCATGGCATACTTTAGAGTCTACGGCTAATGCATAGAAGACGACCTTCGTCTATTCTCTTTATTCTGCCGTGGTCGGGTTTTTTGAGTCTTGCTCAAATTCACACCTTACAACGCAACCAAGAACTCCTTCTTTGCTGAGCTATTTTGAACTCCTTCAAAAACTTGTCAAGGCATGCATCTTGTTGAAACTTCCATTAAGCGCTTTCGATCTATCTCCATAGATCTTTGATGCTCAATGTTCAAGTAGCTCAATCCAGGTATTCCTTTGAAAACTCCTTTCAAACAACCTTGTATGCTTTACAGAAATTCTACATTACTTCTGATCCACAATATGTCAATCACATATACTTATCAGAAATTCTACAGTGCTCCTAATCACTTCTTTGGAAATACAAGTTTCTCATAAACCTTGTACAAACCCAAAAACTTTGATCATCTCATCAAAGTGTATATTCCAAATCCGAGATGCTTGCACCAGTCCATTGAAGGATCACTGGAGCTTGCATACTTGCTAGTATCTTTAGGATCGACAAAACCTTCTGGTTGTATCACATACAATGTTTGCTCAAGGAAACCGCCGAGGAAACAATGTTTTGACATCCTACGTGCAATATTTCATAAATAATGCAGCAGCTACTAACATGATTCTAACAGACTTTTAGCATCGCTACGAGTGAGAAAGTCTCATCATAGTCAACTGTTTGATCTTGTCGGAAACATCTTTGCGACAAGTCGAGCTTTTCTTAATAGCGACTTATCACCATCATCGTCTGTCTTCCTTTCAAAGATCCATCTTTACTCAATAGTCTTATGACCATCAAGTAGTTCTTTCCAAAGTCTACACTTTGTTTTCATACATGGATCCTCTCTCGAATTACATGGCTTCCAACCATTTGTCGGAATCTGGGCCCACCATCGCTTTCTCCATAACTCGTAGGTTCACTGTTGCTCAACAACATGACCTCCAAGACAGGGTTACCGTACCACTCTGTAGTAGTACGCGACCTTGTCAACCTACGAGGTTTGTAGTAACTTGATCTGATGCTCGATGATCACCATCATCAGCTTTCACTTCAATTGGTGTAGGCGCCACAGGAACAACTTCCTGCGCCCTGCTACACACTGGTTGAAGTGATGGTTCAATAACCTCATCAAGTTCTACCACCCTCCCACTCAATTCTTTCGAGAGAAACCTTTCCTCGAGAAAGGACCCGTTTCTAGAAACAAACACTTTGCTTCCGGATCTGAGATAGGAGATGTACCCAACTGTTTTGGATATCCTATGAAGATGCATTTATCTGCTTTGGGTTCGAGCTTATCAGGCTGAAACTTTTTCACATAAGTGTCGAAGTCCCAAACTTTCAAGAAACGACAGTTTAGATTTCTCTAAACCTCAGTCTATACTGTGTCATCTCAACAGAAATACGCGGTGCCCTATTTAAAGTGAATGCAGTTGTCTCTAATGCATAACCTATAAACGATAGTGGTAATTCGATAAGAGACATCATAGCATGCACCATACCAAATAGTGTGTGGCTATGACGTTCAGAGACATCATCACACTATGATGTTCTAGGTGGCATGAACTGCGAAACAATTTCCACATTGTCTTAACTGTGTACCAAAACTCGTAACTCAGCTATTCGTTTCTATGATCATATCGTAGACAGTTTATCCTCTTGTTACGACGAACTTCACTCCGAAACAGAATTGAACTTTTCAATATTTTAGACTTGTGATTCATTAAGTAAATACTCTAGTATCTACCCAAATCGTCATTGAAGTAAGAACATAATGATATCTACTGCGTGCCTCAGCACCCATTGGACTGCATACATCAAAATGTATTACTTCCAACAAGTTACTATCTTATTTCATCTCAATGAAAAACAAGGCCTTGCTCATGTGGTATGATTTGCATGGCACTAGTGATTCAAAATCAAGTGAGTATAAAGATCCATCAGCATGGAGCCTCTTCATGCAATTTATACTAACATTACTCAAGCGGCACTGCCACAAGTAAGTGGTACTATCATCATTACCTCGTATCTTTTGGCACCAATATCATGAACATGTGTAACACTACGATCGAGATTCAATAAACCATTTGAAGGTGATTATTCAAGCAAATAGAGTAACCATTATTCTCTTTAAATGAATAATCGTATTGCAATAAACACGATCCAATCATGTTCATGCTTAACGCAAGCACCAAATAACAATTATTTAGGTTTAACACCAATCCCGATGGTAGAGGGAGTGTGCGACGTTTGATCATATCAACCTTGGAAACACTTCCAACACGTATTGTCACCTCGCCTTTAGCTAGTCTCCATTTATGTCGTAGCTTTCATTTCGTGTTACTAATCACTTAGCAACCGAACCGGTATCCAATACCCTCATGCTACTAGGAGTACTAGTAAAGTACACATCAACATCATGTATATCAAATATACTTCTTTCGACTTTTGCCAGCCTTCTTATCTACCAAGTATCTAGATTTGCTCCGCCTCAGTGACTGTTCCCCTCATTACAGAAGCACTTAGTCTCAGGTTTGGGTTTAATCTTGGGTCTCTTCATTAGTGCAGCAACTGTTTTGCCGTTTCACGAAGTATCCCTTCTAGCCCTTGCCTTTCTTGAAACTTAGTGGTTTTACAAACCATCAACTATTGATGCTCCTTCTTGATTTCTACTTTCGCAGTGTCAAACATCGCGAATCGCTCAAGGATCATTGTATCTATCCTTGATATGTTATAGTTCATCACGAAGCTCTCACAGCTTGGTGGCAGTGACTTTGGAGAACCATCACTATATCATCTGGAAGATTAACTCCCACTTGATTCAAGTGATTGTCGTACTCAGACAATCCGAGCACACGCTCAACGATTGAGCTTTTCTCCTTTACTTTGTGGACAAAGAATCTTGTCGGAGGTCTCGTACCTCTTAACAAGGGCACAAGCATGAAATCACAATTTCATCTCTTTAGAACATCACTTATGTTCCGTGACGTTTCAAAACGTCTTCGGCGCCTTGCTTCTAAGCCATTAAGTATTTTGCACTGAACTATCGTGTAGTCATCAGAAACGTGTATGTCGGATGTTCACAACATCTATAGACGACGCTCGAGGTGCAGCACACCGAGTGGTGCATTAAGGACATAAGCCTTCTGCGCAGCAACGAGGACAATCCTCGGTTTTACAGACTCAGTCTGCAAAGTTTGCTACTATCAACTTTCAACTAAATTTTCTCTAGGAACATATAAAAACAGTAGAGCTATAGCGCAAGCTACATCGTAATTCGCAAAGACCATTAGACCATGCTCATGACAATTAGTTCAATTAATCATATTACTTAAGAACTCCCACTCAAAAAGTACATCTCTCTTGTCATTTGAGTGGTACATGATCCAAATCCACTATCTCAAGTCCGATCATCACGTGAGTCGAGAATAGTTTCAGTGGTAAGCATCTCTATGCTAATCATATCAACTATACGATTCATGCTCGACCTTTCGGTCTCATGTGTTCCGATGCCATGTGTGCACATGCTAGGCTCGTCAAGCTTAACCCGAGTGTTCCGCGTGTGCAACTGTTTTGCACCCGTTGTATGTGAACGTTGAGTCTATCACACCCGATCATCACGTGGTGTCTCGAAACGAAGAACTGTCGCAACAGTGCATAGTCAGGGAGAACACAATTTCATCTTGAAATTTTAGTGAGAGATCACCTCATAATGCTACCGTCGTTCTAAGCAAGATAAGGTGCATAAAGGATTAACATCACATGCAATTCATAAGTGACATGATATGGCCATCATCACGTGCTCCTTGATCTCCATCACCAAAGCACCGGCACGAACTTCTTGTCACCGGCGTCACACCATGATCTCCATCATCTTGATCTCCATCAACGTGTCGCCATCGGTGTTGTCGTGCTACTCATGCTATTACTCCTAAAGCTACATCCTAGCAAAATAGTAAACGCATCTGCAAGCACAAACGTTAGTTTAAAGACAACCCTATGGCTCCTGCCGGTTGCCGTACCATCGACATGCAAGTTGATATTATCTATTACAACATGATCATCTCATACATCCAATATATCACATCACATCGTTGGCCATATCACATCATAAGCATACCCTGCAAAAACAAGTTAGACGTCCTCTAATTTTGTTGTTGCATGTTTTACGTGGTGACCATGGGTATCTAGTAGGATCGCATCTTACTTACGCAAACACCACAACGGAG
The DNA here is from genome assembly GCF_904849725.1 of Hordeum vulgare subsp. vulgare. Taxonomy (NCBI): domain Eukaryota; kingdom Viridiplantae; phylum Streptophyta; class Magnoliopsida; order Poales; family Poaceae; genus Hordeum; species Hordeum vulgare. Next base: position 537,416,815 of record NC_058520.1, on the reverse strand, counting down.
ATATATGAGTTGCTATTTAACCTCATCCAAGGACCACCTCAGTCAAATCTGATTCAACTAAAGTTGGAGAAACCGACACTCGCCGGTCATCTTTGAGCAACGGAGTTACTCATAGCGATGAAACCAGTCTCTCGTAAGCGTAGGAGTAACGTCGGTCCGAGCCGCTTCGATCCAACAATACCGCGGAATCAAGAAAATACTAAGCAGGGCAGCAAAACGCACATCACCACCCACGAAAACTTTTGTGTTCTACTCGAGAAGACATCTACGCATGAACCTAGCTCATGATGCCACTGTTGGGGAACGTCGCATGGGAAACAAAAATTTCCTACGCGCATGAAGTCCTATCATGGTGATGTCCATCTACGAGAGGGGATTTCCGATCTACGTACCCTTGTAGATCGCACAGCAGAAGTGTTAAGAAACGCGGTTGATGTAGTGGAACATCCTCACGTCCCTCGATCCGCCCCGCGAACCGTCCCACGAACCGTCCCACGATCCGCTCCGATCTAGTGCCGAACGGACGGCACCTCCGCGTTCAGCACACGTACAGCTCGACGATGATCTCGGCCTTCCTGATCCAGCAAGAGAGACGGAGAGGTAGATGAGTTCTCCGGCAGCGTGACGGCGCTCCGGAGGTTGGTGGTGATCTAATCTCAGCAGGGCTCCGCCCGAGCTCCGCAGAAACGCGATCTAGAGGAAAAACCGTGGAGGTATGTGGTCGGGCTGCCATGGCAAAAGTTGTCTCAAATCAGCCCTAAAACCCCACTTTATATAGGAGGGAGGGAGGGGAGGAGGCAGCCTCAAAACCTAAAGGTTTGGCCGAAATTGGAGGTGGAGGAGTCCTACTCCAATCCTACTTGGAGTAGGATTCCACCTTCCCACTTGGAAACTCTTTCCACCTTGTGTTTTTTCCTTCTCAAACCTTATGGGCCTTAGTGGGAACTTATTCCAGCCCACTAGGGGCGGGTTTATCTCTTCCCATAGCCCATGAGACCCCTTGGGGCGTGACACCCCTCCTGATGGTCCCCGGCACCCCTCCCGGCACTCCCAGTACACTACCAATGAGCCCGAAACTTTTCCGGTAATGCACGAAAACCTTCTGGTAACCAAATGAGGTCATCCTATATGTCAATCTTCGTTTCCGGACCATTCCGTAAAAACTCGTGACGTCCGTGATCTCATCCGGCACTTCGAACAACATTCGGTAACCAACCATATAACTCAAATACGCATAAAACAACGTCGAGCCTTAAGTGTGCAGACCCTGCGGGCTCGAGAACTATGTAGACATGACCCGAGTGACTCCTCGGTCAATATCCAATAGCGGGACCTAGATGCCCATATTGGATCCTACATATTCTACGAAGATCTTATCGTTTGAACCTCAGTGCCAAGGATTCATATAATCCCGTATGTCATTCCCTTTGTCCTTCGGTATGTTACTTGCCCGAGATTCGATCGTCAGTATCCGCATACCTATTTCAATCTCGTTTACCGGCAAGTCTCTTTACTCGTTCTGTAATACAAGATCCCGTAACTTACACTAAGTCACATTGCTTGCAAGGCTTGTGTGTGATGTTGTATTACCGAGTGGGCCCCGAGATACCTCTCCGTCACACGGAGTGACAAATCCCAGTCTCGATCCATACTAACTCAACGAACACCTTCGGAGATACCTCTAGAGCATCTTTATAGTCACCCAGTTACGTTGCGACGTTTGATACACACAAAGCATTCCTCCGGTGTCCGTGAGTTATATGATCTCATGGTCATAGGAACAAATACTTGACACGCAGAAAACAGTAGCAACAAAATGACACGATCAACATGCTACGTCTATTAGTTTGGGTCTAGTCCATCACATGATTCTCCTAATGATGTGATCCCGTTATCAAGTGACAACACTTGCCTATGGCCAGGAAACCTTGACCATCTTTGATCAACGAGCTAGTCAACTAGAGGCTTACTAGGGACAGTGTTTTGTCTATGTATCCACACAAGTATTGTGTTTCCAATCAATACAATTATAGCATGAATAATAAACGATTATCATGAACTAAGAAATATAATAATAACTAATTTATTCTTGCCTCTAGGGAATATTTCCAACAGGCACAACCCACCTAGGCGAGCCAGGGAGCCCAGGCGCGTCCCGGTGGGTTGTGCTCACCCAGTCCCACCTCCAATGCCCCTCTTAGGGTATATAAGTCATTTTGAGCTAGAAAAAGGGAGGAGAGGACTTTCGGGACGAAGCGCCGCCGTCTCGAGGCGGAACTTGGGCAGGAGCACATTTCCCTCCGGCTGAACGATTCCGCCACGGGAACTTCCCTTCCGGAGGGGGAAATCATTGTCATCATCATCACCAACAGCTCTCCCATCTTGGGGAGGGGTATCTTCATCAACATCTTCAACAACACTAGCTCCTCTAAAACCCTAGTTTATCTCTTGTGTTCAATCTTTGTACCGGAACTATAGATTGGTGCTTGTGGGTGACTAGTAGTGTTGATTACATCTTGTAGTTGATTACTATATGGTTTATTTGGTGCAAGATTATATGTTTAGATCCATTATGCTATTTAATACCCCTCTGATCTTGAGCATGATTATCATCTGTGAGTAGTTACTTTTGTTCTTGAGGTCACGGGAGAAATCATGTGAACTTGGTATGTGTTCGATATTTTGATGATATGTATGTTGTGTTCCCTTAGTGGTGTCATGTGAACGTCGACTACATGACACTTCACCATATTTGGGCCTAAGGGAATGCATTGTGTGGTAGTTATTAGATGATGGGTTGCGAGAGTGACAGAAGCTTAAACCCTAGTTTATGCGCTATTCCGTAAGGGTCGATTGGATCCAAAAGTTTAATGCTATGGTTAGAATTTATTCTTAATACTTTTCTCGTAGTTGCGGATGTTTGCGAGAGGGTTAATCATAAGTTGGAGCTTTGTTCAAGTAAGAACAGCACCTAAGCACCGGTCCACCCACATACCAAATTATCAAAGTAGCGAACACGAATTAAGCCAACTTGATGAAAGTGACTAGATGAAATTCACGTGTGCCCTCAAGAACAGTTTGCTTATCATAAGAGACCGTTTTCGCCTGTCCTTTGCCTCAAAAGGATTGGGCTACCTTGCTGCACTTTTGTTACTACTATTTTTACTTGCTCGTTACAAATTATCTTGCTATCAAACTACTCTGCTACTTACAATTTTAGCACTTGCAAACAGTACCTTGCTGAAAACCACTTGTCATTTCCTTCTGCTCCTCGTTGGGTTCGACACTCTTACATATCGAAAAGGCTACAATTGACCCCATATACTTGTGGGTCATTGATACGTCCATTTTGAATCATGCTTTCATGTTGATATTTATCGTTTATGGTCTGTTATATTACTTTGTGGTACCATACTTATGCCTTTTCTCTCTTATTTTGCAAGGTTTATTTGAAGAGGGAGAATACCGGCAGCTGGAATTCTGCACTGGAAAACGAGCAAGTCTGAGTCCTCTATTCTGCGCAACTCCAAATGCTCTAAAAATCAACGTGGAATTTTTTGGATTATATAAAAAATAAGGGGCGAAAGAAGTGCCAGAGGGGAGCTGCCAGGGGCCCACAAGCCTGGTAGCCGCCACCCCCCTGGCGACGGCTACAGGGCTTGTGGGCACCCAGGTGGCCCACTGACCCCCCTCTTTTGCTATATGAAGGGTTTCGTCCAGGAAAAAATCAGGGTGGAGCTTTTTCGTGGATTCTCCATCGCCACGAGGCGGAACTTGAGCAGAACCAATCTAGCGCTCGGCAGGACGATCCTGCCGGGGAAACTTCCCTCCCGGAGGGGGAAATCGTCGCCATCGTCATCACCAACACTCCTCTCATCGGAGGGGAGTCATCTCCATCAACATCTTCATCAGCACCATCTCCTCTCCAAACCCTAGTTCATCTCTTGTAACCAATCTCCATCTCGCGACTCCGATTGGTACTTGTAAGGTTGCTAGTAGTGTTGATTACTCTTTGTAGTTGATGCTAGTTGGATTACTTGGTGGAAGAGTTTATGTTCAGATCCTTGATGCTACTCATTACACCTCTGATCATGATTATGATTATGCTTTGTGAGTAGTTACTTTTGTTCCTGAGGACATGGGATAAGTCATGCTGATAATAGTCATGTGAATTTGGTATTCGTTCGGTATTTTGATAAGATGTATGTTGTCTTTTCCTCTAGTGGTGTTATGTGAACGTCGACTACATAACACTTCACCATCTTTGGGCCTAGAGGAAGGCATTGGGGAGTAGTAAGTATATGATGGGTTTCTAGAGTGACAGAAGCTTAAACCCCAGTCTGTGCGTTGCTTCGTAAGGGGCTGATTTGGATTCACTAGTTTAATGCTATGGTTAGACGTTGTCTTAATTCTTCTTTCGTAGTTGCGGATGCTTGCGAGAGGGGTTAATCATAAGTGGGATGCTTGTCCAAGTAAGGGCAGTACCGAAGCGCCGGCCCACCCACATATCAAACTATCAAAGTAACGAACGCGAATCACATGAACATGATGAAACTAGCATGACAGAAATTCCCGTGTGTCCTCGGGAGCGTTTTCCCTCCTATAAGACTTTGTTCAGGCTTGTCCCTTGCTACAAAAGGGATTGGGCCACTTTGCTGCACCGTTGATACTACTTGTTACTTGTTACTTTTCACCTGCTTCGTTTCACCTCACTACACCATCACTTGTTAACGCTACTTTCAGTGCTTGCAGTTATTACCTTGCTGAAAACTATTTATCAGAGCCTTCTGCTCCTCGTTGGGTTCGACACTCTTACTTATCGAAAGGACTAAAATTGATCCCCTATACTTGTGGGTCATCAAGACTCTTTTCTGGCGCCGTTGCCGGGGAGCAAAGCGCCTTTGGTAAGTGGAATTTGGTAAGGAAACATTTATATACTGTGCTGAAATTTATTGCCACTTGTCACTATGGAAATTGTTCCTTTGAGGAATTTGTTCGGGGTATATTCACCATGAACGGAAGCACGAGAAGTTGCTCCTCAACCTGAGGTACCTACTACAAATATCTTTTATGAAATTCCTTCGGGTATGCTTGAGGAACTGCTGGCTAATCCTTTTACAAGAGATGGATCATCACATCCAGACTTGCATCTAATCTATGTAGATGAAGTTTGTGGTTTATTTAAGCTTGCAGGTTTGCCCGAGTATGAGGTAAAGAAGAAATTCTTTCCTTTATCTTTGAAGGATAAGGCGTTGACATGGTACAGGCTATGTGATGATACTGGATCATGGGACTACAATCGGTTGAAATTGGAATTTCATCAAAAGTTTTATCCTATGCATTTAGTACATCGTGATCGGAATTATATTTATAACTTTTGGCCTTGTGATAGGGAAAGTATAGCTCAAGCTTGGGGTAGGCTTAAATCAATGTTATATTCATGCCCCAATCATGAGCTCTTGAGAGAAATTATCACTCAAAACTTTTATGCTCGGCTTTCTCAAGATGATCGTACCATGCTTGACACTTCTTGTACCGGTTCTTTTATGAAGAAGGATATTAACCACAAGTGGAATTTATTGGAAATAATCAAACATAACTCTGAAGATTGGGAGCTTGAAGAAGGTAAGGAGTCAGATATGAATTTCTAGTTTGATTGCGTTAAATCTTTTGTTGAAACAAACACTTTGAGTCGCCACCAAGGTGCGATGGCTCCAATACTAAGTCCTTTCACGAGGACATCTGCCGTGACAAAACCACGACAGTTGGCGCCCCCCGTGGAGCCAATGCACGGTGGAGTTGAGTTCTCAAAGGGAGCCCTACCAGGGTTTCGGAGGTACGCGACAGGGCTCATGACCCGGAGCCGCCACGGGAAGACCTACATCGACAACCGGCAATGGGGGCCCGAGGCGGATTCGATCGAATCTGGTTACAGGGTCCCCTTCGGCAAGATCAACATCTTCATCGGCATGATCGGATCATCCGTGCCTGAGCCGGACATCTCCACCGACATCGTCGAGCCGGCCAGGTACGTCCGCCCAGTAGTGATGCCAAATCTGATTCGCCCGGTCTTTGTTGGGTTCACGCAGGGATCGGAGGAGCCAGAACACTCGGCGTCCGAGAAACTACACCAGTCAACACTGATGACGAATCATCCATGGGCGATTCAGATTCAATCCGGTCTCTACATGGGGATTATCTTGGGGGCTTGCCGCTGGTCATGGACCCCGAAGTCCTTGACCGAACCCGCCGCCAGATCGCCATTTATATGGCGGGGGCGACTCAACCCTCGCAAAACCCTACAGGAGGCGATGGAACCGGCGAGACATCTAGAAGCCCTGCCGCTGTCCTGGTGGAATTAGCGGCGGAAATCACAAGGCTGATGGCGACTCCCCTCACACCAGAAAACCAGGAGGAGGTAAACGCGGAGCTGGCGAAACTCAGAGAGGCAGTGGCAAAGGCTCATCGGGATGCCGAGGTGGAGTCCGCCAGGATCGAAACTCGGCAAGCTCAAATTGCGGCCGAAAGGATTCGCTTAAATACTGACAACTGGCGGCTCGAAAGACACCAACGTGCATCCGACGCCGTCCATCAACAGAGACACCAAGGTCGCCTGCCCCATGATCTCAACCCGACCCGCCTGTTTGATACTCTACGAACCCCTCGGGCGGGAGCCGCCCCAGGGGGAGGACCGGGTCAACCGCCTAACCCGCCGGTTCAGACAATTGAGGATCGCATTCCCCGATTCCGGACGCCTCAAGGCCACTTTTCCAACCCGGTGGACAACGTCCTTGCTGCAACTCGCCATCTGGAATCTCTTCCGATTCACGGCAACACTCCTGCCGAGATAGAAGCAAGGAACGCCATTGAGATGTTGAAGACGGCGGTGGTTCAAAACGCCCAGTTCTCACATAGCCTAGATAGGCTGCATTCCACTCCCCAGGCGCGTTATACCAGGAGTCGGCCAGAGGACCAGCCCGCCGTAAACAGCGGGCTGCGACCCGTCCCTCAGGACAACCCGCCTGATCATCAGAACCCGCCGGGCCGGGATCTCCCGAACATCCAAGTCGCCCCGGCCCCTCTCATCGGGAGCGGTGGGCGAGTGGGGGTGCCATGCTTGGCCCCCGCCCTTCGCAACGAAAGAACGCCCAAAGATTTTAAGGGACCAAGAAAGGTGCCTAACTACACCCCGGATCTTGAGCCGGCATCATGGGTCAAGAGTTATGAAATCGCCATGGACATGCTCGATGTAAACGAGGAAGCTTGCGCCAGATACTTCACGATGATACTCGAGGGGTCAGCACGTACTTTGTTGAAAAACTTGCCTCCCAACTCCATCCAGACCTGGGCCGAGTTGAAAGAGCGATTCATCAAAAACTTCCATGGCACCTGCAAACGTCCAATGACGATCGTCGATCTGCAGCACTGCGTTCAGCGCCCTGATGAGTCGGCCCACCATTGGTCATGGCGGGTTGCGGAAATTATCCATTCGTCAGATGGTATTACGGCGGCTCAGGCTGTGTTGATCCTCGAGCAGAATTGCCATTACGAACCCTTGGTACAAAAATTGGGGCGACTCAAGCGAAAGGTCCAAGACATGGGAGAGCTGATGGACACCCTCACTAGGTACGCTGAAGCGTATGACACCAAAGATCCCGGTGAGGACGGTAAAGCTAATTCGCCCAAGAAGGGCGAGTCATCCAAAAATCATACCCGGTTCCAAGGACGTAACCGCCACAATCAAGGAGCCAATGGCAAGCGAAGGCAGCAAGAGGAACCCTCGAATTTAGTCGCCAACACCAACACCAACAGTGGCAACCAACGCCAGAAGAAAAACCAAAACGATCGGGCGGAGGCGATCAAGAAAAGCCAAAACGATGACCCGGACCAACGGCAGGAGCAGTTTGCTGCACCCAACCAATGACAGAACCCCTTTGGCGGTTTTCCCGAACAGGGGGCTCAGGGAGGCCCGCAGCCAAGCAGCGGCCAGTATCCGGTGCACCACCAGCGGCGGTATAACCCGCCAGGAGCCTTTCAGCAGCCGCCCCCACAGGGGGCTCCGTAGGGTGAGGATGACAACGGAGGTTTCCGCAACAATCCCAAACAGTTAAGCAATGGGCAGTATCACGTTTTCACCACCAATGCTTGCAGACGTGATAAGAAGGTGAGTCACCGGGCGTAAAGTGTGTCTGAGCCGGCGCTTCCCAGGTACCTCCACTGGTCTCAACAGACCATATCATGGAGTAGGGAGGATCACCCACCAAGAGTTGACAATCCTGGCGATTTAGCGTTGGTCGTGGCTCCCTAAGTTGGTGGCTACACCCTGTCCAAAGTGCTAATGGATGGTGGCAGCAGCATTAATATCTTGTACTTTGACACTTTCCAAAGGATGAACCTATTGGAAAAGGACCTGATGCCTTCAACCACGGTTTTCCAGGGAATCGTCCCGGGCAAGTCGGCGTACCCCATAGGCCGAGTCAGACTCACAGTGGCGTTTGGAACGGTGCAGAATTACAGGTCTGAGTCACTGATATTCGAGGTGGTCAAATTGAAAAGCCCCTACCATGCGTTATTTGGGTGGCCGGCTTATGCCCGTTTCATGGCTCCCCCGTGCTATGTTTACCTTAAGCTCAAGATGCCCGGTCCTAAGGGACCCATCATGATTGATGGGGATAGAAGGATTGCAAAGGAATGTGAAGAAGGGACGCGGCTTATGCGGAAGTCGCCTGCGCCGCGGAGGAGCTCAAACACCATCGGGCCAATGTTGACCCGGCAGACATGTCACCCCTAAAGAAGCCAACGACAGATGCTGAGTCGCCCCTCAAGTTCAAACCAACGGATGACACTAAAACAATCGATTTCGTTCCCGACGATTCATCCAAGCAGTTCACCATCGGGACGGGTCTGGATCCTAAATAGGAAAGCGCGCTCATCGAATTCATCTGTGAGAATCGGGACATCTTCGCATGGAAACCTTCTGACATGCCTGGTATGCCGAGAGAATTCGCTGAGCACCATCTTAATGTTGACCCAAAGGCAAAACCCATCCAGCAGTATCTTCACAGGTTTAACGAGGAGCGACGCAAGGCGATCGGGGAATAGGTCGCCCGTCTCTTAGCCGCCGGATTCATCGTGGAAGTTTTCCACCCCAAATGGCTGGCTAACCCGGTTTTGGTACTCAAGAAGAACGGTACTTTCCGTATGTGCATTGATTACACGGACCTCAATAGAGCTTGTCCGAAAGATCCTTTCGCTCTTCCCCGCATCGACCAGATCATTGACTTGGTGGCAAGATGCAAGCGATTGTGCTTTTTGGACGCCTACTCAGGGTATCACCAGATCAAGATGGCCGTGGAGGATCAAGAAAAAACAGCTTTTATAACCCCCTTTGGGGCTTTTTGCTATGTGTCCATGGCTTTTGGACTCAAGAGTGCGGGGGCGACTTATCAACGCTGCATCCAGAATTGCCTCCGCAGCCAAATCGGTCGCAACGTCCACGCCTATGTCGATGATATTGTGGTCAAAACCCGCCAGGGGGAGACGCTACTAGAGGATCTCAAGGAAACTTTCGATAATCTGCGGGTATATCAGATGAAGCTGAATCCCACCAAGTGTGTTTTTGGTGTTCCTGCAGGGAAATTGCTGGGCTTCCTGGTGTCTGAGCGTGGCATTGAAGCTAACCCGGACAAAATTGAAGCAGTTACATCCCTTGGAAAGCCGGTAAACGTTAATCAAGTTCAACGACTGGCGGGTCGCATTGCGGCTCTAAGTCGCTTCGTAAGTCGTCTGGGTGAAAAGGCGATTCCTCTTTATCACTTACTAAAGAAATCTGACTGGTTTGTTTGGACAAATGAGGCGGACGAGGCGCTCGAAGCCTTAAAATGGTAATTTGTTAGCCCGCCGGTCCTGGCCGCCCCAACTGAGAAAGAGCCCATGCTTCTATATATTGCGGCAAATTCCAAAGCAGTAAGTGTGGCAGTGGTCATTGAAAGAAAGGAGGAAGGGAAGGAGTACCCAGTGCAACGCCCGGTGTATTTTATCAGCAAAGTGCTAACCCTTTCCAAGCAACGGTACCCGCATTGGTAGAAGTTACTGTATGGGGTGTTTATGGTGAGTCGGAAACTTAAACATTATTTCCAAGAACACCCTATCACAGTGGTTAGCTGTGCCCCCCTTGGGGACATCATCCAGAATCGGGAGGCAACAGGGCGGATTGCCAAGTGGGCGATTGAACTTGGACCGCATCACGTGCGGTACACCCCCCGCACAGCCATCAAGTCTCACGCCTTAGTTGATTTTGTCAATGACTGGACGGAGTTGCAGGCTCCGGAGGACAGGCCTGATCTTACATACTGGACTATTTATTTTGATGGATCTAGACAGCTGGAAGGCTCGGGGGCTGGTGTGGTATTGGTATCCCCTCAAGGAGATAAATTCTGTTATGTCATCCGACTCATGTTTCCATGCACTAACAATGCTGCAGAATACGAAGCTTTGCTTCACGGTTTGCGACTCGCCAAGGAGATGAATCTAACGCGAGTCAGATGTTTTGGCGACTCTGATTTGGTGGCGTAGCAAGTTTCAGGTACCTGGGATTCTCGGGACCCCATGATGGCGGCTTACAGAAGAGCTGTGTCTGACGTGGCGGGTCATTTTCATGGTTATCAGGTTGACCACATTGATCGACGCCTCAACGAGGCGGCTGACGCCCTTTCACGTCTTGGTTCCTAGCGAAAGCCAGTTCCTCCCAATGATTTTCTGGATATTTTGCATAAACCATCCGTGAGTTTACCATCGGAGGAGGAGTTGGCAATACCAGATCATGAGTCTCGGCTCGTGGAGGCTCTCCACATCACGCCGGATTGGGTTCTTCCCTATCTGGCTTATCTCGCCCGAGGCGAGTTACCAACAGACGAAGTTTTGGCCCGTCAAATCGTTCGGCGGAGCAAATCCATGGTGATCATCAATGGCGAGTTATATAAGCGGAGCGCCTCTAGAGTTTTTCAACGATGCGTTTCCTCCGAAGAAGGATGCATAATCTTAAATGACATTCATTCCGGAGACTGTGGGCATCATGTTGGGTCACGCTCTTTGGTGTCAAAAGCATTCTGTCATGGTTTCTTTTGGTTGACAGCTCATGCAGATGCAGAAGATATAGTTCGTCGGTGCGAGGGATGCCAGCGTTATGGACGACAGGCTCATGTGCCGGCTCAAGAACTAAGAATGATTCCCATCACTTGGCCTTTTGCGGTCTCGGGGTTAGACATGGTCGGCCCCTTTAAAATGTCATCCAACAAGAAAACCCATCTGCTGGTGGCGGTTGATAAGTTCACCAAGTGGGTTGAGGCAGAACCTATTGGAACTTGCGATGCGAAGACAGCGGTCAAGTTCTTGAAGAAGCTGATCTTCCGGTTTGGATATCCACACAGTATCATTACTGATAATGGTACTAACCTGTCCCAAGGGGCGATGCAGGAGTTTTGTCGTCGAGAACATATCCGGCTTGATGTTTCTGCAGTCGCTCACCCACAATCTAATGGGTAGGCGGAACGGACGAATCAAGAGGTTTTACGAGGAATTAAGCCCCGACTCATGGTTCCCCTGGAGAAAACCCCAGGATGTCGGGTCGAAGAATTGCCTTCAGTACCGTGGAGTATCCGGACCACCCCAAACCGGTCCACGGGTTTTACCCCTTTCTTTTTGGTCTACGGAGCAGAAGCCGTTCTTCCTACTGACATAAGGCATGACTCGCCTAGAGTCGCCGCATATGTGGAGCAAGACAATGAGCTGGCGCATCAAGACTCCTTGGACGCCTTAGAGGAGGCACGTGACTTGGCTGCGGCCCGTTCGGCCATCTATCAGCAGGATCTACGGCGTTATCACAACCGTCGGGTTAAGAGCCGGACCTTTCAGGAAGGCGACTTAGTTCTTCGGTTGATACAAGATCGTGTTGGCATGCATAAGTTGTCACCACCATGGGAAGGACCATTCGTCATCAGCAAAAATCTTCGCAACGACTCTTATTATCTAGTGGATCTCCGGCCAAACCGGCCAACCACGGAGGCTGAGTCAACTCGCCCCTGGAATATTGCCCACTTGCGGCCTTATTACACTTGAGCTCTTAAGCTCTGCATTTTGTAAGTTTTTCAGTTTCATTATGAAGTAATAAAATTACAATGCTTCCCGACTTGGGGGCTTCCTCATTGAGATCAATTTTGTCATCCTGTTGCGACCTTATGAGCCGATGAAATCATTTAGGGTGTGCGCTTGAGTTTTCTGACTCGCCCCATCCTGTCGCGACCTTATGAGCCGACGAAACCATCATTTAGGGTGCGCGCTTGAGTTTTCTGACTCGCCCTATCCTGTCGCGACCTTATGAGCCGACGAAACCATCATTTAGGGTGCGCGCTTGAGCTTTCTGACTCGCCCCATCCTGTCGCGACCTTATGAACCGACGAAACCATCATTTAGGGTGCGCGCTTGAGCTTTCTGACTCGCCCCATCCTGTCGCGACCTTATGAGCCGACTAAACCATCATTTAGGGTGCGCGCTTGAGCTTTCTGACTTGCCCCATCCTGTCGCGACCTTATGAGCCGACGAAACCATCATTTAGGGTGCGCGCTTGAGTTTTCTGACTCGCCCCATCCTGTCGCGACCTTATGAGCCGACGAAACCATCATTTAGGGTGCGCGCTTGAGCTTTCTGACTCGCCCCATCCTGTCGCGACCTTATGAGCCGACGAAACCATCATTTAGGGTGCGCGCTTGAGCTTTCCGACTCGCCCCATCCTGTCGCGACCTTATGAGCCGACGAAACCATCATTTAGGGTGCGTGCTTGAGCTTTCTGACTCGCCCCACCCTGTCGCGACCTTATGAGCCGACGAAACCATCATTTAGGGTGCGCGCTTGAGCTTTCTGACTCGCCCCATCCTGTCGCGACCTTATGATCCGACGAAACCATCATCTAGGGTGCGCGCTTGAGCTTTTTGACTCGCCCCATCCTGTCGCGACCTTATGAGCCGACGAAACCATCATCAAGGGTGGCGCTTGAGTTTTTTGACTCGCCCCATCCTGTCGCGACCTTATGAGCCGACGAAATTGCTATTTTTTATTTTCCTTCCTGGCACTGCCACAAGGTTTTCCAAACCTTTTTTCTGATTCATCTTGAAAATATTTGTTATCATTTATTATTTATTTGATTTCACATATGTTTTTCAAGCTTAGAATAGGTTGATGATCAAAATCACTTCATCCATGGCGGATTAAGCATTATAAAGAATTTTCAAACGGCGGATCCAGTATTTCAAATCGCCTTAAGGGCGACATAAGGATTCTTTTCAAAAGTATCACAAAAGCAGTATGGATTCCTAAAGGAGACCTATTACATGGCTCTTAGGGCCAAATCAATGAAGTTTATTCTGCTGGCGCCCTTGGATCGTTTTGCTGCGAGCTTTGGCCGACCTCAATTTGCAAGTCGCCCAGTACCCAGTTACACTTGGCCAGAGCTGCAAAGTCATCTTCATCGGTCAGGATCGATGAAAGATCTGCATCCAAGTCAAAAGGATTCTTGGGTCGCCGTGGAGTTAAGCTGGTCGTCACAAAGGTTGGCGGGTTGACCTTCTTGTTCTTGCTATCATAAGCAGCCTGATACTTTGATAAGTCCAGACTTGCAGCAAGTTGAGTCGCTGCCAGCCGGGAGTCCTTGACGACACGCTGATAGTCCTCTTCGACGAATTCTGACCCGTCGTCCTTGAGTTGAGGAAAGCCCGCCGCTACTTCTTCCGGGTTGATCTCTGGAGCATACGCTAAGCAGCGACTTAATGTAGTCAGCACTCCCTTCCAGGCAGCTGACTGAGTCAACTCGCCAATCTGGGGAGGAAGCGTGGATAGGCAGCCAAGCATTTTTTTATGGAGGTTATAGGCTCCTTGGAGCCCATCACTACTTTCACAGTTAGTACACTGCCGGTATACAGCTGCTCTGTTAGCGTGTAAATCGCCTTCAGCATCAGCACGTAATCATCCTGAAGGTTGGCGGCTCTCGGACCTGTGCAAGGGGTAATGATAATCAGCGACTCAAGATAAGATTTATTGGTTTAACAAAGATCAAAGTTTTGAGTATTTTACCAAAGACGGCTTGCGCCATGTTTGAGATATGACGTTTCAAGCCATATAACTCTTGTTGCACAGTAGCCAGCTTGGCTTCAGCTTTCTCTGCTCGTTTTGTTGCAGCATCCTGGTCAGCTTGAGCCCTTTTTAAATCAGCTTTTAGTTTTTACATCTCAGCTAAGACCAGTTGATACTTCTCCTCCGACTTGGTTCGGGCATCTTGTTGATCAGATAAGTTTTTGTTCAAGTTGCCAAGTGCTGATTCAGTTTGAATAAGAGTTTCCTATTGAAGTACATGATAAGGGGCAAGTCTCAGAACTATTGCAAGCAATATCCCTCACACTTGGGGGCTAATGTATAATTTTTCAAACAAAATTATACAGCATCAAGACCCGGCTCATCTTTTTACTGATGACCCGGCCCTTGGGGGTTACTGGTCGACAGTTTTTTCAAAGTGATCAAGACCCGGCTCATCTTTTTACAGATGACCCGGCCCTTGGGGGTTATTGGTCGAAAGTTTTTCTAAGTGATCAAGACCCGGCTCATCTTTTTACTGATGAACCGGCCCTTGGGGGTTACTGGTCGAGAGTTTTTCTAAATAATCAAGTCCCGGTTCATCTTTTTACTGATGACCCGGCACTTGGGGGTTAATGGGGATAATATAATATATAACAAAGCTTACCTCGTGTTTATTTTTTAGCATCCGAAGCAAGCTTTTCTCCATCTCATAACTCGCCTCCAGGCGACTTGCAAAACCAGAGAAAAGTTATTTGAATTCCAGATGTTCATATTCAGAAAGCTTAGCCTTGGAGAGTCCAGACTCAGGAATGGTTTGAGAGGATGATGGCACATGCTTTGACAAAACCGTTGTGGCCAGTTTAGAGAAGCTGGTACCAGTGATAATTACAGCGTCCGGGTCTTCTGTTGTTGTCAATGGACTTGGCGGCTTGGGGGCATCCATTGTTTCCTTGGGCGAACTAGGAAGATCCATTTGATCCTCAGGCTCGTCTTGATCTGGGTTATCTTGGATCGGCGCTGACTCTTTGATGGGCTCTGAGATAATGATAGGAATTGACCCGCTGGTCTTCCTCTTCTTCGTCTGTGCCCTGAAAGAGGGGAGAGGCGCGTTAAAGGACTGAAAAATTATCACCCTCAGATTCAAAGTAAAATTATCAAAGGACTTACCCAGGGACACGAATCATTGGCGGAAGTGTCGACATTACTGAGTCGCCAGATGTAGGAGGAGAATTTTGCAAGAATTATACGTCAAAGATATAGGCGGGTTACAGATGCGACCCAAAGAAACATGAAGAAGTGTTGTTCATGGGTACCTCATTTTGTTTCCTCTTGTTCTTTGCTGGTAAGCCGGACACCAGATCACTGGAATGACTTCGGGTCTTCCGATTTGAAGTATGTTGTGCTTTCTTCAGAAGAAAATTTGGGTCCAAACAAGCATTTGGATGTGAGAAGGGAACTTTCCCACAAATTCGCCTGGCCGGCTTAGGTGGAGAAGGAGATGAATCGGAGGAAACAGAAATTACCTCTACAGAATCCTCCTGGCTTTCGTTGTCTTCATTCTATTCAAGAGAGGCAGAGACATAAATACAAAGTTAACAGTAGCGGATGGCGAGTGAAAGGAGGATAGGTTTTTACCTCTGAAGGTGCGTCGCCGACTTGAGATTCATCGGCTTCGGATGGCTCGGCCACAGCAGCTTCGCCCTTGCCCTTGGTTTTCTTCTTTGGGAGCGGCTTAGCTTGCTTCATGGCTGGCTTTTTGGGTTTCTTGGACCAAAATTTATCACCTTTCTGGAATGGCATATGTTATAAAAGGCCACAATTCGAATGAAACATAAGAAGTAAAGATAAAGGGCGGGTTAAAGTTGCTTACCTTGGGCGTTGGATTAATTTTGCAGAAGGGTTTGAGGCCGATTTGGCTGCATTTTCCCGCAGGCTCACCGGTCAGCTTCTTGATGATGGTGACAATATCGTTTTCCGTTAAAGCCATGTGGAAATAACATTGAGGATGATCTAAGGTGCCATCAAATGCGCACATTAACCCGTCCCTGTGACTCAAAGGGAGGATGCGCCATTCGACCCAGCAGCGGATCAAGTCGACCCCAGTAAGGCCGTTGTTTGTCAAAGATCTTAACTTGGACAATACTGGGATAAAATCTGATTCCTCCTCTTCGGTGAGCTTGTCCGGAAGCTTGAAATTCGTTGGAAGGCGATCTTCCCTATAGCCCAGAAGCTTGTTTTCGCCCGCAGGCGAGGTCTCTTGACAATAGAACCAAGACTCTCCCCAGCCTTTGGGATGGCTTGGCATGGCGAGTGAGGGAAACGGGCTATCCCTGCGGCGCTGAACATTTACACCGCCAAGTTCCAGGCTGGGGCCATTGTGAAATTCCGTTTGGCGATTTAAGTGGAAAAGTACCAGAATAAGGGAACTGAGGGTTCCATCCGCAGGTAAGCCTCACAGAACACTTGGAATTGGCATAGGTTACTTATCGAATTAGGCCCCAGATCCTAGAGGCGGACGTTCATGAAAGCCATGGCATCCCTAAGGAACTTCGATCCGGGCGGCTTAAAACCTCGCTCAAGGTGTTCGACAAAAACGACTATCTCCCCTTCTTTGGGGTTGGGGAGATCCTCTCTGAACCCGGTACGCCAACCGATAACATCCTGAGGGTCCAAATTGCCCATTTTCACATAATCTGCTAGTATGGTATCGTTGACTTTGGTAGGGAGCCGGTCACTTTTGAAGACGGTGCCCATGCTACAAAGGAGTAAAGTACGGGTGAATTTACACGCTTGAACATCTATCATAAGAGGTGAAATAAGTTCATTTGACTCGCCAGGTAATTTGTCCATGGACTGAGGAAAAATCTTGACCCGCCATATAAAGATCCGGGTCAAGTTGCTATGGCGACTTACGAAGTTTGGCTACTCACAAGAGTTGTGTCTTAAAATGTCGGAGACATTTGTTCAAAGTGGTGAAGTGTGAAGACTACAAACAGCTTTTACGCAATGAGCAGTAAACTATGGATCTCCTGGACAGCCGAAAATACATGAGGAAAATGGCTGGATACGGCAACTTACTACCAGGATAAGATGATGTTGTTCATTTGATGAAATATTGCTCTAAACACGCAAATCGAGGGCGGATAAGTGAAGGTATTAGAGACGTTAGCTATCTCGTCGTCATCAATACTAACCAATCAAGGATAGGTAACAGATATTCGCGAAGGCATCAAGAACATGGCAATGATGAAACTTCGAGAAGGGATGGGGATCTTCTCTTAAGTAGGCGGTGACCTAACCTGATGGGTTCGGCCGGAAGTGGTCGACGGCGACGAAGGCTTTTGGAGGAGCACGAAAGTCTCGGTCGAGCGCGTAGATCTTCGGCGGTGACGAAGTGCCTGGCAACAGCGAGGTGGTCGACAGTGGTGAGATAGTCCATGGCGGCGAGCAGCTCGGCCGCGGTAAGGTGCTTGACGGCGACGAGATCTTTGGGCGGCGCCAAAGTTTTCGGGCAACGACAGGAACTGCGGTCGGCGGCGGAGCTCTCGGAAGGCAATAAGGGTTCCTCACTGCGATAATGGGGAGGAGATTGACGAGACTGGTAGGTGGAATGCGCCAGTCCTGTCCCCCCCCCCCACCTATTTAACAGGGCAGGCACTGGAATCGAGGCGCCGTGAGCGGGAACCGCCGAAGGATAAAAGGATTCGCTATAATGGCGCTCCGAAAATTTTGGGATAACAATACCAAAGGATCCGTTAGGATTACGTCAGTCTTCCCGGAATTCAAGGGACAAGAAGATGCCAACGAGAAATGGTTTGGCGATTTAAGTTCTTCCACGACAGATGGCGGGTTAAAGTTTCTGACGTATAAAAAAGGATAAAGGATGAATCGCTTCTAACTGAGCGAGAATATTGGTGTGAAGAGAATTCAAGTCAATCTGGGGCCTAATGTTGGGGATATTACCTGTTAATAACCCGCCCTAGTTGGGCCGGGTCACCGAATCAGGCGATTCATCTGAGCATGGTTCGGACCTTGGCCTGGCAAGGCCGAAAGTTGTGTGGCGGTTTATAATTTCCGGAAGGTCTCCAAGCTTTAGAAGATGACGACTTGGAGATCGTAGAGGTCACGATTTGTAGGAAGGAAAGTACCCTTGTAAACCCTAGGGATTCGACCTGTATATAAAGGCGAGTCCCAGAGAAGCAGAGGGCAGGTTAGAAATCATCGAGTGCTAGGTTTTGCGAGTTACGCCCTCCTTGTAATCGAAACCACATCAATACAACTCAAAGCAGGACGTAGGCCTTTACCTCCTCACGAGGGGCCGAACCTGGGTAAATCGCCGTGTCTCTCCTGTTCAACCCCTTTGAGTCGCCACCAAGGTGCGATGGCTCCAGTACTAAGTCCTTTCACGAGGACATCTGCCGTGACAAAATCACGACATATATCCTGTTATTATTAGTGCTCACCTCTCACATCACAAAGAGAAGAAGTTATTAAAAACTTTGAGGAAGCACCGTGCGGCTATTGGATATACTCTTGATGATCTTAAGGGTATTAGTCCCACTCTATGTCAGCACAAGATTAAAACCGATCCTGATTCTAAACCAGTTGCTGATCATCAAAGGAGATTAAATCCTAGGATGCAAGAGGTCGTGAGAAAAAAAATATTAAAGCTTCTGGAAGCAGGAATCATTTATCATGTTGCTCATAGTGATTGGGTAAGTCCAGTACATTGCGTACCTAAGAAGGGAGGTATCACTGTCGTTCCTAATGATAAGAATGAACTAATCCCACAGAGGATTATTACTGGCTATAGGATGGTGATAGACTTCCCGAAACTGAACAAGGCAACCAGGAAAGACCATTATCCTTTGTCGTTTATCGACCAAATGCTAGAAAGGCTATCTAAACACACACACTTCTGCTTTCTAGACGGTTATTCAGGTTTCTCGCAAATACCTGTTGCACAATTTGATCAGGAGAAAACCACTTTCACCTGCCCCTTCGGTACCGTTGCTTATAGACGTATGCCTTTTGGCTTATGCAATGCACCTGCCACCTTTCAAAGATGTATGATGGTTATATTCTCTGACTTTTGTGAAAAGATTGTTGAGGTTTTCATGGATGATTTCTCCATTTACGGTTCTTCCTTTGATGATTGCCTCAGCAACCTTGATCGAGTCTTACAGAGATGCAAAGATACCAACCTCGTCTTGAACTCGGAGAAGTGCCACTTCATGGTTAATGAAGGCATCGTCTTAGGACGCAAAATCTCTGAGAAAGGCATTGAAGTTGATAAGGCTAAGGTTGATGCAATTGAGAAAATGCCTTGCCCCACAGATATCAGAGGTATACGAAGTTTCCTAGATCATGCTGGTTTCTATAGAAGGTTCATTAAAGACTTCTCTAAGATTTCTAGGCCTCTTACCAACCTCTTGCAGAAGGATGTTCCTTTTGTTTTTGATGAGGATTGTGAGGAAGCTTTCGAAATACTTAAGAAGGCCTTGATAACCGCACCTATTGTTCAACCACCTGATTGAAACTTGCCCTTTGAAATCATGTGCGATGTTAGTGATTATGTTGTTGGTGCTGTTCTAGGACAAAGAGTTCACAAGAAGTTCAATGTTATTCACTACGCTAGTAAAACTCTAGACAGTGCCCAAAGAAACTATGCCACTACGGAAAAGGAGTTTTTAGCAGTCGTGTTTGCATGTGAAAAGTTCAGATCTTATATAGTTGACTCCAAAGTCACTATTCACTCTGATCATGCTGCTATTAAGTACCTTATGGAGAAGAAGGACGCTAAGCCTAGGCTGATCAGATGGGTTCTCCTGCTACAGGAATTTGATTTGCACGTTGTTGACCGAAAGGGTGCTGATAACCCTATAGCAGATAACTTGTCCAGGCTAGAGAATGTCCTTGATGACCCACGACCTATTGATGACAGCTTTCCTGATGAGCAATTAAATGTCATCCGCACTTCACATAGTGCATCGTGGTATGCTGATTACGCAAACTATATCGTAGCCAAATACATACCACCCACTTTCACCTACCAACAAAAGAAGAAATTCTTCTTTGATTTGAGACACTAATTTTGGGATGATCCTCACATTTATAAGGAAGGAGTAGATGGTATTATTAGACGTTGTGTGCCTAAACATGAATAGGGACAGATCCTGCATAAGTGTCATTCCAAAGCCTACGGAGCACACCATGCTGGAGATAGAACTGCTCATAAGGTATTGCAATCAGGTTTCTATTGGCCCACTCTTTTCAAGGATGCCCGTAAGTTTGTATTGTCTTGTGATGAATCCCAAAGAATAGGGAACATCAGTAAGCGTCAGGAAATGCCTATGAACTATTCACTTGTCATTGAACCATTTGATGTCTGGGGCTTTGATTATATGGGACCCTTCCCGAGTTCCAATGGGCATACTCACATCTTAGTCGCTGTTGATTATGTCACTAAGTGGGTAGAAGCTATCCCCACTAGAAATGTTGATCATCACACCTCTATTAAGATGCTTAAAGAAGTCATTTTCCCAAGATTTGGAATCCCTAAGTATTTGATGACTGATAGCGGTTCACACTTCATTCATGGTGTTTTCCGCAAGATGCTTGCTAAGTATAATGTCAACCATAGAGTTGCATCTCCTTGTCATCCTCAGTCTAGTGATCAAGTGGAGTTGAGTAATAGGGAGATCAAATTGATCTTACAAAAGATTGTTAATAGATCTCGGAAGAATTGGTCTAGCAAACTTGATGATGCACTATGGGCTTATAGGACTGCTTATAAGAATCCCATGGGCATGTCACCGTATAAAATGGATTACGGTAAGGCCTGTCATTTACCTCTTGAGCTGGAACACAAAGCTTATTGGGCAATCAAAGAGCTCAACTTCGATTTCAAACTTGCCGGTGAGAAGCGGTTGTTTGATATCAGCTCATTAGATGAATGGAGGGCCCACGCATATGAGAATGCCAAGTTGTTCAAGGAAAAGGTTAAGAGATGGCACGATAAAAGAATACAAAAACTAGAGTTCAATGTAGGTGATTATGTCCTACTATACAATTCTCGCTTAATATTCTTCGCAGGCAAGCTTCTCTCTAAATGGGAAGGTCCTTACGTTGTCGAGGAAGTATATCGTTCCGGTGCCATCAAAATCAATAACATGGAAGGTAATTTTCCTAGAGTGGTAAATGGGCAAAGAATCGAGCATTATATCTGTGGTACTCCCATAAATGTTGAGACCAATATCATCAATATCATAACTCCAAAGGAGTACATAAGGGATATTTATCAGCCTGTTTCAGACCCTGAAAACGAAGAGGTATGTGTTTCGGTAAGTAATTGGACTCCGAAACTTTTCCAGTAGGAAATTTTCTCCGTTTTGGAATTTATGGAAAATAGAAAAATAAAAAGCAGTCCGGAGAGCGCATGAGGCGGACACAAGCTTAGTAGCCGCCACCTGCCCCCCTGGCGGCGGCTACAGGGCTTGTGGGCACCTCGTGTGCCTCCCGGACTCCGTTTTCTTGCGGAGCACTCCTTCTGATCCAGACAAAATCATTATATATACGCCCGAGGGTTTTGATCTCCGTATCATGCAGTTTTCCTCTGTTTTTGTTTCGAACCTGTTTCTGCCGCAGATCTAGGTCAAGATGTCTTCTCAAGATTCAGAGGGGGAGAGCTATGTGGCTGATTACCTTGCTAACCCCAAGGCCTATGGGGACTTGGAACCATATGGCTGGACCACTGACGAGGAAGGGGACTATGATCCCAAGGGGAAGGAACAAACAAGTTCCGACGAAGAGGAGGCTCCTCTACCTCAACCTGGACGCACTCATGTGGAGTTCAAGAAGTCAAGCCTCCCTGACCAAAGGAATAAGCCTAAGACCTTGTTTATCCCTTCTCGTTTCTTGCAGGAGAGTAAGCAGGAACTTTGTCATAGAGTGTTGAAGCTTGAGGAGGGAAATGACGATCTGAGGGAGCAGAACTTTCTACTCAAGTGGAAATTAGACAAGCTCAAGACTACTTCAACAACTCCACCACCATCACCACCAAAGGAAAGCAACTAAGCATTGGTATGGGCAACTCCCTTGGCTTTTGCCAAGCTTGGGGTGTTGCCCTGGTATCGTATCACATTTATATCTTTTGCTTTTACCTTTGTTTTAGTTCTTTCTTTTCAGTTTTTATTTCTTCTCTTAGTGGAATAAGTCTTTAGTGTTTAGTTTGAGTCTTTTACTTTGTGTCTCCCCCGATGTATTCGAGCTTGCGAGCTATATAATAAAAAGTATCTTAGTCAAGGGCTTTGTTTTGTGCCGTGATCAAAAGTATTAAAAGAACGATAGCATGAAAGATCATGAGATGATCTTATGGAAAGTGATAGCTTCACATATAACAAGTATGATGATTGAAACTTGTTGAGAATAGACCAACATAGACCCGAGTTATTGTTGCAATTAATAAGAAGTAATAAGGAAAGAGAGGTTCGCATATAAATATATCATCTTAGACACTTTCTATAATTGTGAGCACTCACCAAACTATTACATGCTTAGAAGTAGATGTTGGACAAGGAAGACAACATAATGAATTGTGTTTGCTTGGTTCCAAACAATGTTATATGTCTAGAGATCCCTTAGCATGTGACGATTGCTTCCACCTCATATTAGCCAAAACTCCCGCACCAAGTAGAGATACTACTTGTGCATCCATAAACCTTCAACCCAACTTTGCCATGAGAGTCCACCATACCTACCTATTGATTGAATAAGATCCCTCAAGTAAGTTGTCATCGGTGCAAGCAATAAAAATTGCTCTCTAATATGTATGATCTATTAGTGTGTGGAAAATAAGCTTTGTACGAACCTGTGATGAGGAAGACATAAAAGCGACAGACTGCATAATAAAGTTCTTTATCACAGGAGGCAATATAAAGTAACATTCCTCCGCACTAAGAGGACACGCATCCAAACCTAAAAAGCGCATGACAACCTCTACTTCCCTCTGCGAAGGGCTTATCTTGTACCTTTACTTTTTGCCCTTGAAAGAGTCATGGTGATCTTCACCAATTCTTTATTTTGCCTTTGTCATGGCTACCGTCACAAGCTAGGGAAAGATATATATTCATATATCAACTTGCAGATGAGTACTTATGCTTTATTATTGTTGACTTTACCCTTGAGGTAAATGGTTGGGAGGCAAAACTATAAGCCCCTATCTTTCTCTGTGTCCAGCTGAAACTTTGATACCATGAGTACCACGTGAGTTGTAACAATTGTCAAAAAAAAAGAGATGATTGACTATATGGGTTTGCTTTACAAGCTCTTATTTGACTCTTTCTGATGTTATGATAAATTGCAACTGCTTCAATGACTATGGACCGTTGTTGGCTACTTCTCGGTAAGATCTTTGCTTCATACTTTGCTTTGTGAAGGAATTGTTACTTTCCTATAAGAATCTTTATGATGTATTGCTATTCTATGTGTGATCATGATGCCCTCATGTCCGTATTATGTTTTACCGACACCTTCAGCAATAAACATGTGGACATGTTTATGGATCTTGGTTTTCGCTTTAGGACAAGCGAGGTCTAAGCTTGGGGGAGTTGATACGTCCATTTTGCATCATGCTTTAATGTTGATATTTATCGCTTTATGGTCTGTTGTATTACTTTGTGGTACCATACTTATGCCTTTTCTCTCTTATTTTGCAAGGTTTATTTGAAGAGGGAGAATACCGGCAGCTGGAATTCTGGACTGGAAAAGGAGCAAGCCTGAGTCCTCTATTCTGCGCAACTCCAAATGCCCTGAAAATCAACGTGGAATTTTTTGGGACTATATAAAAAAGACTGGGTGAAAGAAGTGCTAGAGGGGAGCTGCCAGGGGCCCACAAGCCTAGTAGCCGCCACCCCCTGGTGGCGGCTACAGGGCTTGTGGGCACCCTGGTGGCCCACTGGCCCCCCCTCTTTTGTTATATGAAGGGTTTCGTCCAGGAAAAAATCAGGGTGGAGCTTTTTCATGGATTCTCCGTCGCCACGAGGCGAAACTTGAGCAGAACCAATCTAGAGCTCCGGTAGGACGATCCTGCCGGGGAAACTTCCCTCCCGGAGGGGGAAATCGTCGCCATCGTCATCACCAACACTCCTCTCGTCGGAGGGGAGTCATCTCCATCAACATCTTCATCAGCACCATCTCCTCTCCAAACCCTAGTTCATCTCTTGTAACCAATCTCCGTCTCGCGACTCCGATTGGTACTTGTAAGGTTGCTAGTAGTGTTGATTACTCTTTGTAGTTGATGCTAGTTGGATTACTTGGTGGAAGAGTTTATGTTCAGATCCTTGATGCTACTCATTACACCTCTGATCATGATTATGATTATGCTTTGTGAGTAGTTACTTTTGTTCCTGAGGACATGGGATAAGTCATGCTGATAATAGTCATGTGAATTTGGTATTCGTTCGGTATTTTGAGAAGATGTATGTTGTCTTTTCCTCTAGTGGTGTTATGTGAACGTCGACTACATAACACTTCACCATCTTTGGGCCTAGAGGAAGGCATTGGGGAGTAGTAAGTAGATGATGGGTTGCTAGAGTGACAGAAGCTTAAACCCCAGTCTATGTGTTGCTTCGTAAGGGGCTGATTTGGATCCACTAGTTTAATGCTATGGTTAGACGTTGTCTTAATTCTTCTTTCGTAGTTGTGGATGCTTGCGAGAGGGGTTAATCATAAGTGGGATGCTTGTCCAAGTAATGGCAGTACCCAAGCGTTGGTCCACCCACATATCAAACTATCAAAGTAACGAACGTGAATCACATGAACATGATGAAACTAGCATGACAGAAATTCCCGTGTGTCCTTGGGAGCGTTTTTTCTCCTATAAGAATTTGTCCAGGCTTGTCCCTTGCTACAAAAGGGATTGGGCCACTTTGCTGCACTGTTGCTACTACTTGTTACTTGTTACTTTTCACCTGCTTCGTTTCACCTCACTACACCATCACTTGTTACCGCTACTTTCAGTGCTTGCAGTTATTACCTTGCTGAAAACTGTTTATCACAGCCTTCTGCTCCTCGTTGGGTTCGACACTCTTACTTATCGAAAGGACTACGACTGATTCCCTATACTTGTGGGCCATCAGTCATCACATCACGACCTCGGGCTTTGTTATGTTCCATCTGGAACCCCGCATCCCTCACCTCCTCTTCAGAGAATCGTGACGTTAAGATATCGTTCTTCTCTGGTATAACTTGTGGAATGTCATATGTTCGAGACTCATCGACGACGAGATCATGTTCATCTGATGCCCCGAACGTAGATTTGTAGTATTTGGAGACATAGCTTTTGAGCTTCGTCTCACCTTCAATCTGCCCCTCATCTTGTTGGAGGCTAAAAATACACTTCTTCCTTTGACATCCATTGGTGACCAGTTGGAAGTACCGTGTATTATTGTCACCCTTCAAGGTGAAGTTAACTTTTGATATTCGGTAATATTTGATTTCCTCTTCTTGCAAGAAATGTGAAATCTTCCCATTGGGTTGATTTTTAATTCAATCTCTTAGGGTGACAAGTTACGAGTCTCAGTAATGGTTGAAAGGTGTTGTTTTTCTTTTTTGTGTAAACCGTTGTTGTGCTTCGTCCATCCAGAGAGATGTTTCCTTGTTGCCTTTATGAATAGGAGTCGACCATCGGAGGGCTTGTCCTATACATTCTTAATTGTGTCTACAAAGCCATGTCGTTGTAACCATCCGAATTCAAATTTAAAAGGGCGTCGAATATATGTGTTTGTAGAGTTAGAATCAAGAATGAAAGATGCATGGTGTAAAATTGTCTCAACACGCTCTACGCTCACATAGTTACTAGTGGAAATTTCGACTCCCATTCGGTATACATTAGTACCCTATCAAGCTTTTCGTATGTCACGGCAGAATGGGTATTGACCCAAGTGAATTGAGCCCGATATATTGACTTCCCAAAGAATTAAACTGTCAATCAAAATATTCAGGAACAGCCAGTGTGTATCAAAGTGGTAATTATTTATCTCTTCCTGATACCTTAGGATATTTAATTCCCCACCAATAAGCATTGAATGTGAGTTATCCTTAGCCAAGTTTACCAATTCGCGAAGGAAAGCAAATTTCATTTTTCTTGGGTAGCTCCCTAGACTTCGCTTCTTGGGCAGCTCCATAGACTGCGACCAGACTTCATGAAAAATTATCAGCTTTGTTTTAAATATGAACTGTGATGTAAAATTCACCTGTTGAAATGGCTAACAAATCCATGATACTAATCGTAATCCCAAGTAAGATTTCTTGACCTTCCACGTGCTGGTAAACTATCCATGTGTCGGGGGGATAACCCCGGGGTAGGCTCATCGAGCCTATTCCTTCGTTTCCAGCCCAATGGACATGGACGTATGAAGATTCCCAAGGCCCAAGTCTTCTGCCGGCTAGGCATCACCTGCCGGCTAGAGGACGAGGCGGCCACCTTTCTGGCCGGCCAGGCAACCCCTGCCGGCTAGAATCCTGGCGGCCTCCTCTTCGGAGCCGGCCTGGTCCCGCCAGCCGGGCTGGGGAGGAGGAGGCCACACTTAAGCCGGCTGGCCAAGCAGGCTAGCCAGCTGAGGATCACAAGTCACATCAGATCGTAGGTCAGGAAGAGACCTCACGATTAAAGGTAGCTACGCGTCAGCAAAGGTACTGGATCAGGGCGCCCGGCAGGTACGAGCATCGGCGGCCACGCCGCTGACCTACTCCGGCTCTGATCCATCGCCTAGCATAGTGTCGGACCGCCACACTCCCACTCCATTACTGCACTCGGCGTGGGGAACATTGGAGGCGGTCGTACTACCTGCCCATGAAGAATCTCGCGGGGCGACGCTTGACGTACAACGCGTGCTGAGCGTCAACCTTACGCGAGAGCCTCATTGGCCAGCCGGCGGGTCCCACACGCAATCGAGACCATGCAGCCAGCGGGCCCCCCATCGACAAGACAAGACCCTTGTGGGCCCCTGGCTAGCCGGTGAAGCTGCCAGCCGGGTCCCACACTTGTACCCTTTATCCATATTGTAGGCCGGCAGGTTCGTCTATAAAACCCCCCGGTCTCCCTCCATGCCAGGGGCCAATCTATCACCAGTCATTCAACACTACACATTCACCAACCACCGAGAGAGAGGTAGAGACGAGCCGGTTGCTCCCATCTTCCTCCTCCCAACACAGCTCGAGGAGCGACATTGTACTCTGTTCCTATACATCAAACACTCCGGCAGGATTAGGGGTATTATCTCTACGGAGAGCCCTGAACCTGGGTACATCGTGCGTCCCATGTGTGTACCAACCTCGTTCCCAGCGTCCACCTTTGTCCCTTCGGTTCTCACCGACTTTAGCCTACCTATGGCATATGTTGTGAGTATTCACCGACACCATGGGTAATCAAAACCATCTGATAACTGACTGAGGACATTCGCACGGGAGTCACATTTCCCAGGCTCCGACATTGCCGCAAAATCCATCCCATATTGCCTCACACAATCATTGACGTGTTTATATTTAGCCAAGTCTGAAAGAGCTCTGCTATTCCAAAGCATATGCCTCTCATGTGGGAACATGGCTTTGTGTGAAGATCCTCGCCTTCTTAGGTGGTTTTTGTTTCTTCTTGAAGGAATGGGATTTAGATTTATGCACGAAGGCTGTTAGACCTCAAAATGGGAAGAAAAAATTACTTCTTCGGCTTCTGCATCAACTAGGGATGCACACGACCTTTTAAGCATGAGTACTAGGATTTTTAATCTTGGTTATGCACCAAGTGTCTCAAGGATAAATACATAAGCGTGAGGATAGTCTAGTCCTACAAAATAAATAGGAACATGAATTCGCCTTCGTGGGGATTTGAACCCAGGTGTTGGGTTTGTACATCCACTTTGCTTACATATATGTCATACAAGGAGAGCCATAACAACGGGTGAGGTGATATTTGCTGCGTACCGGAAGCTGTTCCATTGCAATGATGCGCTTGAAGCGGAATTACATGCTGTTCTGGAGGGTATTAAGCTCACCACTGAACATTCAGATGCTACAATTATGGTTCAATCGGATTGTGTTGTTGCTATCAACGCACTAACTGATGCTTCGTTGGATAAATCAGCCTATGGCCATATGATCCAAGAGATCAAGTTTCTTTTAAGTGATAGGGTTTTTATTCCTGTAAAAGTTTCCCGCGATCAAAATAGAGTTGCAGACTGTTTAGCGAATTATGGGCGATGTGGGGATAGTACAGCTTGTTGGCTGGGCCACTCTCCTCCTTGTGCCAGTGATCTCGTTGTTGAGGATTGTAACTCTGTTATGTTAGAATAAAAACCTATGACTTCCATAAAAAAAACAATTTCCTTGGCCAAATAACTAGTAAACACATTGAATCTTTATTATATAATTTGGATCTCATCTCAAACTATAAAGCCTTACTACATAGTACAACCACCAGGTCCGCCATAATAAAACATTTCACCTACAGATAGAATGGCTCCATAGCACTTTTTGTGGGAGATAGAAGGAATAAGGCCCCCGGGCCATGGATCAATTTTGTAGCCCCTACCAGTGTCATCCACAAATCTGACGTCTCGAACAGTTGCAGAATGTATCCCAGGCCAGTGGCCACTGCCCATTGCAGGACTAGCACTCCCGGAATCAGAGAAGGTGTAACCACCCCACTGTACAGAATTTGCATGGTCTGCCAAATTATTAAAGATACTTTGTGGCCAGAATCCAACAGCTCTAAGGCTTTGATTATCATAACCAAAGTACAACCACCAGTCACCATCATTTTTCTTCTGCAAGATAAACAACGGTAACTAAAACTTATTCCAGTAACTAGCAATACAAATGACTATGTAAAATCAGAGAGTCAATTAGTGATGTCATCATCTATGCATACTTTTTTTGGACCACACATACCCCTTAGATTAAAAACTATTCCGGTAATAAATGATATTTAGTGCTTTCATCGGGTTTTTAACTACTTACCTTGAATATCTTGATGGTGATCTTAAGTTTTCCGTTTTGGGGGTCTAGAGTGTCTCCTGGAGTGATAGGGGCATTTTGTACTGGCACAAAACCATCGCATTTCAAGTCATAGCATCCAGTCGACTTATACCCATCAGCCTGTCATGCAACAAAAGATCATAAAATTGTATGTGTATTGCTAAGAAATTTTAACCCCAAATTTCCAAAATTTTAAACACAAGAAAAAACTAAGGAATACAAAAAGTTAAACCATGTACCGTCCATAGTGTAAAGAAGTGTGTTTTGCTGTCACCATATTCGGATGGGCTAACCTGCATAAGAGTAAAAAAACAGTTGCTAAAAAGGTACTTCCTCGATCAAATATTGAACTGCAAAAACTTGTTATATTTCGATAAGGGGAAGTAGCTATAAAGTTTTTGCATAAATAGAATACGTTGAACTGAAAAGAAAAAGAATGTGCAATCGTTAGTGAAAAGAAAATCCATGCATTCCAAATAGGTTATGTTGGAGTAATCATCGAGGAACTTACTTACCGTCCATCCAGCTACTGCAGCATTGTGACTACTGAAATCCTTCCCTCGACCGACCACACACATGTGTGATGAGCTTATTTGGTTATTGACAGTTTTTATACCATAGACATCCAATGTTGACATGCCACCGAAAAGAACAGAGTCCGTGAAGTACTCGATTAGAGCATACTGTAGGAAGGCAAGATACGAGTTAATAATACACTTCACACTACAATACTTATAATACATTGGTAAATCGGAAGCTTTCTAAATCAAATCGGAAGCATTAATTTAGTTGATATCTAATTCAATTTACGAGCTCTATACTAAATTGACGTTCGATCTGGGAGCAAACCCCCAACGAACGAATCGTTCGATCTGGGACGGATCCTCCAGTGAACAAAAACATTCGCTGGGAGGAACTCCCAAGCGCGAACAAATACGGCCCAACAGATATTTCTTGACGGACCTTCTTCCCAAAAGCATCATTGATTGTACATAATTAAATAAATAAGCAAAACCCCAAAAAAACAGTAAGAAAAAATGGGGAAAAGCCATCTGGTTGGATGTGTATTTGAACATAAAGTTGCCATACCTAAAAAATACCACACATCAAACTTTACAAAAAAAATCCCATGCATTAGAAAATAAAAATTCGCCACATCGGAAAAAAAAAAGCTTAAGATTTAAGTTCAAATGTGAACTCGCCATCATTTCACCAAAAGATGATGGCAAAAAAGGATATTATGAAAATAGTCTTATGAAAACAATTTTGCCATAGGATTTTCAAAAAATATTTTTTCTCTTGTTTAAAACAGGATTTTGCCATGGTTTGTTAAACGAATGTATATAAATAGAAATTTCACATGGCAAGTTCGAACAAAAATTATCATGTTCCAAACAAATGAATGGATAAAAATTTCCATGGTCAAACAAAAAAAACTATGTTGCTCAAAAAATAAAATTTCCATGTTTTAAATTAAAATTTAATTGTTCCAAAAATACAAAAATAATAATGGCAATGGGTCAGAAAATATGTAAATTTGCTAGATGACTAGTATATACATTTGATATGTCAGAATTTGAAATTCATACAATTATTTTTTAATTTGTTATGGTGATTATACAACTTGCAATGTTTGGAAACCACAAAAATGGTCTTGCATTTGAAAATTTGAGCATATATGAATTTGCCATCTAATGAATATGGGAATAGTACAAAGTTTGCCAACAATCTGCAAATTACAGAAATGAACAAATCATCTGCATCTAAATAGGCATGACCCGAACACATGTTGGCATCTGTACTGCGTGGATAGACGATCATGGAGTGTCGAATAGGTGGCGGTGGATGACCAGCGCGACCACGTTGGCGGCGGCCGGCGCGGTGATCATGAGCACCTAGGCGGTGGCATCACGCAATAGACGGTAGCGCCCGATGGTGCCGTCGTGGAGCCAGGGTTGATAACCAGTCGCACCACGTTGCATTACTTCGTCCACGGAGCCAGGGTTGATAACCAGTCGCAGCTTCCCCACCCCAACCCCTCACCCCCGCCGCAGTGCA
The DNA here is from genome assembly GCF_904849725.1 of Hordeum vulgare subsp. vulgare. Classification (NCBI taxonomy): domain Eukaryota; kingdom Viridiplantae; phylum Streptophyta; class Magnoliopsida; order Poales; family Poaceae; genus Hordeum; species Hordeum vulgare. The sequence goes on along the minus strand of NC_058520.1, from coordinate 537,385,600 downwards.
TTCCCCGTTCCCGCACCAGATACCTCCCCCGCCGCAGCTCCTACACCGTCGCCTCCCCATCCCATGGTGAATCGTCGGAATCGGGAAGGTCACCGCGGCACCGCCTAGGAACAGAGGAAGTCGCAGTCTCCCTCTAAGGATAACACGAGGAGGAAATAAAAATCATCGAACGATCTCTCTGATGATGTGTCCCCCCGCGCCTACTTCAAGATTAGTGCAACAGATTCGATGGCAGCGAGCACGTTTGCGAGAGTGCTGAAAACTGATGTCAGGTTTTTAGCATTTTAGTTAATTTATTTTGTCAAATTTTTTGAGAATTTTTTTTTTCATTTCATACAATGGCTTTGCTTTGTCACCCCCTTTGAATGATTCACGGATCTCAAACCCACTTGACTAAGAAAGGAGATTAAATATTCCATAATTAGCGTTGTTATCGCCTGGGCTCGAACAAACTAACCATGAACTACCGGCCATGCTGGACACCGGCCAAAAATTCCTTCTCCGCCGGCAAGTACAATTAGGGGCAGCCATCTCTTATTTCCCCGTTTGGAATTTTGTGTTGCGTCTTACTGACTACATGAAGTGCTTCTCATTTTAGATGTACCCTGCGAATCCCGTGAAATTTGAGAATCAGTTTCTGCTTTGTGCTGATTGCAGCGGCGTTATTAACCTTTTTTCAAATATGATTAGATAAGGAATGGATCAGACGTTGGTTGTGTGTAAAACTAGCGCATGCATACATGTGTTCTGGAATCGGGCCGCCGGGACCAACAAAAAGATCCGGTCAACCCAGTTCTCTTGGGGCGGAGCAGAATACAGATAGTTCTAGTATTTATTTCCTTCGTTTTTAAATATAAGTTTTTTTAAGATACCACTATGAACTACTCCTTCCGTTCCTAAATATAAGTCTTTTAAGAGGTTTCACTAAAGGACTACATACGGATGTATATAGACATACTTTAGAGTATAGATTCATCAATTTTGCTCCGTATATAGCCCTTTAGTAAAATATCTAAAAAGACTTATATTTAGGAACGGAGAAAGTACATATCGATATATATAAATATAATTTAAAATATAAATTCATTTATTTTATTTCATATATAGTCTTTTCATGAAATCTTTAAAAATATTGTATTTAGAAACAGAGGGAGTACAATTAATTAAAGAGCAAACACCCTTGTACGGAAAGCAGGAAGAGTAGCAAATGAGAGAGAATGCCTTTCGCGAGAAAAGAAAGAGAATGCAAAAAATAAATCTCACCTATACGATGAAAACAGAGAAATGACGCAAAGACCATCTTCTCATTTGTTTGTAAATCAAAATAAAATATGGGATTTGATTAAGTCAATGCAAGGTCTGTGGAAGTGTTTCCCTTGTGTGATGAGTAATTGGGCCATATGTGATGCATCAAATCTAGCAATAAAATAGACAACCTTTTACTTACATGGTCGACTCCACTGTTAGTTGCAGCTTTTCTGGGTAGCCAGCTACTATTCCAGGATGATTGTTGCCTCATTTGATTTGTATTCTCATCGTATGCGTTAGGCAACGACGATGATATTGCAATGACTCGGGATAAACAAACAATCAGGAATAGCATAAATGGTGGAAGGCGCATAGCCTGTTGCATTTTGCAACAGGTGTTGCGCTCAACGAAAAAGTATTGTGAGGAAATTTCTAAAGCGAAGGTTTTGCATGATTTGGTTTTTAGAAACGTGCATATATATAGACTCACCAATACTAGAGAATCTAGAAATAATTTATTATATTGTGTCGAATGGTAGGTGGTGGTTGGTAACCATTTATGGTTGGCATATACTGTCAAATAATTTATTTATTATTTTCTATTTTCTGTAGATTCCAATATCTCAAGTTATAAATTTCCTCTCTATATACATATTTTCATTGTTAGATTTATGGTTGGTATATACTCCTTCCGTCTCAAATTAGTTGTCTAAGATTTGTTAGATATATCTGCATTTGTTGTTTAAAATTTGTCTAGATACAGACAACTAATTTAGGACGAACGTAATATTTTTAATAGAAAAATTTTGTATTTTCTATTAAAAATATTATGATAGGGTTATAAATACGTTGTCCAATGAATGAGACAGGCCTTTTGACACGATCTCCGAGGAATGATGATGGTGTAATACACCAGGGATGACACATCGGCTAGGTTCCAGGAAGTAGTCCATGGGCCAACGCAGTGCAAGAGGAGCATGTCTTACGCGACGCCTTCATCGACAGTTAAAGACCACTAAAAAGACGTCACCTTGGGCTCGGCCCATTTCTTTTAACCTTTAAAAAATGTTGTGTGTGCGAGATTGGAATGCAGTAACCAACTCGGTTGCCTAACCTGCTATACTTACTACTCCCTCCGTTCCTAAATATGTTTTTCTAAGAATTTCATTAATGAACTACATACGGATGTATATAGACATATTTTAGGGTATAGATTCACTCATTTTACTCCGTATGTAGACATCTAGTGAAATATCTTAAAAGACTTATATTTAGGTACGGAGGGAGTAATAGTTATGTTTCCTTTTATGTCTGTGCCTCGTGGACTTTTTTTATTTGGCCTTTTTCATTGGTTTTTCAATCAGGTTTTTATTTTATGTTTGTTGCTTTGTTTTTCTTGTTACTTTTTATTCTTTCTTTTTCTTTTTAAAAATTGCATGAAATCTTTCAAATCCTAAACTTTATTCAAATCGTGAACTTTTTTCAAATTCATGAACTTTTTAGTCTTTTTCATTAAGTTTTTTTCTTAAAGTCGATGAACTTTTGCCAATATTGTAAGTTATTTTCAAAATCCATGAACTTTTTTTATCAAGTTGATGAACTTTTCTCAAATCTGTGAACTTCCTTAAAAATATGGTGAACTTTTTTCATGATTGATGTTTTTTCTGAATTCGTGAAGATTTCCCCAAAATTGATGAACATTTTTCAAATTTGTCAGCTTTTAAAAAATGAACTTTTTTAACTTTTTTTGAATTCATAATTTTTAAACTCAAAATTGATGGAATGTTTTCAATTTCATGAATTGTTTTTTCAGTTTGATGAACTTTTTCAAACTCATGATTTCTTTCTCTTTCAATTTTGTGATTTTCTCGAATTCGTGAACTATTTTCACGAGCCAACGGTCAACGATCATTGGTGAAGGATCCGAGTGGTGAGCGGACAATAGTTCCACCTATCAATTGTAAGCGGTCAAAAATCATCTAATCAAAATGTCTAGCGAGTCTCGATCATTTGAAATTAGTGATCGATCGACAAAACTGTTACACCAAAGCTAAAATGGCTTAATAGATGAGGCCCACTTTGTTGGCTAGCGGGCACGAGATGAAGAACTCGACAGTGAAGGCGCATAATAGGTGCTTCAGGCAAGAGGGGCTTCTTGGAGTACAAGCCAAGGAACCCTTGGCACGAGCTCGGTTACGAAGCTTGTAAACCACAGCTCTCGCTCCCTTTATAAGGCGAGGGGAACGGGCATGGTTCCCCCATGTTTGGTTTTGATAATTAACGACAATCTCTATGTACTAATGGTTCCTTTAAGTTATACTTTAAGAGTTTCTCCATAGGCATGTCTTGAAGACCATATGTTGGTTTCAAGGTTAAAAAAGGAGATTATGTGTTGACCAAGATATCATTTAAGGAGTTATTAAAGTATTGTTCATGTGAGAGCTGAGCATATTGCAAGCATGTCTTGAAGAAGTTTGTGTGAACATTCATATTGACTTTCAAGACATCATCTTAATGAAGAGAGAAGATAAGATGCATGATTGATCATGCCAAAGTGCAAACGATGGATTCAAGTTGATATACACACAAAGCGTAGAAGATGTACCGAGTGGGATCACATGATCCCATGATATGGTAAGCATTGATGACTCTTTGTGATCTAACCCATGATCTATTTGTTTGGATTTTGGTTGTGGGTTATGTAGTTTTCCATGGGCTTGCTGTTGAGGAACGTCGCATGGGAAACAAAAAATTTCCTACGCGCACGAAGACCTATCATGGTGATGTACATCTACCAGAGGGGATGAGTGATCTACGTACCCTTGTAGATCGTACAGCAGAAGCGTTAGTGAACGCGGTTGATGTAGTGGAACGTCTTCACGTCCCTCGATCCGCCCCGCGAACTATCCCGCGAACAGTCCCACGATCTAGTGCCGAACGGACGGCACCTCCGCGTTCAGCACACGTACAACTCGACGATGATCTCGGCCTTCTTGATCCAGCAAGAGAGACGGAGAGGTAGAAGAGTTCTCCGGCAGCGTGAAGGCGCTCCGGAGGTTGGTGATGATCTTGTCTCAGCAGGGCTCCGCCCGAGCTCCGCAGAAACGCGATCTAGAGGTGAAACCGTGGAGATATGTGGTCGGGCTGCCGTGGCAAAGTTGTGTCAAATCAGCCCTAAAACCCCACTATATATAGGAGGAGGAGGGGGAGACCTGCCTTGGGGTCCAAGGACTCCCAAGGGGGTCGGCTGAGCCAAGGGGGAAGGCCTCCCCCTCCCAAACCGAATTCTACTTGGTTTGGAAGGTGGAGTCCTTCTTCCCTTTCCCACCTCCTTCTTTTTTTTTCCTTTCCTCTTTGATTTTCATCCCAATGCGCATATAGCCTTCTTGGGCTGTCCCACCAGCCCACTAAGGGCTGGTGCGCCACCCCCAAGGCCTATGGGCTTCCCCGGGGTGGGTTGCCCCCCCCCCCCCGGTGAACTCCCGGAACCCATTCGTCATTCCCGGTACATTCCTGGTAATTCCGAAAACCTTCCGGTAATCAAATGAGGTCATCCTATATATCAATCTTCGTTTCCGGACCATTCCGGAAACCCTCGTGACGTCCGTGATCTCATTCAGGACTCCGAACAACATTCGGTAACCAACCATATATAACTCAAATACGCATAAAATAACGTCGAACCTTAAGTGTGCAGACCCTACGGGTTCGAGAACTATGTAGACATGACCCGAGAGACTCCTCGGTCAATATACAATAGCGGGACCTGGATGCTCATATTGGATCCTACATATTCTACGAAGATCTTAAACCTCAGTGTCAAGGATTCATATAATCCCGTATGTCATTCCCTTTGTCCTTCGGTATGTTACTTGCCCAAGATTCGATCGTTAGTATCCGTATACCTATTTCAATCTCGTTTACCGGCAAGTCTCTTTACTCGTTCCGTAATACAAGATCCCGCAACTTACATTAAGTCACATTGCTTGCAAGGCTTATGTGTGATGTTGTATTACCGAGTGGGCCCCGAGATACCTCTCCGTTACACGGAGTGACAAATCCCAGTCTCGATCCATACTAACTTAACGAACACCATCGGAGATACCTGTAGAGCATCTTTATAGTCACCCAGTTACGTTGCGACGTTTGATACACACAAAGTATTCCTCCGGTGTTAGTAAGTTATATGATCTCATGGTCATAGGAATAAATACTTGACACGCAGAAAACAGTAGCAATAAAATGACACGATCAACATGCTACGTCTATTAGTTTGGGTCTAGTCCATCACGTGATTCTCCTAATGACGTGATCCAGTTATCAAGCAACAACACCTTGTTCATAATCAGAAGACACTGACTATCGTTGATCCACTGGCTAGCCAACTAGAGCCTTGCTAGGGACAGTGTTTTGTCTATGTATCCACACATGTAAATGAGTCTTGATTCAATACAATTATAGCATGGATAATAAACGATTATCTTGATACAAGAATTATAATAATAACTATATTTATTATTGCCTCTAGGGCATAATTCCAACAGTCTCCCAGTTGCACTAGAGTCAATAATCTAGCCCTCACATCATCATGCGAATTACATTGTAATAAATCTAACACCCATACAGTTTTGGTGTTGATCATGCTTTGCCCGTGGAAGAGGTTTAGTCAGCGGGTCTGCTACATTCAGATCCATGTGCACTTTGCATATATTTACGTCCTCCCCTTCGACGTAGTCGCGGATGAGGTTGAAGCGTCATTTGATGTGTCTGGACTTCTTGTGAAACTGTGGTTCCTTTGCTAGGGCAATGGCACTCGTGTTGTCACAGAACAAGGTTATTGGATTCAGTGCGCTTGGCACCACTCCAAGATCCGTCATGAATTGCTTCATCCAGACACCCTCCTTAGCTGCCTCCGATGCAGCCATGTATTCCGCTTCACATGTAGAATCTGCTACGACGCTCTGCTTGGAACTGCACCAGCTTACCGCACCCCCATTAAGAATAAATACGTATCCGGTTTGCGACTTAGAGTCGTCCGGATCTGTGTCAAAGCTTGCATCGACGTAACCTTTTACGGCGAGCTCTTCGTCACCTCCATACACGAGAAACATCTCCTTAGTCCTTTTCAGGTACTTCAGGATATTCTTGACCGCCGTCCAGCGATCCACTCCTGGATTACTCTGGAACCTACCTGCCATACTTATGGCCAGGCTAACATCCGGTCTAGTGCACAGCATTGCATACATGATAGAACCTATGGCTGAAGCATAGGGGACGGAGCGCATATGCTCTCTATCTTCATCAGTTGCTGGGCACTGAGTCTTACTCAATCTCGTACCTTGTAAAACTGGCAAGAACCCTTTCTTGGACTATTCCATTTTGAACCTCTTCAAAACTTTATCAAGGTATGTGCTTTGTGAAAGTCCTATCAGGCGTTTTGATCTATCCCTGTAGATCTTAATGCCCAGAATGTAAGCAGCTTCTCCTAGGTCCTTCATAGAGAAACTTTTTATTCAAGTAATCCTTTATGCTCTCCAAAACTCTACGTTGTTTCCAATCAGCAATATGTCATCCACATATAATATTAGAAACGCCACAGAGTGCCCACTCACTTTCTTGTAAATACAAGATTCTCCAACCACTTGTATAAACCCAAATGCTTTGATCACCTCATCAAAGCGTTTGTTCCAACTCCGAGATGCTTGCACCAGTCCATAAATGGATCGCTGGAGCTTGCACACCTTGTTAGCATTCTTAGGATCGACAAAACCTTCGGGTTGCATCATATACAACTCTTCCTTAAGGAAACCGTTAAGGAACGCCGTTTTGACATCCATCTGCCAGATTTCATAATCTAAAAATGCAGCTATTGCTAACATGATTCTGACGGACTTAAGCATCGCTACGGGTGAGAATGTCTCATCGTAGTCAACTCCTTGAACTTGTGAAAAACCCTTTGCCACAAGTCGAGCTTTATAAACGGTCACATTGCCGTCAGCGTCCGTCTTCCTCTTAAAGATCCATTTGTTCTGAATAGCCTTGCGGCCCTCAGGTAGTACCTCCAAAGTCCACACTTTGTTCTCATACATGGATCCTATCTCGGATTTCATGGCTTCTAGCCATTTGTTGGAATCTGGGCCCACCATTGCTTCTTCATAATTTGCAGGTTCGTTGTTGTCTAACAACATGATCGATAAGACGGGATTACCGTACCACTCTGGAGCAGCACGTGGTCTCGTCGACCTGCGTGGTTCGACAGAGACTTGAACTGGAGTTTCATGATCATCATCATTAACTTCCTCCTCAACCGGCATAGCAACGACAGAGGTTTCCCCTTGCCCTGCGCCACCATCCAGAGGGATGAGAGGTTCGACAACCTCGTCAAGTTCTATCTTCCTCCCACTCAAATCTCTCGAGAGAAACTCCTTCTCAAGAAAAGCTCCGTTTTTAGCAACAAACACTTTGCCTTCGGATTTGAGATAGAAGGTGTACCCAACTGTCTCTTTTGGGTAACCTATGAAGATGCACTTTTCCGCTTTGGGTTCCAGCTTTTCAGGCTGAAGCTTTTTGACATAAGCATCACATCCCCCAACTTTAAGAAACGACAACTTTGGCCTTTTGCCATACCACAGTTCGTATGGTGTCGTCTCAACGGATTTTGATGGTGCCCTATTTAAAGTGAATGCAGTTGTTTCTAATGCACAACCCCAAAATGATAATGGCAAATCGGTAAGAGACATCATAGATCGCACCATCTCTAATAAAGTACGATTACGACGTTCGGACACACCATTACGCTATGGTGTTCCAGGCGGTGTTAACTGTGAAACAATTCCACATTGTCTTAAGTGAGCACCAAACTCGAAACTCAGATATTCACCCCCACGATCAGACCGTAGGAACTTGATCTTCTTGTTACGATGATTTTCAACTTCACTCTGAAATTGCTTGAACTTTTCAAATGTTTCAGACTTGTGCTTCATTAAGTAGATATAACCATATCTACTCAAATCGTCGGTGAAGGTGAGAAAATAATGATATCCGCCGCGTGCCTCTACGCTCATCGAACCACACACATCGGTATGTATGATTTCCAACAAGTCACTTGCACGCTCCATTGTTCCGGAGAACGGAGTTTTAGTCATCTTGCCCATGAGGCATGGTTCGCATGTGTCAAGTGAATCAAAGTCAAGTGACTCCAAAAGTCCATCGGCATGGAGTTTCTTCATGCGCTTTACACCAATATGACCTAAGTGGCAGTGCCACAAAAATATGGCGCTATCATTGTTAACTCTAACTCTTTTGGTCTCAATGTTATGTACGTGTGTGTCACTATCAAGATTCAATATGAACAATCCTCTCACATTGGGTGCATGACCATAAAAGATGTTACTCATAGAAATAGAACAACCATTATTCTCTGACTTAAACGAGTAACCGTCTCGCAATAAACAAGATCCAGATATAATGTTCATGCTCAACGCAGGCACTAAATAACAATGATTTAAGTTCATAACTAATCCTGACGGTAACTGAAGTGAGACTGTGCCGACGGCGATTGCATCAACCTTGGAACCATTTCCCACGCTCATCGTCACTTCATCTTTCGCCAGCCTTCGTCTATTCCGCAGTTCCTGTTTCGAGTTGCAAATATGAGCAACAGAACCGGTATCGAATACCCAGGCACTACTACGAGAGCTGGTTAAGTATACATCAATAACATGTATATCAAATATACCTGATTTTTCTTTGGCCGCCTTCTTATCAGCCAGATACTTGGGGCAATTGCGCTTCCATTAACCCATACCCTTGCAATAGTAACACTCTGTTTCAGGCTTAGGTCCAGCTTTGGGTTTCTTCGTCGGATTGGCAACAGGCTTGCCGCTCTTCTTCAATTTACCCTTCTTTCCTTTGCCGTTTCTCTTGAAACCAGTGGTCTTATTCACCATCAACACTTGATGCTCTTTACGAAGTTCAGACTCTGCGACTTTTAGCATCGCAAATAACTCGCCGGGAGACTTGTTCATCCCTTGCATGTTGTAGTTCAACACAAAGCCTTTATAGCTTGGCGGCAGTGATTGAAGAATTCTGTCAGTGATAGCTTCTTGCGGGAGTTCAATCCCCAGCTCAGCTAGACGGTTTGAGTACCCAGACATTTTGAGCACATGTTCACTGACAGACGAGTTCTCCTCCATCTTGCAAGCATAGAATTTATCGGAGGTCTCATACCTCTCGATCCGGACTATCTTCTGAAAGATAAACTTCAACTCCTGGAACATCTCAAATGCTCCATGACGCTCAAAGCGACGTTGAAGTCCCGGTTCTAAGCCATACAAGACTGCACATTGAACTATTGAGTAGTCCTCCTTACATGCTAACCAAGCGTTCTTAACATCCTGATCAGCCGTAGCGGGTGGTTCATCTCCTAGCGCAGCATTAAGGACATAATCCTTCTTCCCAGCTTGTAAGGTTAGCTTAAGATTACGAGCCCAGTCTACAAAGTTGCTTCCATCATCTTTCAACTTAGCTTTCTCTAGGAACGTATTAAAATTCAGGATGACTATAGCGTGAGCCATGATCTACAACACAAATATATTCAAAGTGGACTTAGACTATGTTCAAGATAATTAGAGTTTAACTTAATCAAATTATTCGCTAAACTCCCACTCAAAAAGTACATCTCTCTAGTCATTTGAGTGGTTCATGATCCACTTACACTAGCTCAAGTCCGATCATCACGTGAGTTGAGTATAGTTTCAGTGGTAAGCATCCCTATGCTAATCATATCATCTATATGATTCATGATCGACCTTTCGGTCTCATGTGTTCCGAGGCCATGTCTGCACATGCTAGGCTCGTCAAGCTTAACCCGAGTGTTCCGCGTGCGCAACTGTTTTGCACCCGTTGTATGTGAACGTTGAGTCTATCACACCCGATCATCACGTGGTGTCTCGAAACGACGAACTGTAGCAACGGTGCACAGTCGGGGAGAACACAATTTCGTCTTGAAATTTTTAGTGAGAGATCACCTCATAATGCTACCGTCGTTCTAAGCAAAATAAGGTGCATAAAAGGATTAACATCACATGCAATTCATAAGTGACATGATATGGCCATCATCACGTGCCTCTTGATCTCCATCATCAAAGCACTGGCACGATCTTCTTGTCACCGGCGCCACACCATGATCTCCATCAACGTGTCGCCATCGGGGTTGTCGTGCTACTCATGCTATTACTACTAAAGCTACATCCTAGCAAAATAGTAAACGCATCTGCAAGCACAAACGTTAGTTATAAAGACAACCCTATGGCTCCTGCCGGTTGCCGTACCATCGACGTGCAAGTCGATATTATCTATTACAACATGATCATCTCATACATCCAATATATTACATCACATCGTTGGCCATATCACATCACAAGCATACCCTGCAAAAACAAGTTAGACGTCCTCTAATTTTGTTGTTGCATGTTTTACGTGGTGACCATGGGTATCTAGTAGGATCGCATCTTACTTACGCAAACACCACAACGGAGATATATGAATTGCTATTTAACCTCATCCAAGGACCTCCTCGGTCAAATCCGATTCAACTAAAGTTGGAGAAACCGACACTCGCCGGTCATCTTTGAGCAACGGAGTTACTCGTAGCGATGAAACCAGTCTCTCGTAAGTGTACGAGTAATGTCGGTCCGAGCCGCTTCGATCCAACAATACCGCGGAATCAAGAAAAAACTAAGGAGGGCAGCAAAATGCACATCACCGCCCACAAAAACTTTTGTGTTCTACTCGAGAAGACATCTACGCATGAACCTAGCTCATGATGCCACTGTTGAGAAACGTCGCATGGGAAACAAAAATTTTCCTACGCGCACGAAGAGCTATCATGGTGATGTCCATCTACGAGAGGGGATGAGTGATATACGTACCCTTGTAGATCGTACAGCAGAAGCGTTAGTGAACGCGGTTGATGTAGTGGCACGTCTTCACGTCCCTCGATCCGCCCCGCGAACTATCCCGCGAACAGTCCCACGATCTAGTGCCGAACGGACGGCACCTCCGCGTTCAGCACACGTACAGCTCGACGATGATCTCGGCCTTCTTGATCCAGCAAGAGAGACGGAGAGGTAGAAGAGTTCTCCGGCAGCGTGATGGCGCTCCGGAGGTTGGTGATGATCTTGTCTCAGCAGGGCTCCGCCCGAGCTCCGCAGAAACGCGATCTAGAGGTGAAACCGTGGAGATATGTGGTCGGGCTGCCGTGGCAAAGTTGTGTCAAATCAGCCCTAAAACCCCACTATATATAGGAGGAGGAGGGGGGAGACCTGCCTTGGGGTCCAAGGACTCCCAAGGGGGTCGGCCGAGCCAAGGGGGAAGGCCTCCCCCTCCCAAACCGAATTCTACTTGGTTTGGAAGGTGGAGTCCTTCTTCCCTTTCCCACCTCCTTCTTTTTTTTCCTTTCCTCTTTCATTTTCTTCCCAATGCGCATATGGCCTTCTTGGGCTGTCACACCAGCCCACTAAGGGCTGGTGCGCCACCCCCAATGCCTATGGGCTTCCCCGGGGTGGGTTGCCCCCTCCCCCCCCGGTGAACTCCTAGAACCCATTCGTCATTCCCCGTACATTCCCGGTAACTCTGAAAACCTTCCGGTAATCAAATGAGGTCATCCTATATATCAATCTTCGTTTCCGGACCATTCCGGAAACCCTCGTGACGTCTGTGATCTCATCCGGGACTCCGAACAACATTCAGTAACCAACCATATATAACTCAAATACGCATAAAATAACGTCGAAACTTAAGTGTGCAGACCCTACGGGTTCGAGAAGTATGTAGACATGACCCGAGAGACTCCTCGGTCAATATCCAATAGCGGGACCTGGATGCCCATATTGGATCCTACATATTCTACGAAGATCTTATCGTTTGAACCTCAGTGTCAAGGATTCATATAATCCCGTATGTCATTCCCTTTGTCCTTCGGTATGTTACTTGCCCGAGATTCGATCGTCAGTATCCGTATACCTATTTCAATCTCGTTTACCGGCAAGTCTCTTTACTCGTTCTGTAATACAAGATCTCGCAACTTACATTAAGTCACATTGCTTGCAAGGCTTATGTGTGATGTTGTATTACCGAGTGGGCCCCGAGATACCTCTCCGTTACACGGAGTGACAAATCGCAGTCTCGATCCATACTAACTTAACGAACACCTTCGGAGATACCTGTAGAGTATCTTTATAGTCACCCAGTTACGTTGCAACGTTTGATACACACAAAGTATTCCTCCGGTGTTAGTAAGTTATATGATCTCATGGTCATAGGAATAAATACTTGACACACAGAAAACAGTAGCAATAAAATGACACGATCAACATGCTACGTCTATTAGTCTGGGTCTAGTCCATCACGTGATTCTCCTAATGACGTGATCCATTTATCAAGCAACAACACCTTGTTCATAATCAGAAGACACTGACTATCGTTGATCAACTGGCTAGCCAACTAGAGGCTTGCTAGGGACAGTGTTTTGTCTATGTATCCACACATGTAAATGAGTCTTCATTCAATACAATTATAGCATGGATAATAAACGATTATCTTGATACAGAAATTATAATAATAACTATATTTATTATTGCCTCTAGGGCATAATTCCAACACTTGCATCAAGGAAGATCTCATATAAGTCATGGAGGATGACATCAAGTGGTGGTCGTCATCAAGGTTGAGTTATGCAAGTTCAAGTGGAGCATCACGAAGAGATCACATGCTTGAATCTTGCCGTCCATTCTGGCGATAATGGACATGTGAAGATGTGTCAAAGAGAGGCTCACCCATAGTGGACTACGCAAGAGAAATTCACTAGTCTTCATCGAGTCAGCGCAATCAAGAAAGGTGGTCCAACTTGGTATTAGTTCGGAGGTCGGGCTGTAGGATTGACAGCACCGGGTTATAGGATCGATAGTCGTACTATCAAGAGGGCTCTCGAGTGAGTAACATGATCGTGCGTTCGTAGAGAGGTCAAAACTTTCCATACTTGGCATCATATTTCTTGGTTATTATTTGGCTTTTTCTGTGTGAAGTTTTGGAGCTTATGGTTATCTTCAAGACAAGCTCAAGTTTAACGAAAACAGATTTCTTATGCATCTTCTATTATGTTTTCGATGTTGGAGTCTTTGTAGGTTCTTCACTTATGGAGGTTTCACACTTCTATATTATTGGCATATTACCATTTTTTAGCTTTCTATGAAGCTTGACATCGTCGTAATCAGGGTTCACTTGCAGAAGTATGGTCATTTTGGTTTTACCTATTTCCGTGGTCTTTTCCCAGCGGTTGTACCGCGTGTTAGTTCGGTTGTACTGCTCCAAGTTTGGACGATACTACCGGGCTTAGCACCGGACCAACAACAGACCGAGGGGGTTTCCTCTCAGGTTTGGGTAGTGGAACACAATGATGGATGGCCGGTTGTTCCAGTTATTTTTATAATAACTGGTACAACCATTGTACAAAGCGGTAGTACCGCAATTGAACATGCATCCACTCCTGTGAGATGAGGGGCGGTTGTATCGGCACTTGTACCACCCTAACTACCACTCGAGTGTGATTCCAACCTATTTTGGGGGTGCGATACTAATTGGTGGTTGTGTGGTTGTTTCAGTTATTGCTTAGATAACTAGTACAACCACACATTGCAATGGTTATACCGCTCGTGCCGCAGCAACCATGGTTTTCCTGCGTGGAGCGGTTGTACCGCTCGTGTGTTTTTCTAGAGCGTAACGGCTGGATTCATGGGGGCCTATTTAAGGGGATCTTATTCCCCAATGGTTTTAAGGGGGTCTTCTTCTCCAATGGTCCTAATGCATCTAAGCAAGTTTTCCCGCCATTGTCGACCTCTTTAAGCTTGCTTTCTGATGACCCACAAGTATAGGGGATCAATCGTAGTCCTTTCGATAAGTAAGAGTGTCGAACCCAACGAGGGGCAGAAGGAAATGATAAGAAATTTCGGCAAGGTATTCTCTGCAAGTGATGTGAGTAAGAGTGATAGATATTTTTGTAGAAATATAATTCATAACAAGTGACAAGTAACAAAAGTAATAAAGGTCCAGCAAGGTAGCGCAATCCTTTTTATAGCAAAGGACAGGCCTGAATGTACTCTTATATAAAGCAAGCGGTCCCGAGGACACATGTGAATTTCTATCTAGTCATGTTCATCATATTGAGTTGATTCACGTTCGCTACTTTGATAATTTGATATGTGGGTGGACCGGTGCTAAGGTACTAGAACAAACAACCCACTTATGATTACCCTCTCTCGCAAGCATCCGCAACTACGAAAGACGAATTAAGATAAATATAACCATAGCATTAAACGTGAGGATCCAAATCAGTCCCTCATGAAGCAACGCATAAACTAGGGTTTAAGCTTCTGTCACTCTCGCAACCCATCATCTACTTGTTACTCCATAATGACTTCCCTTAGGCCCATAATATGTGAAGTGTCATGTAGTGGATATTCACATGACACTACTAAGAGAAATAACAACATACATATCATCAGAATATCGAACGAATACCAACTTTATATGATTACTTATAACAAGACTTCTCCCATGTCCTCAGGAACAATACTTACTACTCACACCTCATCAACATGTTCAATATCAGAGGAGTAATAATAATAATTAAGGATCTGGACATAATATCTTCCACCAAGTAATCCAACAAGCATCAACTACATGATGTAATCAACACAACTAGTAACCCAGAGGTACCAATCTCAGGTTTTGAGATAGAGATTGAATAACAAGAGATGAACTAGGGCTAGAGGTGAGATGGTGCTGGTGAGGTTGCTGATGAAGATTGATCCTCCCACGAAGGAGGAAGCGGTGGTGATGACGATGGCTTCGATTTCCTCCTCCCGGAGGGAAGTTTCCTCGGCAGAACCTATCTATCAAAGATAAAAAAGGGCTTCTGCCCAGGTTTCCGCCACTAGACAGGCGGCTCTTCATCCCTAAAGATAACATATGATTTTTTCTAGGTCAAAACATGCCATATAGGAGAAGATGGTCGTCAAAGAGCCAGCAGGGGGCCAACAAGGCATCAGGGCACGCCGAGGGGGTAGGCGCACCCTTTTGCCATGTGGAAAGCAGGTGGCCCCCTCTGGTTTATTTCTGGCCCAATAATTCTCACATATTTTAGAAAAAATCTCCGTAAAATTTCAGGTCATTTGGAGCAACTTGATTTTTTCCGCCTTTTCTCCCTCGGTTTCCCGGTCCAAAATTCCAGTTTCCAGATTCTTCCCTCTTAGTGATGTACCTTGCATATTCAAACAGAAATAACATAAGAATTGTATGATAATAGGGAATAATGGACAAGAATAACACAAATATCAATAACAATTCATGATGCAAAATGTTTGTATCAACTTCCCCAAGCTTAGACCTCGCTTGTCCTAAAGCGAAAATGATGACCACATAATTAGAGAGAGAGGTGTGGATACAAACAAAATACGAACATGAGAGCATCATGAATTTTAGCATAGGAGCAAGTATTTTATCATATAGGTCCTCATAATAAAGTAACTATCCATTCACAACTATTTGAGTAAGAAGCATAAATTTTATTGACAATCAACAAACTATGTTCTCACTTATTGGGACAATCATAATTCATCATATTTCGGAGAAGATTCTATATAAGAGCTTTCTTTTTAGCAAGTTCACATACTCAAATATCATTTAATCTTCTATGATTGCTCACTCTCAATACATATTTTTGGAGCTCATGTTACCATAGGACACACAGAAAGATAAGGGCTCAAATGATTTGTCACCCCACTTATTTACCTCAAGGATAATGTCAACAATAATAAATCATGATCATCTATATCCATTTGGATATATAAGTCTGAATCTTTCTTCAACACATGGTGCTTGCCACTATAGAGTTATTAGGTAGGAAGAGGAATAAACTTTATTGACTCTCACATAGGAATGAACTCCTGAAGATAAAAGACTCGTAGAGGGAAGCATAGGTTGTAACGGACTTTTAAGTTTTTGGGTGTGCAAACTCTTAATGCAAAGGAATGTCACTTTATATTACCCCTCGTGGTAGCGAACTTTATTATGCAGTCCATCGCTTTTATGTCTTTGCCATAACAAGATCATACAAAGCTTATTTTCACTTACAATAAAAGATCATACATGTTTAGTAGAAATTTTTATTGCTTTGATGCACCGATGACAACTTACTTGAAGGATCTTACTCAATCCATAGGTAGGTATGGTGGACTCTCATGCCAAGAGACTGGGTTTCAGGGTTATGGGTGCACAAGTAGTATCTCTACTTAGTGCAGAATTTTTGGGCTACAAAAGATCTGAAGCAAGCACCACATGTTAAAGGATCCATGTCCATATAACTTCTATGTGAATGTGAACTACCATAATCATTATGTTGTCTTCCATGTCCAACATCAACACTTGATCATTATATACTCCCTCTGTTTGGAATTACTTGTTGCACAAATGTATAAAAATGGATGTATCTAGAATTAAAATACATCTAGATACATCCATTCCTAATACAAATATTTCCGGACGGGGGGAGTAATATTTAGTGAGGTCTCACAATCATAAAAGATGTCCAAGATAGTGTATCTATATGTGAGTCTTCTCTCCTCTATCATAATATTTCTTAGATTGCATAAGTGAGTAATACTATGTCTGTTTACTACCAACAACCTTTATCACTTATACTCTTTTCGTGTGAAGTCATTACTTCTCATAAGATAAGCATACAATATTTCTATTTCTTTTTATTGCCATGCTGTGGTGATGGGTGTGTTGGGTAACGTAGTAATTTCAAAAAAATCCTACGCCAAACAAGGATCTATCTATGGAGAAACGAGCAACAAGTAATGGGGTAGAGAATCTTCATACCTTTGAAGATCTCTAAGCGGAAGCGTTACTAGAACGAGGTCGATGGAGTCATACTCGCAATGATTCAGATCGCGATCAGTTTCGATCTATGTGCCAAATCACGACACCTCCGCGTTCAAAACACGTACATCCCGGTGACGTATCCCATGCCTTGATCCAGCAAGGAGGAGGGAGAGGTTGAGGGAGAGAGCTCCGGCAGCACGATGGTGTGGTGGCGGTGGAGCTACGTGATTCTCCGGCACAGCTTCGCTAAGCTATGCAAAGGACGAGGAGAGAGAGAGGAAGGGTTGCGCCGAGAGAGAGATTTCGTGTCTCAAATCAGCCAAAAACTCCACTATATATAGGGGGAGAGGGAGGAGGTTCCCACCCTTAGGGTTTCCACCCCTAAGGGGTGCGGCAGCCCCATCTGCGCCAGGGAGGTGGCGGCCAGGGCAGGGAGAGGTGGAGGCGCACCCCTAGGTGGGCCTTGGGCCTCTTGCGCTAGGGTTCCCCCCCCCCTTCCTCCCTTGCTGCGCCTTGGGCCTAGGTGGGAGGCGCACCATCCCACTTTGGGCTGGTTCCTTTCCACCTTTTGGCCCATGCTAGCCTTTGGGGCTGGTGCCCCCCTCCCGGTGGACCCCCGGAACCCTTTCGATGGTCCCGCCGCGTTACCGGTGACGCCCGAAACGCTTCCGTTGTCTGAAACCTCACATCCTATATATAATTCTTAACCTCCGGACCATTCCGGAACTCCTCGTGACATCCGACATCTCATCCGGGACTCCGAACAACCTTCTGTAACCTCGTACACTATTCCATATAACCCTAGCGTCATCGAACCTTAAGTGTGTAGACCCTACGGGTTCGGGAAGCATGCAGACATGACCGAGACACTCTCCAGTGGGTCTGGATATCCATGTTGGTTCCCACATGTTCCACGATGATCTCATCGGATGAACCATGATGTTGATATGTCCATTTTGCATCATGCTTTCACGTTGATATTTATTGCTTTATGGGCTGTTATATTACTTTGTGGTACCATATTTATGCCTTTTCTCTCTTATTTTGCAAGGTTTATTTGAAGAGGGAGAATTCAGGCATCTGGAATTCTGGACTGGAAAAGGAGCAAATCTTAGTCCACTATTCTGCACATCTCCAAATGCCCTGAAAAGTTACGTGGATTTTTTCGGGATTATATAAAAAATATTGGGCGAAAGAAGCACCGGAGTGGGGCCACCAGGGCTCCACAAGCCCTGCCACCGCCACCCCCTGGTGGCGGAGGGCAAGCTTGTGGGCTGGCTGACGGCCCACTAGCCCCCCTCTTTTGCTATATGAAGGGTTTTAGTCCAGAAAAAAAATCATTCGGGAGCTTTTTCGTGGTTTCGCCGCCGCCACGAGGCGGAACTTGAGCAGATCCAATCTAGAGCTCCGGCAGGACGATCCTGCTAGGGAAACTTCCCTCCTTGAGGGGGAAATCATCGCCATCGTCATCACCAACAGTCCTCTCGTCGGAGGAGAGGCATCTTCATCAACACCTTCATCATCACCATCTCCTATCCAATCCCTAGTTCATCTCTTGTAATCAATCTCCGTCTCACGACTCCGATTGGTACTTGTAAGGTTACTAGTAGTGTTGATTACTCTTTGTAGTTGATGCTAGTTGGATTACTTGGTGGAAGAGTTTATGTTCAAATCCTTGATGCTATTCATTACACCCTCTGATCATGATTATGATTATGCTTTGTGAGTAGTTACTTTTGTTCCTGAGGACATGGGATAAGTCATGCTGATAATAGTCATGTGAATTTGATATTCGTTCGGTATTTTGATATGATGTATGTTGTCTTTTACTCTAGTGGTGTTATGTGAACGTCGACTACATAACACTTCACCATATTTGGGCCTAGAGGAAGGCATTGGGGAGTAGTAAGTAGATGATGGGTTGCTGGAGTGACAGAAGCTTAAACCCCAGTCTATGCGTTGCTTCGTAATGGGCTGATTTGGATCCACTAGTTTAATGTTATGGTTAGACGTTGTCTTAATTCTTCTTTTGTAGTTGCAGATGCTTGCGATAGAGTTTAATCATAAGTGGGATGCTTGTCCAATTAAGGGCAGTACCCAAGCGCCGGTCCACCCACATATCAAACTATCAAAGTAACAAACGCGAATCATATGAACATGATGAAACTAGCATGACGGAAATTCCCGTGTGTCCTCGGGAGCGTTTTTCCTCCTATAAGACTTTGTTCGGGCTTGTCCCTTGCTACAAAAGGGATTGGGCCACTTGCTGCACCATTTCTACTACTTGTTACTCTTTGCTTGCTATGTTTCACCTCGATACACAATCACTTGTTACCGCCACTTTCAGTGCTTGCAGTTATTACCTTGCTGAAATCCGTTTATCAGAGCCTTCTGCTCCTCGTTGGGTTCGACACTCTTACTTATCGAAAGGACTACGATTGATCCCCTATACTTGTGGGTCATCAAGACTCTTTTCTGGCACCGTTGTCGGGGAGTGAAGCGCCTTTGGTAAGTGGAAATTGGTAAGGAAGCATTTTTATATTGTGCTGAAATTTATTGTCACTTGTCACTATGGAAACTGTTCCTTTGAGGAGTTTGTTCGGGGTATCTTCACCACGAACGGAAGCACGAGGAGTTGTTCCTCGACCTGAGGTACCTACGGAGAATATCTTTTTTGAAATTCCTTCGGGTATGCTTGAGAAGCTGCTGGCCAATCCTTTTACACGAGATGGATCTTCACATCCAAACTTGCATCTAATCTATGTAGATGAAGTTTGTAGTTTATTTAAGCTTGCAGGTTTGCCCGAGGATGAGGTAAAGAAGAAAGTCTTTCCTTTATCTTTGAAGGATAAGGCGTTGACATGGTATAGGCTATGTGATGATACTGGATCATGGGTCTACAATCGGTTGAAATTGGAATTCATCAAAAGTTCTATCCTACGCATTTAGTACAACGTGATCGGAATTTATTTATAACTTTTAGCCTCGTGACAGGGAAACATAGGTCAAGCTTGGGGGAGGCTTAAATCAATGCTATATTCATGCCCCAATCATGATCTCTCGAGAGAAATCATCACTCAAAACTTTTATGCTTGGCTTTCTCATGAAGATCGTACCATGCTTGACACTTCTTGTATCGGTTCTTTTATGAAGAAGGATATTGATCACAAGTGGAATTTATTGGAGAGAATCAAACGCAACTCTGAAGATTGGGAGCTGGAGGAAGGTAAGGAGTCAGGTATGAATTTCCAGTTTGATTGCGTTAAATCTTTTGTTGAGACAAACACTTTTAGAGATTTTAGCGCTAAGTATGGACTTGACTCTGAGATAGTAGCTTCTCTATGTGAATCTTTTGATGCTCATGTTGATCTTCCCAAAGAGAAGTGGTTTAAATATCATCCTCCTGTAGAAAGCAACATAGCCAAAACCAATCTAGTTGAGTAGAAAGTCGTTGCTTTTAGTGATCCTGTTGTTCCTTGTGCTTACACTGAGAAACCACCATACCCTGCTAGGATAAAGGATTATTCTAAAGCTCCAACTGTGATACGTAGGGGTTACATTAGACCACTTGCACCCCCTGAGGAGATTAGATTTGAACCTAGTATTGCTATTATCAAAGATCTCTTAGCCGGAGATGTAGACGGGCATGTTATCAAATTCTGTGAGGACTCCGCTAGAATTGCTAAACCTCACGCGAAGGACAAATACGGACTTGTAGTTGGCCTGCCCGTTGTTTCTGTCAAGATAGGAGATCACTGTTACCATGGTTTATGTGATATGGGAGCTAGTGTTAGTGCAATACCCCGTTCTCTCTATGATGAAATCAAAGATGAGATTGCACCTGCTGAGTTAGAACCCATTGATGTCACTATTACGCTAGCTAATAGAGACACTATCTGCCCTTTGGGAATTGTGAGAGACGTAGAAGTCCTGTGTGGTAAGACGAAGTATCCTATTGATTTCCTCGTCCTTGGTACTGCACAAGATAACTTTTGTCCCATCATATTTGGTAGACCCTTTCTCAACACTGTCAATGCTCACATTGATTGCATTAACCAGACTGTCATAGTTAGCTTCGAGGGTGTGTCTCATGAATTTAACTTCTCCAAGTTTGGAAGACAACCCCATGAAAGAAAGTCGTCTGGTAGAGATGAAATTATTGCTCTTGCCTCTATTGTCGTAACTCCTACGGATCCTTTAGAGCAATATCTGCTTGAGCATGAAAATGATATGCATATGGAGGAGAGAGATGAGATAGATAAAATTGTCTTAGAACAATATCCTATTCTCAAGAATAATCTGCGTGTTGAACTGCTTGGAGATCCTCCCCCACCAAAGGGTGATCCTGTTTTCAAGCTTAAACAGTTGCCTGATACTCTTAAGTATGCCTATCTTGATGAGAAGGAGATATATCCTGTCATTATTAGTGCCCTCCTCTCAGAGCAAGAAGAGAAAAAGTTACTAAGAATTCTCAGGAAGCACCGTGCTGCTATTGGATATACTCTTGATGATCTTAAGGGTATTAGTCCCACTCTATGTCAGCACAAGATTAAAACCGATCCTGACTTTAAACCAGTTGTTGATCATCAAAGGAGATTAAATACTAAGATGAAAGAGGTTGTTAGAAAAGAAATATTAAAGCTTCTCGAAGCAAGAATCATTTATCCTGTTTTTCATAGTGATTGGGTAAGTCCAGTACATTGCGTACCCAAGAAGGGAGGTATCACCGTCGTTCCTAATGATAAGGATGAACTAATCCCACAAAGGATTTTTACTGGCTATAGGATGGTGATAGACTTTCGGAAACTGAACAAGGCAACCCGGAAAGATCATTATCCTTTGTCGTTTATCGACCACATGCTAGAAAGGCTATCAAAACACACACACTTCTGCTTTCTAGACGGTTATTCAGGTTTCTCGCAAATACCTGTTGCACAATCTCATCAGGAGAAAACCACTTTCACCTGCCCCTTCAGTACCTTTGCTTATAGACGTATGCCTTTTGGCTTATGCAATGCACCTGCCACCTTTCAAAGATGTATGATGGCTATATTCTCTGACTTTTGTGAAAAGATTGTCGAGGTTTTCATGGATGACTTCTCCGTTTACGGGTCTTCCTTTGATGATTGCCTCAGCAACCTTGATCGAGTCTTACAGAGATGCGAAGATACCAACCTCGTCTTGAATTGGGAGAAGTGCCACTTTATGGTTAATGAAGGCATCGTCTTAGGACACAAAATCTCTGAAAGAGGCATTGAAGTTGATAAGGCTAAGGTGGATGCAATTGAGAAAATGCCTTGCCCCACAGATATCAGAGGTATACGAAGTTTCCTAGGTCATGCTGGTTTCTATAGAAGGTTCATTAAAGACTTCTCTAAGATTTCTAGGCCTCTTACCAACCTCTTGCAGAAGGATGTTCCTTTTGTTTTTGATGAGGATTGTGAGGAAGCTTTCGAAATACTTAAGAAGGCTTTGATAACCGCACCTATTGTTCAACCACCTGACTGGAACTTGCCCTTTGAAATCATGTGTGATGTTAGTGATTATGCTGTTGGTGTTGTTCTAGGACAAAGAGTTGACAAGAAGTTGAATATTATTCACTATGCTAGTAAAACTCTAGACAGTGCCCAAAGAAACTACGCCACTACGGAGAAGGAATTTTTAGCAGTCGTGTTTGCATGTGAAAAGTTCAGATCTTATATAGTTGACTCCAAAGTCACTATTCACTCTGATCATGCTGCTATTAAGTACCTTATGGAGAAGAAGGACGCTAAGCCTAGGCTGATCAGATGGGTTCTCCTGCTACAGGAATTTGATTTACACGTCGTTGACCGAAAGGGTGCTGATAACCCTGTAGCAGATAACTTGTCTAGGCTAGAGAATGTCCTTGATGACCCACGACCTATTGATGACAGCTTTCCTGATGAGCAACTAAATGTCATCCGCACTTCACATAGTGCACCGTGGTATGCCGATTATGCAAATTATGTCATAGCCAAATACATACCACCCAGTTTCACCTATCAGCAAAAGAAGAAATTCTTCTTTGATCTGAGACACTACTTTTGGGATGATCCTCACCTTTATAAGGAAGGAGTAGATGGTGTTATTAGACGGTGTGTTCCTGAACATGAACAGGGACAAATCTTGCAGAAGTGTCATTCCGAAGCCTACGGAGGACACCATGCTGGAGATAGAACTGCTTATAAGGTATTGCAATGAGGTTTCTATTGGCCCACTCTCTTCAAGGATTCCCGTAAGTTTGTCTTGTCTTGTGATGAATGCCAAAGAATAGGGAATATCAGTAAGCATCAGGAAATGCCTATGAACTATTCACTTGTCATTGAACCATTTGATGTCTGGGGCTTTGATTATATGGGACCCTTCCCGAGTTCCAATGGGTACACTCACATCTTAGTTGTTGTGGATTACGTCACTAAGTGGGTAGAAGCTATCCCCACTAAAAATGTTGATCACCACACCTCTATTAAGGTGCCTAAAGAAGTCATTTTCCCAAGATTTGGAGTTCCTAGATATCTGATGACTGATGGCGGTTCACACTTCATTCATGGTGTTTTCCGCAAGATGCCCACTAAGTATGATGTCAACCATAGAGTTGCATCTCCTTATCATCCTCAGTCTAGTGGTCAAGTGGAGTTGAGTAATAGGGAGATCAAGTTGATCCTACAAAAGACCGTCAATAGATCTCGAAAGAATTGGTCTAGCAAACTTGACGATGCACTATGGGTTTATAGGACTGCTTATAAGAATCCCATGGGCATGTCACCGTATAAAATGGTTTACGGTAAGGCCTGTCATTTACCTCTTGAGCTGGAACACAAAGCTTATTGGGCAATCAAAGAGCTCAACTTTGATTTCAAACTTGCCGGTGAGAAGCGGTTGTTTGATATCAGCTCATTAGATGGATGGAGAGCCCAGGCATATGAGAATGCCAAGTTGTTCAAGGAAAAGGTTAAGAGATGGCACGACAAACGAATACAGAAACGAGAGTTCAATGTAGGTGATTATGTCCTCCTATACAATTCTCGTTTGAGATTCTTTGCAGGCAAGCTTCTCTCTAAATGGGAAGGTCCTTATGTTATCGAGGAAGTATATCGTTCCGGTGCCATCAAAATCAATAACACGGAAGGAAATTTTCCTAGAGTGGTAAATGGGCAAAGAATCAAGCATTACATCTCTGCTACTCCCATAAATGTTGAGACCAATATCATCAATGTCATAACTCCACAGGAGTACATAAGGGATGTTTATGAGCCTGTTTTAGACCCTGAAAACGAAGAGGTATCTGTTTCGGTAAGAAATTGGACTCCGATGCTTTTCCAATAGGAAATTTCCTCCGTTTTGGAATTTTTGGAAAATTAGAAAAATGAAAAGTAGTCCGGAGACCGCACGAGGCGGCCACAAGCCCTGCCACCGCCCCTACCCCCCTGGTGGCGGAGGGCAAGCTTGTGGACACCTCGTGTGCCTCCCGGACCCCGTTTTCTTGCGGAGCACTCCTTTTGGTCCAGAAAAAATCAATATATACTCGCCCGAAGGTTTTGATCTCCGTATCGTGCAGTTTTCCTCTGTTTTTGTTTCGAGCTTGTTTCTGTCGCAGATCTAGATCAAGATGTCTTCTCAGGATTCAGAGGGGGAGAGCTATGTGGTTGACTAGCTTGCTAACCCCAAGGTCTATGGGGACTTATAACCATATGGCTAGACCACTGATGAGGAAGAGGACTATGAGCCCAAAGGGAAGGGACAAACTAGTTCTGATGAAGAGGAGGCTCCTCTACCTCAACCTGCAAACACCCATGTGGAGTTCAAGAAGTCAAGCCTCCCCAACTCCAGGAGGAAGCCTAAGACCATATTTATCCCCTCTCATTTCTTGCAGGAGAGTAAGCAGGAACTTTGCCATAGAGAATTGAAACTTGAGGAGGAAAATGACGATCTAAGGGAGCAGAACTTTTTGCTCAAGTGGAAATTAGACAAGCTCAAGACTGCTTCAACAACTTCACCACCATCACCACCAAAGGAAGACAACTAAGCATTGGTATGGGAAATCCCCTTGGCTTCTGCAAAGCTTGGGGGAGTTGCCCTGGTATCGTATCACCTTTATATCTTTTGCTTTTACCTTTGTTTTAGTTCTTTCCTTTTTAGTTTTTATTTCTTCTCTTAGAGGAATAAGTCTTTAGTATTTAGTTTGAGTCTTTTTCTTTTGTCTCTCCACCGATGTATTCGAGCTTACGAGCTATATAATAAAGAGTATCTTAGTCAAGGGCTTTGCTTTGTGCCATGATCAATAGTATGAAAAGAACAATAGCATGAAAGATCACGAGACGATCTTATGGAAAGTGATAACTTCACTTATGACACGTATGATGATTGAAACTTGTTGAGAATAAATCAACATAGACCTCAGTCATTGTTGCAATTAATAAGAAGTAATAAGGAAAGAGAGGTTCACATATAAATATATCATCTTAGACACTTTTTACAATTGTGAGCACTCACCAAACTATTACATGCTTAGGAGTAGATGTTGGACAAGGAAGACAACATAACGAATTGTGTTTGCTTGGTTCCAAACAATGTTATATGATTAGAGATCCCTTAGCATGTGACGATTGCTTCAACCTCATATTAGCCAAAACTCCCGCACCAAGTAGAGATACTACTTGTGCATCCATAAACCTTCAACCCAATTTTGCCATGAGAGTCCACCATACCTACCTAAGGATTGAATAAGACCCTTCAAGTAAGTTGTCATCGGTGCAAGCAATAAAAATTGCTCTCTAATATGTATGATCTATTAGTGTGTGGAAAATAAGCTTTGTACGAACTTGTGATGAGGAAGACATAAAAGCGACAGAATACATAATAAAGTTCTTTATCACATGAGGCAATATAAAGTGACGTTCCTCCGCACTAAGAGGACATGCATTCAAACCTCAAAAGCGCATGACAACCTATGCTTCCCTCTGCGAAGGGCCTATCTTGTACCTTTACTTTTTGCCCTTGTAAGAGTCGTGGTGATCTTCATCAATGCCCTATTTTTGCCTTTGTCTTGGCTACCGTCACATTCTTGGGAAAGATCTATATTCATATATCAACTTGGAGTTGAGTACTTATGCTTTATTATTGTTGACTTTACCCTTGAGGCAGAACATTGGGAGGCAAAATTATAAGCCCCTATCTTCCTCTGTGTCCAGCTGAAACTTTGACACCATGAGTACCACGTGAGTTGTAACAATTGTGGAAAACAAAAGAGATGATTGAGTATGTGGGTTTGCCTTACAAGCTCTTATTGGACTCTTTCTGATGTTGTGATAAATTGCAATTGCTTCAATGACTATGGACTATTGTTGGTTACTTCTCGGTAAGGTTTTTGCTTCATGCTTTGCTTTGTGAAGGAATTGTTACTTTCCCATAAGAATCTTTATGATGTATTGCTGTTCTATGTGTGATCATGATGCCCTCATGTCTGTATTATGTTTTATGGACACCTTCGTCCCTCAACATGTGGACATGTTTATGGAACTTGGTTTTCGCTTGAGGACAAGCGAGGTCTAAGCTTGGGGGAGTTGATACGTCCATTTTGCATCATGCTTTCACGTTGATATTTATTGCTTTATGGGCTGTTATATTACTTTGTGGTACCATATTTATGCCTTTTCTCTCTTATTTTGCAAGGTTTATTTGAAGAGGGAGAATTCAGGCAGCTGGAATTCTGGACTGGAAAAGGAGCAAATCTTAGTCCACTATTCTGCACATCTCCAAGTGCCCTGAAAAGTTGCGTGGATTTTTTTTGGATTATATAAAAAATATTGGGCGAAAGAAGCACCGGAGTGGGGCCACCAGGGCTCCACAAGCCCTGCCACCACCAACCCCCTGGTGGCGGAGGGCAAGCTTGTGGGCTGCCTGACGGCCCACTAGCCCCCCTCTTTTGCTATATGAAGGGTTTTGGTCCAGAAAAAATCATTCGGGAGCTTTTTCGTGGTTTCGCCGCCGCCACGAGGCAGAACTTGAGTAGGTCCAATCTATAGCTCCGGCAGGACGATCCTACCGGGGAAACTTCCCTCCCGGAGTGGGAAATCGTCGCCATCGTCTTCACCAACACTCCTCTCGTCGGAGGGGAGGCATCTTCATCAACATCTTCATCAGCACCATTTCCTCTCCAATCCCTAGTTCATCTCTTGTAATCAATCTCCGTCTCACGACTCCGATTGGTACTTGTAAGGTTACTAGTAGTGTTGATTACTCTTTGTAGTTGATGCTAGTTGGATTACTTGGTGGAAGAGTTTATGTTCAGATCCTTGATGCTATTCATTACACCTCTGATCATGATTATGATTATGCTTTGTGAGTAGTTACTTTTGTTCCTAAGGACATGGGATAAGTCATGCTAATAATAGTCATGTGAATTTGATATTCGTTCGATATTTTGATATTTCTATGTTGTCTTTTCCTCTAGTGGTGTTATGTGAACGTTGACTACATAACACTTCACCATATTTGGGACTAGAGGAAGGCATTGGGGAGTAGTAAGTAGATGATGGGTTGCTGGAGTGACAGAAGCTTAAACCCCAGTCTATGTGTTGCTTCGTAAGGGGCTGATTTGGATCCACTAGTTTAATGCTATGGTTAGACGTCGTCTTAATTCTTCTTTTGTAGTTGTGGATGCTTGCGAGAGAGGTTAATAATAAGTGGGATGCTTGTCCAAGTAAGGGCAGTACCCAAGCGCCGGTCCACCCACATATCAAACTATCAAAGTAACGAACGCGAATCATATGAACATGATGAAACTAGCATGACAGAAATTCCGGTGTGTCCTCGGGAGCGTTTTTCCTCCTATAAGACTTTGTTCAGGCTTGTCCCTTGCTACAAAAGGGATTGGGCCACTTGCTGCACCATTGCTACTACTTGTTACTCTTTGCTTGCTACGTTTCACCTCGCTACAGAATCACTTGTTACCGCTACTTTCAGTGCTTGCAGTTATTACCTTGTTGAAATCCATTTATCAAAGCCTTCTGCTCCTCATTGGGTTCGACACTCTTACTTATCGAAAGGACTATGATTGATCCCCTATACTTGTGGGTCATCAGATGTCAAGGATTCAATCAATCCCGTATGCAATTCCCTTTGTCTATCGGTATGATACTTGCCCGAGATTCGATCGTCGGTATCCCTATACCTTGTTCAATCTCGTTATCGGCAAGTCTATTTACTTGTTCCATAGCACATTATCCCGTGGATAACTCCTTAGTCACACTGAGATCATTATGATGATGTTCTACCGAGTGGGCCCAGAGATACCTCTCTGTCACACGGAGTGACAAATCCCGGTCTCGATTCGTACCAACCCAATAGACACTTTCGGAGATACCCATAGTGCACCTTTATAGTCACCCAGTTACGTTGTGACGTTTGATACACCCAAAGCACTCCTACGGTATCCGGGAGTTGTACATTCGCGTGGTCCAAGGAAAAGATACTTGACATTAGAAAATCTTTAACATGCGAACAACACGATCTAGTGTTATGCTTAGGATCGGGTCTTGTCCATCACATCATTCTCTTAATCATGTGATCCCGTTATCAATGACATCCAATGTCCATCATCAGGAAACCATGATCATCCATTGATCAACGAGCTAGCCAACTAGAGGCTCACTAGGGGCACATTGTGATCTATGTATTCACACATGTATTACGGTTTCCGGTTAATAAACTTATAGCATTAATAATAGACAATTATCATGAAATAGAAATATAATAATAATCATTTTATTATTTCCTCTAGGGAACATTTCCAACAGTCTCCCACTTGCATTAGAGTCACTAATCTAGTTCACATCACTATGTGATTGCAATGAATCCAACACCCATACAGTTCTGGGGTTCGATCATGTCTTGCTTGTGAGAGAGATCTATTAGTCAACAGGTCTGAACCTTTCAGGTCCGTGTGTGCTTTACAAATCTCTATGTCTTCATATAGATACTGCTACCATGCACCATTTGGAACTATTCCAAATGACTGCTCCACTATACGAATCCGGTTTACTACTCAGAGTCATTCAGATTAGTGACAAAGCTTGCATCGAGGTAACTCCTTTATGACAAACTCTTTAATCACCTCCATAATCGAGAAAAATTCCTTAGTCCATGAGTTACTAAGGATAACTTTGACCGATGTCCAGTGATCCATTCCTGGATCACTCTTCTACTCCTTGACTGACTCATAGCAAGGCACACTTTAGGTGCGGTACACAGCATAGCATATTTATAGAGCCTACGGCTGATGCATAGGGGACGACATTCTTCCTTTCTATTTCTTCTGCCGTGGTCGGGCTTTTGGGTGTTACTCAAAATTCACACCTTATAACATAGCCAAGAACTCCTTCTTTTGCCGATCTATTTTGAACACTTTCAAAACTTGTCAAGGCATGTGTTTTGTTGAAAGTTCTATTAAGCACTTTGATCTATCTCAATAGATCATGATGCTCAATGTTGAAGTAGCTTATCCAGGTTTTCCTTTGAAAGACTCCTTTCAAACAACCCTTTATGCTTTCCAAAAATTCTTCATTATTTCCGATCAACAATATGTCAATCACATATATTCATCAGAAATTATATAGTGCTCCCACTCATTTCTTTGGAAATACAAGTTTCTCTTAAACTTTGTACAAAACCAAAAACTTTGATCATCTCATCAAAGTGCATATTCCAACTCCGAGATGCTTGCTCCAGTCCATAGAGGGATCGCTGGAGCTTTGCATACTTGTTAGCACTCTTTAGGATCAACAAAATCTTCTAGTTGTATCACATAAAGCCTTTCCTCAAGGAAACCGTCGAGGAAACAATATTTTGACATCCTATCTGCAAGATTTCATAAATGATGCAGCAACTGCTAACATAATTCCAATAGACTTTCAGCATCGCTACAAGTGAAAAAGTCTCATCGTAGTCAACTCGTTGAACTTTGTCAGAAACATCTTCGCGACAAGTCGAGCTTTCTTAATGGTGACTTTTCACCATCATCGCATGTCTTCCTTTTAAAGACCCATCCACAGTTAATAGTCTTACGACCATCAAGTAGTTCTTCCAAAGTCTACACTTTGTTTTCATACATGGATCCTCTCTCGGATTTCATGGTCTCCAGCCATTTGTCGGAATACGGGCCCACCATCGCTTCTCCATAGCTCGTAGGTTCATTGTTGTCCAGCAACATGACCTCCAAGACAGGATTACCATACCATTCTGGAGTAGTACGTTTCCTTGTTGACCTACGAGGTTCGGTAGTGACTTGATCCGAAGCTTCATGATCACTATCATCAGCCTCCACTTGAATTGGTGTAGGCGCCATAGGAACAACTTCCTGTGCCCTGCTACACACACTGGTTGAGGTGATGGTTCAGTAACCTCATCAAGTTTCTACCATACTCCCACTCAACTCTTTCGAGAGATACTTTTCCTCGAGAAAGGACCCGTTACTAGAAACAAACACTTTTGCTTCCGGATTTGAGACAGGAGGTACACCCAACTGTTTTGGGTGTCCTATGAAGATGCATTTATCCGCTTTGGGTTCGAGCTTATCAGGCTGAAACTCTTTCACATAAGCATTGCAGCTCCAAATTTTTAAGAAATGACAGCTTAGGTTTCTCTAAACCATAGTTCATATGGTGTCATCTCAATGGAATTACGTGGTGCCATATTTAAAGTGAATGCGGTTGTCTCTAATGCCTAACCCGTAAACGATAGTGGTAATTTGATAGGAGACATCATAGTACGTACCATATCTAATAGGGCATGACTATGACATACGGACACACCATCGGATTATGGTGTTCCACGTGGCATGAGTTGTGAAACAATTTTCACTTTGTCTTAAATGTTCACCAAACTCGCACTCAGATATATATATATATGTATATATATATATACATATACATATATATATATATATATATATGTGTTTACCTCCACGATCACATCGTAGACATATTATCCTCTTCTCACGATGACCTTTTAACTTCACTCTAAAATTACTTGAACCTTTCAATAATTCAGACTTGTGTTTCATCAAGCAAATACACGTGTATCTACTCAAAACATCTGCGAAGTAAGAACATAATGATATCCACTGCGTGCCTCAGCACTCATTGGACTGCACACATCAAAATGTATTACTTCCAACAAATTACTTTCTTGTTCCATGTCACTGGAAAATGAGGTCTTCAGTCATCTTGTCCATGTGGTATTATTTGCATGTCTCAAGTTATTCAAAAATCAAGTGAGTCCAAACGATACATCCGCATGAAGTTTCTTCATGCGTTTGTACCATCACGCATGGTTTGCATGTCTCAAACATTTAAAAAATGAGTGAGTACAAAGATCCATCAGCATGGAGCTTCTTCATGCATTTTATACCAATATGACTTAAGCAGCAATGCCACAAGTAAGTGGTACTATCATTACTACTTTGTATCTTTTGGCAACAATATTATGAACATGTGCACCACTACGATCGAGATTCAATAAACCATTCATTTTAGGTGCAAGACCATTGAAGGTATTATTGAAGTAAACAGAATAACCATTATTCTTTAAAATGAATAACCGTGATGCAATAAACATAATCTTAATCATGTCTATACTTAACGCAAACACCAAATAACAATTATTTAGCTTTAACTCTAATCCCGATGGCAGAGGGAGCGTGTGACGTTTGATCACATCAACCTTGGGAACACTGCCAACACTTATCGCCACCTTGCGTTTAGCTAGTCTCCGTTTATTCTGTAGCTTTTATTTCGAGTTACTAACACTTAGCAACTGAACCGGTATCTAATACCCTGGTGTAAATCTGGGCATGGGCAGCCCGGCCCGGTGGCCCAACACAAACCCGGCCCGAAAACTCGGGTCGGGCCGAGCCGAGCTTGTGCTTCGGGTCAGGCTCGAGCTTGGAAAACGTACACTAGTTAAATTTCGGGTTGGGCTCGGGCTTTAAAATTGGCCCGAACTAAAGCCCGACCCGGCCCGAGCATTTGCTGCAAGCCTGCAACCAGCGACACCGAGCCCACTAGGCCTTCTCGCACACCTAACCCTAACCGCACACGACAACAGTCGCACACCCGCAGTCCCGCATTCGCATGCAGCCACGCATGAGTCCACCACTCCACCTCCCGAAACCCTCCCTTATCTCGACCGGCAGCGACGATGCAGCTCCCTGGATCTAACGAGCGACGGGGGCGAGCCGGTGACTCCAGGTCCAGGCATCCCCATCTGGCAACGGCTCTCCATCACCACCATCTGCAGCTTCATCCCCATCGTCTGCAGCAACCTCCACGAGTCCAGGGCCACGCATCGGCGACGCCGGCGCTCCCTGCTACACTTGACGGCGGTGCTCCCTCTCCATCTGACGACGGCGCTCCCTCTCCATCCGACGACGGCGACTGAAAGGTATTATCTATGTCTTCTCTCTGTTACTCTTTTTGTTGTTCCATTTAGCATGTTTCAGCCACCACTTCATTAATTTGTGCAGTTCTTTGTGTTGTTTTTTGTGCTAGTCTAGTATGTACTAAACTTAGTTTGTCCTTTGTGCTATTTTTTGGTGGTAGGCATGACTAGTTTGTGGAGCTTAAGTGACGAAATTCACGAAGAGGAAAACGAGGATTATGATCCTAATGTTGAAGAGGAGAATGCTGCTACAAGTGCAAGGGAAGACCAGCTCGTTGTGGCTCCTCCTCCTCATTGTCTGTCTGCCCCATTAGCTGCTACTACGTCACCTCATACCCGCGTGAAGCGTACAAGGTTGAACCAAGAGGCTCCAGTTGTACGCACACGCCATGCAAAAACTAATGAGTCAGTCGATGAAGCTGAAGCAAGTCAGCCGCCACCGCCAGCACCACCACCACCAGGATGAAAGGTTAATCCTGCATCAAAATTAAGGTCAAAAGCATGGAATAACTTTACTTTGGTTGAACAACCTGATCCGGATGTAGTATTTTCTCAGTGCAATATTTGTCATGACATACTTAGAGCTCATTCAAAAAATGGAACATCCCATTTGCTAAGGCATACCGCAAATGTGCATCCACATAATACAAATGAAGTGAACAACTATTTTCTGAAAACTGAAAAGAATGCGGATGGCTTACATTCAGTTAGGAACACAAAGTTGGATATGGAAACTATTAGGGCTACGGTCGCTATGTTCCTAGTTGGGGGGTCGCATGCATTTACTGTGATAGAAGAACAAGGGTTCAAAAAATGATGGGTGCAGCTTGTCCTCAATTTAAGGTTGTTAGTCGGTACACAATTAGAAAGGATATCATGGCAATGTTTGAAAGGGAGAAGGCTGAATTGAGAGAAGACCATTTATGTTTTCGTGAGTGGAAGGTTTACACCAAAATAATGTGCTTGACTCTTGATAATGCTTCATACAATGATTCATTGGTCAACACTTTGAGAAGTACGTTGTTGCCTAAAGGTGTGTTGCCATTGTTTGGAACTTTCTTTCAAGTCCGTTGTTGTACACACATTTGAAATTTGATTGTCCAAGCTGGTCTGAAACTTATTGATAAATCTGTTGACAAGATTAGAGATGGCATTCACTACATCAAAATTTCTTCCAATCGTATTCACAAATTCTATGAAACTGCCCGGAATATTTACCATTTGAATGAAGGTAAAAGGTTGAGAGTAGATATGCCCGTCCGTTGGAATTCAACATACACAATGCTTGAGAACTCTTTATATTTCAAAGATGCATTACTATGGTTTGGTGATAGAGATGGCACATTCAAGTCCAATTTTTCTCTAACTCATGATGAATGGGAAAAAGTTGCTATCATGCATGATTTCTTGAAAACTTTCTATGATGTGACATGCATAATGTCCGGGACAAAGTATCCTACATCCAATTTGTATTTCAAGTGTGTGTTCTTGGTGCAATCGTGTATCTTGAAAGCATATAGTGAAGGAAAGAAGTTCATGGCACCAATGCTATTTCCAATGAAAGAGAAGTTTGATAAGTATTGGGCTGATTATGATGTTTTCTTGTCTTGTGCTGCTGTTCTTGATCCCCGTTGCAAGCTTGGTTTTGTTAGCTATTTTTATGGAAAACTTTATGCCCTTGACGAGGCAGAACATCGGGTGGATGGAGTTAAGAAAACATTGGTGAATTTGTTTGCTGAATATAGTGGTGGTGTTGTTAGTGAAACACCATCAGATGGTGGTACAGACAGCAGGTGAAATAGAGGAGATGGTGCGGATATGTTCAATGACTATGAGAATTACATACAATCTCAACGAACAAATGTAGAGAGGTCTCAATTGGATCTTTACTTGGAAGAAACACCTAGAAAATTGAATGACGAGTTGGATGTCTTGGAATTTTGGAGCAAATCGTCTATGCGATATCCTCAACTTGCATTAATGGCTCGGGATGTTCTTGTTGTCCCAATTTCTAGTGTTGCTTCGGAGCAGGCCTTTAGCATGAGTCGGAAAGTTAGAACACCTAACCGAGCTTCACTTAAGTCTAAAACCATTGAGGCTTTAATGTGTCTCCAAGATTGGTATCGTTGGAAGATGTCTCATAATGAAGGTACAATCATGTGTGCTTTGTTGCATATTTAACATCACGGTTAGTCACGCTATCATTGATTATTGTGTTGTTTTCTTTGTAGAAATGA
The DNA here is from genome assembly GCF_904849725.1 of Hordeum vulgare subsp. vulgare. Lineage (NCBI taxonomy): Eukaryota > Viridiplantae > Streptophyta > Magnoliopsida > Poales > Poaceae > Hordeum > Hordeum vulgare. The sequence continues at coordinate 537,350,711 of NC_058520.1, read as the reverse complement.
GCACTACGAGAGGGGGACCTTCAAGTTCTCATGCGGAGGAGTTGTCTTCAGATTCAGTTTGTGCTCATTCATTCTTTCTTACTATGGTGTTCCCTTATATCATTTCCATCTTCGGTGTATATCTTGTTAGTTCATACCATTTCTCTCTTTGTTTCAGGAAAATGATTGAGTTGTTATAGCTTGATGGAACAAAGAAGAGATGGAGTCAAAACTGTCAAAATAGTCATCAGCTTGTGTCTTTGTTATTTTATATGATGTTATGTAATGAACTTGTGAGACTATGTTATGGAGTATGGACTTGCTATTATGTATTTTGTAACGGACTACATATGCTGTTGTTATGCAATGATGTGAAGATTTATCTCGCCGTGAACATTTTTCTATTTTGTGAATATGTCTTTGAAGAATTTATCCTGCTATTTTGTGAAGATTTCATGCGTATATGTGTTGTTTTTTGCTGGAATATATATGCAGCCGGGCTTCGGGCTTTCCAGCCGGGCCGGGCTCGGGCTTTAAAATCTTAAAAACCGTCGGGATTTTCTCGGGCTCGGGCTTCACATTGCAGCATCGGGCTTTTAAGAGCCCAGCCCAAAACCCGGCCCGGCCCGAGAGATGCCCAGATTTACCCTGGTGCTACTAGGAGTACTAGTAAAGTACACATCAATATCATGTATATCCAATATACTTTTGTCGACTTTGCCAGCCTTCTCATCTACCAAGTATCTAGGGTAGTTCCTCTTCAGTGACTGTTCCCCTCATTACAGAAGCACTTAGTCTCGGGTTTGGGTTTAACCTTGGATCTCTTCATAGAGCAGCAACTGGTTTGCCGTTTAATGAAGTATCCCTTCATGCCCTTGCCCTTGTTGAAAATAGCGGTGTTACAAACCATCAACAATTGATGCTCCTTTTCGATTCCTGATTTCGCGGTGTCAAACATCGCGAAGAGCTCAAGGATCATCATATCCATCCCTGATATGTTATAGTTCATCACAAAGCTCTAGTAGCTTGGTGGCAGTGACTTTGGAGAACCATCACTATCTCATCTGGAAGACTAACTCCCACTTGATTCAAGTGACTTGTAGTACTCAGACAATCTGAGCACATGCTCAACGATTGAGTTTTTCTCCTTACTTTGTAGACAAAGTATCCTGTCGGAGGTCTCATACCTCTCAACAAGGACACGAGCATGAAATCCCAATTTCATCTCTTGGAACATCTCGTATGTCCCACGGCATTCGAAACGTCTTTAGCTCCTCAATTCTAAGTCGTTTAAGCAATATGCATTGAACTATCATGTAGTTATCAAAAACGTGTATGTCAGATGTTCACAACATCCACACACCATGCTTGAGGTTCAACACATCAAGTGGTGCATTAAGGACATAAGCCTTCTGCGCAGCAATGAGGACAATTCTGAGTTAACGGACCCAGTACGCATAATTGCTACTTCTATCTTTCAGCTTAAGTTTTTCTCTAGGAACATATCAAAAAACGTAGAGCTATAGCGCAAGCATAATTTGCAAAGACCTTTTGACTATGTTCATGATAACTGAGTTCATCTAATCAAATTATTCAATGAACTCCCACTCAGATCGACATCCCTCTAGTCATCCAAGTGAAACATGATCCACGTCGACTAGCCCATGTCCGATCATCACGTGAGATGGACTAGTCATCAATGGTGAGCATCTCCATGCTGATCGTCTCAACCATACGACTCATGTTCGACCTTTCTGTCTCCCGTATTCGAGGCCATGTATGTACATGCTAGGCTCGTCGAGTCAACCTAAGTGTTCTGCGTGTGTAAACTGGCTTACACCCTTTGTATGCGAACATTAGAATCTATCACACTCGATCATCACGTGGTGCTTCGAGACAATGATCCTTCGCAATGGTGCACACTTAGGGGAATACATATCTCGAAATTTTAATGAGGGATCATCTTATCTTTGCTACCGTCGTTCTAAGCAATAAGATGAAAAACATTATAAACATCACATGCAATCATATAGTGACATGATATGGCAATATCATCTTGCTCCTTTGATCTCCATCTTCGGGGCACCATGATCATCATCGTCACCGGCATGACACCATGATCTCCATCATCATGATCTCCATCACTGTGTCTCCGTGGAGTCGTCACGCCAACTATTACTTCTACTACTATAGCTAACCGTTAGCGATAAAGTAAAGTAATCAACATGGCCTTGCATCTCATACAACAAATTAAGACAACTCATATGGCTCCTGCCAGTTGTCATACTCATCGACATGCAAGTCGTGAATCCTATTACAAGAACATGATCAATCTCATACATCACACATGTAACATCATATTCTTTTGGCCATATCACATCACATGGCATACCCTGCAAAAACAAGTTAGACGTCCTCTAATTGTTGTTGCAAGTTTTACGTGGCTAGTTAGGGTTTCTAGCAAGAACGTTCCTCACCTACGTGATAGCCACAACGTTGATATGCCAATGCTATATACTCTTCATAAGGACCCTCTTCATCGAATCCGATCCGACTAAAGTGGGAGAGACACACACCCGCTAGCCACCTTATGCAACTAGTGCATGTCAGTCGGTGGAACCAGTCTCACGTAAGCATACATGTAAGGTCGGTCCGGGCCGCTTCATCCCATGATGCCACCGAATCAAGATAAGACTAGTAACGGCAAGCAATTGACAAAATCAGCGCCCACAACTTTTGTGTTCTACTCGTGCATAGAATCTACGCATAGAACATTGGCTCTAAAACCACTCTTGGGTAACGTAGTAATTTCAAAAAAAATCCTACGCCAAACAAGGATCTATCTATGGAGAAACCAGAAACGATTAATGGGGTAGAGCATCTTCATACATTTGAAGATCGCTAAGCGGAAGCATTACTAGAACGCGGTCGATGGAGTCATACTCGTAGCGATTCAGATCGCAGTCGGTTCCGATCTATGTGCCGAATCATGGCACCTCCGCGTTCAACACACGTATAGCCCGGTGATGTCTCCCACGCCTTGATCCAGCAAGGAGGAGGAAGAGTTTGAGGGAGAGATCTTCGGCGGCACGATGCTGTGGTGGCGGTGGAGCTACGTGGTTCTCCGGCAGAGCTTCGCTAAGCTATGCACACGACGAGGAGAGAGAGAGAGAGAGGAAGGGATGTGCCGAGAGAGAGAGATTTCGTGTCTCAAATCAGCCAAAAAGTCCACTATATATAGGGGGAGAGGGAGGAGGTGCCCACCCTTAGGGTTTCCACCCCTAAGGGGTGCGGGAGCCCCATCTGCGCCAGGGAGGTGGCGGCCAGGGCACGGAGAGGTGGAGGCGCACCCTAGGTGGGCCTTGGGCCTCCTGCGCTAGGGTTTCCCCCCCCCCCTTCATCCTTTGCCGCGCCTCGGGCCTAGGTGGGAGGGGCACCAGCCCACTCTGGACTGGTTCCCTTCCACCTTTTGGCCCATGCTAGCCTTTGGGGCTGGTGGCCCCTCCCGGTGGACCCCCGAAACCCTTCCGATGGTCCCGGTACGTTACCGGTGACGCCCGAAACACTTCCCGTGTCTGAAACCTCACATCATATATATCAATCTTTACCTCTGGACCATTTCGGAGCTCCTCGTGACATCCGGGATCTCATCCGGGACTCCTAACAACCTTCGGTAACCTTGTACACTATTCCATATAACCCTACCGTCATTGAACCTTAAGTGTGTAGACCCTACGGGTTCAGGAAGCATGCAGACATGACCGAGACACTCTCCGGTCAATAACCAACAGCGGGGTCTGGATATCCATGTTGGTTCCCACATGTTCCACGATGATCTCATCGGGTGAACCATGATGTCAAGGATTCAATCAATCCCGTATGCAATTCCCTTTGTCTATCGTTATGATACTTGCCCGAGATTCGATCGTCGGTATCCCTATACCTTGTTCAATCTCGTTACCGGCAAGTCTCTTTACTCGTTCCATAGCACATCATCCCATGGATAACTCCTTAGTCACATTGAGCTCATTATGATGATGTTCTACCGAGTGGGCCCAGAGATACCTCTCCTCACACGGAGTGACAAATCCCGGTCTCGATTCGTACCAACCCAACAGACACTTTCGGAGATACCCGTAGTGCATCTTTATAGTCACTTAGTTACGTTGTGACGTTTGATACATCCAAAGCACTCCTACGGTATCCGGGAGTTGTGCAATCTCGCGGTCCAAGGAAAAGATACTTGACACTAGAAAAGCTTTAGCATGCGAACAACACGATCTAGTGCTATGCTTAGGATTGGGTCTTGTCCATCACATCTTTCTCTTAATGATGTGATCCCGTTATCAATGACATCCAATGTCCATGATCAGGAAACCATGATCATCCATTGATCAACGAGCTAGCCAACTAGAGGCTCGCTAGGGACACATTGTGATATATGTATTCACACATGTATTACGGTTTCTGGTTAATACACTTATAGCATGAATAATAGACAATTATCATGAACTATAAATATAATAGTAATCATTTTATTATTGCCTCTAGGGCACATTTCCAACACGGTGCACACAAATGAAACACATAAAATCAACTAATCTTTATTATATCACTCTCATACTCGATTACAAGGATAGATGGAACTCAAAGCAAAAATTATAAGCAAACCAAATCTGAAATTTATTTCTATAAATCATGAAACAACTAAGTATCGAACTAAGATAGATGGTAATGGTGGAAGCGATGATGATATGATATCGGGGCACCTCCCCCAAGCTTGGAACAAGCTAAGGGTGGTGTCCATACCCGTGTACTCAGGCGTCCCTCTCTGGTGACGATGGTGATGATGTGGTAGGTTAGTATTCCACCTTCCACGCCACTGGCTCACTATCATAAAAAGAAAACCTTGTCTCCGGGATCCTGAAATCAGCAGCGATGCTCATCCTCTTAAACCTCAATTCATGCAAACAGTTTTGGCTTTGGAGGCCAAAGACTTTGGCTTGAAGATGCTCGATACGCTCTTGAAGCTTGAAGAGAATTGTGCACACATTCTTGGTGTCCATATTGATCTCCCGGATGAAGTCTGTGATCATGGAGTGGTTAGCACTCAAACCATGCACAACCATCCCTTGGCACTTCAATATCTCCTGCTCCACCACTGCAAGCCTGGCCTTCTTGCTTCCCTCCTTCTTTGGTCCTTGGACGTCACGGATGTGAAGCACCCCTCATGCATCTCAATGGTCTGAGGGTGTGTCATCACCTCCACGAGGTACGAGTCGATGACCTTCTCAAATAACTTGTCCTTGGAGGAGCTTGGTGTTGCCATGGCGATCTAGATCTGACAGAAAAACAACTCGAAACAAGAACAGAGGAAAATCATGTGATGCGATGGTCAAAACAATTAGGGTTATATATAATGATCTTCTCAAGGTAAGAATATGTACTCGGGAAGGAAAAGGAGTCCGGGAGGCACATGAGGTGCCCAAAAGGCATCAGGGCGCGCCGAGGGGGTGGTCGTGCCCTGTTGCCTGGTGGAACCCCATGGGTCCCCGTGGCTCCTTTTTATTTTTGTAATTTTCCTAACATACCAAAACCATCATAACATATTTTTCTGGGAATTTTTGGAGTCGGCTTTCTTATTGTTTCACGTACCTACTACCTTTTCAGGTTTCTAGAGCATTCTGGAAGGGCTCTCTTATGTGCTCCTTCGGTGTTATCACTTGGACAATGTTAGTTTCAACATTAATGGGCATACCTGAGATGTCATGCTTAATCCTTTGCCCATTTACCACTATCAAGTTTTTCCTTCAAAGTTATTGATCTTTATGGCACCGGAGCAATAGACCTCCTCAACAACATATGGGCCTTCCCATTTGGAGAGGAGTTTACATGCAAAGATTCTCAAACTAGAATTGTACAAAAGCACTAGATCTCCTACATTGGATTCTCTTATCATGCCATCTTTTAAATTTTCTTTAAACAACTTGGCATTTTCATAGGCTTGCGTTCTCCATTCGTCTAGTGAGCTAACATCAAATAACCTATTTGCACCGACAAGTTTAAAGTCATAATTAATTTCTTTAATTGCCCAATAAGTTTTATCTTCTAACTCAAGAGGTAAATGACAAGCTTTTCCATAGACCATTTTATATGGGGACATCCCCATGGGATTTTTATAAGCAGTTCTATAAGTCCATAAAGCATCATCAAGTTTCTTAGACCAATTCTTTCTAGACCTATTAATAGTCTTTTGCAATATTAGTTTTATTTCTTGGTTGCTCAATTCAACTAGACACTAGACTAAGGATGATAGGGTGGTGCAATTCTATGGTTAACATCATATTTAGCTAGGAGTTTATGAAAATCAACATGAATAAAATGTGAACCACCATCAGTCATTAAATATCTACTCCAAACCTCAAAAAAATGATGTCTTTAAGCATTTTAATAGAAGTGTTATCAGCACTACTAGTTGGAATAGCTTCTACCCATTTAGTAACGTAATCAACAGCAACTAAAATATGAGTATACCCATTGGAGGAAGGAAAAGGTCCCATAAAATTGAAGCCCCAGACATCAAATGGTTCAATAGCAAGTGAATAATTCATAGGCATTTCCTAACGTTTACCAATGTTACCAACTCTTTGACAATCATCACATGAAAGGACATACTTACGAGCTTCTTTAAAAAGAGTAGGTCAATAGAAACCGGATTGCAATACCTTGTGTGCAGTTGTGTCACCAGCAAGGTGTCCTCCATAGGCCTCTGAATGACACTTCCTTGGAATCTGTTCATGTTCATGCTGAGGTATAGAACATCTAATAATACCATCTACTCCTTCTTTATAAATATGTGGGTCATCCCAAAAGTAATGTCGTAAATCATAGATTATTTTTCTTTTGTTGATAGGTGAAGCTAGGCGGAATATATTTAGCAACAATTTAATTAGCATAATCCGCATATCAACTCATGCCACGTGAAGTATTTATAACAGTAAGTTGTTTATCGGGAAAATTATCATCAATAGACACTGGGTTATCAAGAACAGTTTCCATCCTAGACAAGTTGTCTCCTACACGGTTGTCAACTCCTTTCCTATCAACGATATGCAAATCAAATTCTTGAAGCAATAGCACCCATCTGATGAGTCTAGGTTTAGCATCTTTCTTTTCCATAAGGTATTTAATAGCAGAATGATCAGTGTGAATAGTTACTTTGGAATCAACGATGTAGGGTCTAAACTTATCACATGAAAACATGACAGCTAAGAATTGCTTTGAGTAGTAGCATAATTTCTTTGAGTAGTATCTATGGTTTTACTAGCATAGTGAATAACATTCAGTTTCTTTTCTACTCGTTTCCTTAGAACAACACCAACAACATAATCACTAGCATCACACATAATTTCAAAGGGTAAGTTCCAATGCGATGGTTGTACAATAGGTGCAGAAGTTAAGGCTTTCTTAAGTATTTCAAAATCTTGTGCACAATCATCATCAAAAACAAAAGTAATATCTTTTTGAAGAAGGTTAGTTAATGGCCTAGAAATCTTTGAGAAATCTTTAATGAAACACCTACAAAAACCAGCATGACCAAGGAAACTTCGTATACCTTTGATATATTTTGGGCAAGGCATTTTCTCTATTGCATCAACTTTGGCCTTATCCACCTCAATACCTCATTTGGAAATTGTATGCCCAAGCACTATACCTTCATTCACCATAAAGTGGCACTTCTCCCAATTCAAGACAAGATTAGTTTCTTCACATCTGTGCAAAACTCAATCAAGGTTGCTCAAGCGATCATCAAAGGAAGTTCCGTAAACACAAAAATCATCCAAGAAAACCTCAAAAATATTTTCACAAAAGTCAGAGAATATTGCAGTCATACATCTTTGAAAGGTAGCAGGTGCATTGCATAGACCAAAATTCATACGCCTATAAGCATAAGTTCCAAAAGGGCAAGTAAAGGTAGTTTTCTCTTGGTCCTCTCTCGATACAAGTATTTGAGAGAATCCAGAGTATCCATCAACGAAGCAAAAGTGCGTGTGCTTAGATAATCTTTCTAAAATTTTATTAATAAAAGGCAAGGGGTAATGATATTTTCTAGTAGCTTTATTCAATTTCCTAAAATCAATTACCATCCTATAACCAGTTACTATCCTTTGCGGAATAAGTTCATTTTTATCATTAGGAACAACAGTAATACACCTTTCTTAGGAACATAATGAACATGACTTACCTATCTACTATCAGCAATAGGATAAAGTATACGTGTCTCCAGAAATTTTAGTATTTCAGTTCTTACCACCTCTTTCAACTTAGGGTTTAGACGGCGTTGATGATCAACGACTGGTTTAGCATCCGGTTCCATGTTAACCTTGTGCTGACAGAGAGTGGGGCTTATGCCCTTAAGATCATTAAGAGTATATCCAATAGCAACCATGTGCTTCTTTAAAGTTTTGAGTAATCTCTTTTCTTCATGCTCTGAAAGATTAGCACAAATGATCACACGATATATCTTCTTGACATCAAGATACACATATTTCAAAGTATCGGGTAAAGCCTTAAGTTCAAATACAGGATCTCCCTTGGGTGGAGGAGGATCCCCTGAAATGTCAACGAGTAGGTTGTGCTTAAGGATAGGTGGTTGGTCAATGGATATCATATCTATCTCATTCCTTTCGTTCAGATGTATATCATTCTCATGGTCTAGCAAATATTGTTCTAGTGGATCGGTAGGAGGTACAACAATAGAAGCAAGACCAATTATTTCATCCTTATTAGGTAATTCCTTTGCATGTGGTTGTTTACTAAACTTGGAGAAATTAAACCCATGAGGCATATCACCAAAGCTCACTTTGACCTTCTGAGTAGCACAATCAATTCCAACATTAACAATATTCAAGAAAGGTCTTGTTTCTGAACCAAGTACTAAGAAATCAGTGGGGTACTTGACTTTTCCATACAAGACTTCGACATCTCTAACAATCCCAAGTGGTGAAATAGTATCACGGTTTGCAAGTTTAATAGAGACATAAATATCTTCAATTGAATAGGGTTCTATATCATGCATAATTTCTTGATGTAATGTAAAATGTATATAACTAATACTAGCACCAATATCACACACGCCATGATAGCAGTGATCTCCAATTTTAACTGAGATGACACGCACACCTACCACTGGTTTACTTTTATCAAGTTCATCTCATTTGTGTCTAATAGTTTTTGCAATTCTAGCAGCTTCATCAGAGAAATGGATAATATGTTCATCAATATTATCAACTAGGAGATCCTTAACTATAGCAACATTGGGATCAACATTTATTTGTTTAGAAGGTTTAGGTGTCCTAACATAACTTTTATTAACCATAATTGTAGCCTTAGCATGTTTACATGCGCAAAAATATACTGACGAACAAATGATGAAAGGGAAGATGCCTACAGAGGAGGGAGAAAAACAATTTTGAAGGTAACTGTCCCAGCACTAGCTATACCATGGTCTCCGCCGCCGGCAGGAAATGTTGCTCTCTCTGTCGATGGCTCCTTCTATTTGGAGGACGGTTCACGGCGGCTGGTATGGTTCTAAGGAGGCAAGATGGATCGACGACTTTTGCAGTCTGTCTTTTGTTTTTAAGTGTAATGATGCGTTGGAAGTCAAAATTCATGCTTTAATGAAGGGTATGGCTCTTGCCATCGAACACACAACCCTTCCGATGATTATTCAATCGGATTCCTCAGAGGCATTGTTAACTTTTAACTTTAACTAGCGGTGGGCTCGGTCATCTGGATGCAGAGATTAAATTGTTGATGGCTAGCACGGAGTTTATTCCACATAAATTTATAGGGAACAACATAAAGTGGCAGATCAATTGGCTTCGTATAGTCACACAAAGTGTACTACCGCAGTGTGACTTAACCATATCCCCCTTGTATTGAGGAACTTGTGCCCCTCGATTGTAACTTTATTATTCATGAATAAAACTCTCTTTTACCTAAAAAAGAGTATGGTTAATAGTATTAGCTAATAGTCGGATATATAGAGTTGTCACGTCATTTATTGCCAACCTAATAGCCCACTCATACAATAGTTCCTCTCTTCTCCAACTAGCCACAAATTTGATGTGGCAACTCTTATAGCCTGCCTACATCACTGTTGTACTTGTTCTTAAAGACAACTGCTACACCTCTTTGAATCAGTCGGGTTAACAACAGTTGCCTAGGACATACTTAGCTTTCTGATCTAACAACGTCATCTTCGCCCTTGCATGCCTTCCCACTTTCAACCACACGTAACCGTCTGAGATGGCAGAAATAAAGGCGTGTCGGCAGGCGCTGCTGCTTGGACAGGAATTAAGAATTCAGAAAATCCATGTCAAACTTGATTGTCGTCAGGTTGTAAGTATGATCAATGTTCCAAACAAGGATATATTTCTACGACGGAACCGTTGGTGGAAGAAATTAAGGGGTTTATGCAGGTTGGCAGGGATACAGGTCACTTGGAGAAGAAGATCAACAAACAGAGTGGCCTATATATTAGCTAAGTTGGCTGTAGGGGATGAAGTGTGTGTTGTGTGGCATTCTGTACCGCCTGATCATATCTTGCATGTAATTGCAGAAAAGATCCCTCACTTTACTTAAGTAAAGTTATTGTTGGAATAATCCAACATACCTTAGTTAGGATTAGTAGTTTGATCAGCTTGCCAGTAATTAGTCTAGGAAAGTGACCGTGTGTGGCACTAGTAGTCTATGTGTTCAGGTAAAATAGGAAAGCGTAGTTTGAGTTGGTTTAGTTCACGAGTCAGCTTTTGGGTTGGGAGTCATTGTTGCATCTATATAAGCGAGTTTTGTACACCAGAAAAACGAGAAAAGCAATAAAGAGATTATTACGAGGCACGACACGTGCCTCTGGCCATCTTCGTGTTGCTGCGTTCGCATGCGTGTGTTCTGGTCCCGGTGTTTGCGTGAGCGTCGCCGAGTATCGAGTGCTACAGCTAGTTCGTATACGTTGAGCCGAGTTGCACGTACACGACTAGTCGAGCTGTAGGGTGGTCGTGTGTTCGATCCTGAGGGCGAAAAGCTAACAATTGGTATCTAGAGCAAGGTGTGGAGGCTTCGCCGTCAAGTTGTGTCAGGTGGAGTTGTCGTCGTCGTCAAGTTGTGCCACGGACGACGGAAAATCGAAGAAGAGGATCATGTCGACTTCGAAGGCGAGTGGTGGTGGTGTGACCATCCAGTACCCCATGCTTGATGGTGACAATTATGGGGTGTGGGCTGCGAAGATGAAGATCTTCATGCGTGGGCGTGGAGTTTGGGCAGCAGTGGAAGGTGAAGGCGCGGTCGAAGAGACAAAGGACCAAGAGGCTTTCGCCATCATAGCCCAAGGTGTGTCTGATGCTGTTTTCATGTCCATATCGGAGAAAGAGACGGCAAAGGAAGCTTGGCAAGCGCTCAAGGAGATGCATGCTGGAGATGATCGTGTCAAGAAGGCACGTGTTCAAGCTCTAAGGAGGGAGTTCGAGAGGATGAGCATGAAGGCGTCAGAAGGGGTTGGTGAATTTGCGTTAAAACTAACCTCCCTGGTTAATGAGATGCGAGCTCTCGGATCAAAGATGGAGGACATCGTGGTTGTGGAGAAATTACTACGAGCTGTTCCCGACAAGTTTTTACCGATCGTTGGCACCATCGAGCAGTCGGGCGATGTGACGAAGATATCGGTGATGGAGGTGATCGGGCGGCTAAAGACCTATGAGTTGACATTGAAAGGACGGGAACGCGACCAAGAAGAGGAGCATTTGATGTTCTCGCGCAATAAAGAGAAAGATAAGCAGAAGTACATGAAGTTTGACAAATCTAAAGTTTGGTGCTACAATTGTCAGAACTATGGACACTATTCTCGAGAGTGTCCTGATCTGCGGAAGGAGGCAAAGAAGGAGCACGAGATTCTGCAACTAGCTAAAGTGGGCGTGGATGACGGCCCAGGGTTGCTTTGATGAAGAAGCTGCGGCGGAAAAAAAACAAAAAAAGAGTCATGTCTTTAAAAAAAATTTGTGTCTAAGTCTTTAGTGTGTCTTGGCGAGAAGACGAAGGCTAGCGTGAAGATGGATGCGCACCAGTTAAGTTGAGTTCCTGTATGAGAGGCTATGTGTTTAATCTGCATGTAGCACGCTAAGATGTGACGGCGTGGGCTGGTAATCCAAGTGATGTGTGGGTTCTAAGTTTCCGAGTCGAAAGTTTGTATTAGGGGGTGAATGTTGGAATAATCCAAACATACCTTAGTTAGGATTGGTAGTTTGATCAGCTTGCCGGTAATTAGTCTAGGAAAGTGATCGTGTGTGGCACTAGTAGTCTACATGTTCAGGTAAAATAGGAAAGCGTAGTTTGAGTCGGTTTAGTTCACGAGTCAGCTTTTGGGTTGGGAATCATTGTTGCATCTATATAAGCAACGGTAGACGTGAGTTTTGTACACCAGAAAAATGAGAAAAACAATAAATAGATTATTACGAGGCACGACACGTGCCTCTGGCCATCTTCGTGTTGCTGCGTTCGCGTGCGTGTGTTTTGGTCCCGGTGTTTGCGTGAGCGCCGGCGAGATATCGAGTGCTACAGCTAGTTCGTATACGTTGAGCCGAGTTGCACGTACACGACTAGTCGAGCTGTAAGCTGGTCATGTGTTCGATCCTAAGGGCGAAAAGCCAACAGTTATTAAGATTGCCTCAAAAAGAAAAAGGAAGCATCATCCAACCTCATGGCAGCATCATCGACCGTTGTTGCAGTACGCCCGACCCACGGCTTTCTTAGTGGTTCGCAACAAAACGCCCCCTCGTCGCAGCAATGCATGCAAGGTTGCGATGTGCCGATCGCCGCATCGTCGACAGCGTCACAAATACCATCACCTCCTTAGCATTGTCTGACGCTCGCGGCACTTCTTCCAGCATCGTCGGTCGCGTCGCAAAACTCTGTCGCCTCACAGCATTGGATGCCCCGCCTTGGAGCATCAAGGTATCCCATCCTAGCTGTTGCAACGCTTGGCTCCAGCTTGCAACAACACCCATTTTTTACGATGGTCGGCCTTTTACGGTTGCGTTGATCTCGTCATCATAACTTGCTACAAATGGGGGAGGAGAGTGTCACGACTTGCTATAAAGGGAAGGGGGCGCTTGCTGCCAGGGAGGAGAGGAGCACCACGACGACTTGGTGAAGGAGCGTCAGTGACAGTCAGCACTAGTTGTCCTCGCGTATTGTTGATGAACTACAGTTCATATCACTTTGCAATCGAGCGGACAAAAATTAACCCGTGGGCCAAATTACTGTCTTCACTAGAATGATCCCAGGCTCTAAATGACGATGTCACCATCTCCATCCAGAAGTTCCTTGAATCTCTCACTTGGCAAAGCATCGGCATTGTCGGCGGCATTGATGTTGAGCAGCTCCTTCAAGCTACCTCCCTTCTGAAGACCTACCCAATACACCAAGAGAGAGCAGGCGGCAAAAACAATTTCGGAAGGAGACTTGATCATCTTCTTTTTAAAGGTTGCTTTTTGTTCCGAACCAACCAAATAGCCCAGCATATAGCCCCCAACCCAGCCTTTCACCACCAGATGGGAAATAAGCATCACACCAAGAATAGAACTGCTAAATACAAAAATACTATTGGGGCAGCACTCAATCCCGAAAAATTAACCAGCAACATGCCAAACCACTCTTAGCAATAGAACACTAAAAGAATGGGGTGTTGCCCTGATTCCTCCTGTGTGGTTACAAAAAGAACATACATTGTCATCAGGCCACCTTGTTTTCCTTTCGTAACATCTCTACTTAGGATTGCAGTTTGGAAAAGTGCCAGAGGAAAATCTTGCATTTTAAGAGTAATTTTAGCTTTCCACATCATTTTCTAATTAGCACCATGCCAGAGAAAAAAACTATTAACAAGAGTCACGGTAAGCCTGCCGTGGCTGCACAGACTGGGCAGAGCTGGAGGAGTAGATGTCTACCAGAGCGCTTGTGCAGTTGCTGCTCGAGTCCACGACCCTGGCCTGACTGCGAAGCCGGTGCCGATTGAGCTACACCATGAAGACATTGATGTCATGGTGGAAATGACGCCACACACGCCGCTCTATCCTCTTCAGGTAATGCACACTGACCTCTCTCTTCTTCATGGCCTCTCAAGGCACCCCGAACTAATCGGTTTGCTATACCCTGCACAAATTATTTCACACAACCTTGGCGTTATTTAATATGTCTAACAGATCATTCATATACAGAGGAAAAACCCCATGGTGGGAAGGCCAAATGATACTGATATATCAGAACCTACCGTTCTTGGGTTCTTGAAGACAATTTGCACAGCAGCAGCATCACTAAGGTGCTCCCAAAGACTGTCCGAGGCAAATATCCGAAACTGCTCAGTTGGTTTGAGCTGGCGAACATGAATTTGTGGTTCAGCAGCAAGAGCTGGCCTCTTCAACACATATAACAGGGCCATGCTAGACTCCGGCTTCTTCAAGTAAACATCACCAGTGGATCTTGACGCCTGATATTACAGCAATCAAATGTTGGCTCATGTTATCTATCTATCTATCTATCTATCTATATTTTCTCTGCTTTGTATTGAGCTACATATCACAGGTTCTCCAACAGGATAAGTGATGACAAAAGGGTAAGCATAAGCTAATCACCAAACATAAATATAGTATCTTATGACCAAAAGAGAAAGATTAAATATGGACTATGATCAAATGAATCCAGGATAGGTTATGATCCCATAAATCCAGGATACTATACACGTAAAGCTCCAACCACCAGGATAAGAGGAAAATTCTTCAGTCCAAAAACACAGTGATTTTTTTGTGGGCTAGTTACCATTTCTGAAATATAAGAGGGTAAGGAGGACAGAGATGCAAACCATACTAAATACTGAGAGCAGAGCTCTCTCGGTTTCTCCTCTCTGGATCCCTAGGCGGCGGCAGGCAGCTGCAGCTTGAGCACCACCTTCCACGGCTCAGTTCTGCGCCGGCGGCCTCATCATCTTAAATCTCCTCCTCTGGCGCAACCCGGTGAGGTCACTGCGTCGCTAAGTTGTCTTCCAGAGCCTGCCTCACCGCCCCCGCCACTCTGGTAAGTCTCCTCTTTTCTCCTCCGCCTCTGCTTCTTCTTCTCCTCACCTGCTGCTCCTTCTCCCCATCTGCTTCTCCATGGCTCCACCCACAGGGCCATAGTCAAACCACGTTGCTTCTCTCCTTCCCCATGGATCTCTGCACTCTGCTTCTCTTCCCCTGCCTTGACTGCTTTGACCCCTGATTTGCCAATCTCTTCGTGTTGCTGCAGTACCGAAGTGTCATCCCCTTGCTCAAGTGCCCACCTGCAAGGATACCACGAAGTAAGTACTGAACCCGTTCTGTTCAGTTTGGGCCAGCTGGTAGTTCTGTGGCAGTTACTTCACTAGAGTTGTACACATTTTTTGCATTTTTAATTAAACCTACCAGTTGCATGTCCCTCCATCCATGAAATTATGTTTTTAGTTTTATTTTTATCTTCAAATGAAATATATTGCCGTATACTGCAGTTGCAAGCTCACGCATCGGCATGTTTCTTCTTTTTCACCTTTTTGCTTTTGTATTTATTTTTTATTTCTTTGTTAGATAGGAGTACATGTTTTTATTAATATAAATAATTTCGAAAATAGTTGTTCCTCTGTAAGTGGTATCGTGCACTGGATAAATAGTTGTTACGAATATTATCATAATTTGGCCGGTTTGTTTAAAAACTGGGATTTTTTTAATTCTATGATACAGCGGAGTGTACCTTCCGCTCGCTGATGCATAATCAGAAATTGATGCAGCCCTTTTGCATGTCCATTTTCCCTTCAGATTTTTTTTTTCCTTTTTGACCTACATACACGCAAAGAAGTAAAAAAAAACGACAAAATAAAAACTGTAGGACAGAAGCCCAGCCCAGAAAGGAAGACACAGCCTGCGTATGAGACAACCCAGCCAAAAAAAACAAATAAAAGAAAAGCAGGCCGACGGGGCAAACACGAAAAGGCCTTGACACTTGTATGCTAACACACGCTGACATAAGTCGACTGAGGCAGACCCTTTTTTATTCTATTGCATTTTGTTCCACGCCTCAAATCTTTAGAAGTAGGAAAGATTCTTCAGTTATGACTGAATTTTGTGTACGTGTGACATATGTGATAAAAAAAATCTTGCCTGCCAAGATTTGCTGCAGGATGCCTTCACTGAGTCAGGACAAGCAGGAACAAGACGATGGCACGATGAAGAAGCTTGCCATCGTTGCCGGCGTCTGCGGTGGCCCAATCTTGATACTGACATCGTTCATCCTCCTACGACGCATCTTCGTAGTTATGCGCAGATGGATTAGTGCACTTCGTCTGAAGCTTCCCACAGAGTTATACCCGCCAGGAGGGGCGGCTACGGAGGCAGGCAGCGCCTATTCGGCTTGCGTGATATGCGTGGAGAATTTTGCAGCTGGGGAGAAGGTGGCGGTGCTGCCTTGCACCCACCTCTTCCACCTCAGCTGCATCAAGAAGCAGGTCAGGAAACAGGACAATGCACGCTGTGCAATTTGCAAAGCCCCGCTGCTGTGATCTTAGAGCATCTCCAACAGTCACGCTATACAAGCGTTGCGCCGTAAAAAAGGCAGTTTTTAGCACGCGCGCAACGCGGCGGCAGCTCCAGCGGACGCGCAAAAACGGCGCGCGCGTCATTTTCAATTCAGCGCGCTGGCTGAAACGCAATCCCGCGCCCATTATTTGCTGCGCCGGCTCCCGCGCGCGCGACTCTCCCGCGCTCGCTCCTGCTCTCTCCTGCGCTCGCTCTGCACTCTCGCGACCGCGTCGCCGCCGCCGCTCGCGCCCCCGGCGACCGTTCAGCGCTTCCCCGGCCTATCCCCGCGCCGCCGTCGTCGAACGAGCAGTCGGCGCCAGCGTAGTGCAAGTGCAGCGAGCTGACGGCCGCCGCGCCCTCGAGGAGGTCCTCCAGCGCCCGGGCGTAGAAGGCGCGCAGCCGACGCAGCGCCCGCCGGTAGGCCGCCGCCACCCACCGCATCCTTAGCCGCCGCACCGCCCCGAAGAAGCCCCCGCGGCCGCCGCCCAGCCGCGCCACCGCCATCTTTTTCCTCCTGTTGTTCTTCCCGCCGCGCTCTCTCTGCGCCGTCGCCCCGGACAGCAGCGGCAGCGGAGGCTAAGGCCGGAGCTGCCACGGCTTTGCTTCGGAATGGCTTAAGCCCGCTGCGGCAGGGTACGTAGGTACTCTACTACTCTCGTAGTACTTGTTTTATAGGAGTGGAGTACTTGATAGTAGCTGCTGCTGGTGATGATGATGATAATGTTAAGCAGGCAGCACATTTTTCTCCTATTTATTATTGATTTATTTTGTTTGTTTGATCGTTTTTCTTCTATTTTTTGAAATGTATATGTGGTTTGTGCGTGTTGCGCGTGCTGCATTTTTGGGCACTGCCGAAGCAGCGCGCGCTGCATTATAGCGCGGCTGTTGGAGCCAGCGCCTATTTATGCGCTAAACCAGCCGGCGCGCGCTGTAAATACATTTTTTGACCGCGGCGCGAAGCGCGGCTGTTGGAGATGCTCTTAGGTAGCTTGGAACTCTGGCTGCAGCTTAGCGTTGTTATTTGTTAAGAAGCATAAAAGTAACTAGCTGGACAAAGGCACGGCGCACGCGGTGTCCGTGCAAGCATCCATCATTAATTAATTTGTAGTTTCATTTGTTGGTTCGTGTGTTTATGACGGTACTCAAAGCGTTTACCACTATGTTTTGGTAAGTAACTTTTGTATATATTTGCACTTCCTAAATACTACTCCGCGCGCTATTTCACGCGATTGAGCGGCCGGCTGGGAACCGCACGATGTTCTATCGCGCGCGCGTCCCCACTTCAGGTGCCACCTGGTCGACAAACCAATCCACCAGCCGGCCAAGCCCACCATCGTGCTGGCTCAACCCCGAGCTCCCCGACCCGGCTCCTTCCCGGTGACGGTGCGGTGCAGGCCACCGTGGAGCCATGGATCCAGGTCGTGGCCCTCCCCTGCTCATCCCTCACCCCCCTCCGCCACGACGGCGACGAGGCCCAAGCACTCACCTCCCCCACTAGCTCCAGGTATGAGGTCCACGACCCGCGTCATCTAGATCGGGCTGCGCTGCCGCGCCACCACCATGGAACCCGACTGCCTTCTCCAGGATTAGGGTCCGCGAGATCCGGCTCCGCCTCGAAAAGTTGCTCGTCTGATAGCCTGATCTGCGGCCACTGCCTGCCATGGATGCGATGGATCCACGACCAAATTTGATGGTACTATCTTCTCTTGCTTTGTCTCGAGTCGTGCTTCTGTTCTTGTTGCCTGGTTAGCTAGACTAAGATCAGAGCTGAATTGTACGAATGTATCATGGGGCTCCATTTAGGATTAGGAGTAAGGTTAACTCGTTCTGTTGATCCGTCTCCTCGGCTTTTATTTAGACTTCAATTGTTGTACTGCTACCCATTTAAATTGGTAAGTTGGCATTTCTGCGAAAATGGACAGTTCAAGTTATCGATTCAGAATTTCAGAGCGTCGAGTAAAAAGCCAAGAATTCAGTGATAAAATCTTGTTAATATTTATTTTTCAGCAGAGTGGCAGAGTTGTTCCAGGGGCGAAGTTTAGTGTTAACTGACGATTGCTATGGTGTAGTATTAAATTCACTGGTATTTTGAATGAATTGTGGTCGATGGTCCATTTTCTAAATCGCGGTCAGGCTTACAGTGGAGTGAGAGCAGTGCGAATTCATCGAGGTAGCTACCATTTGGATTTGGTTAGTGGGAAGATAGAATTAGAGTATAACTAATTTGGATTTTATGGGCAGAAAAGAGCGCATGAACGAGCGTAGCTACTGTTTGGTATTATTACTGCCTGGCTGGTCAAACCCATGATGCCGTGGATGTTTTCCTTGCCATTCATAAGTGTTGTTTTGTTCAAACCAATTAGCCTCAGTCCAAATCTGAACTGCGTTTTTTTTACGGCTCTGCCCGCTGAGCTGAGCTTTACCTTAGCGTGACCACCGTGCCTCCCGCTCGAACGAACCGCATTAGGGCATGTACAATAATTAATAAGATATTTTTATCTTAAATCTTGCATGTAATTTAGAGATGACAAAAAAAAGAGTCTACAATGGATTATCACTTAGCCTTATCTTCTATAATTAGTTATTCCTTAAAACATGATGAGACATATTGTGCTAGGAAATCACCTCTTATCTTCTCTTAAATAAAAGAAGGCAAAGCTTTTTTTTTCGAGTTCTCTCTCCTCCACCTCATCATTTATCTTATGTGGCACTCCTAAGATAGAATCATTGTACATGTCCTTACATCTTCTTCTCCTCGTCTACTCGGGCAGTACTAATCCTCCATCTAATTATGCCTAGCCCACCGACCTATTCGCCAACACACACATCCACATCCCTTGAAAAATCGCCTAAGTTGGACGAAACAAACTTGCCCACCCCCAGATGCTAGGTCACCTAACCCACTAACCTATTCGCCAACACACACAAACCGCACCCCTTGAGAAATTGCCTAAGCCGGCTGAAACAAACTCGTCCACCATCGGATGCTAGGTAGTCTAACTCGTCGGCCTATTCGTCTACATACACCCACACCCCTTGAGAAATTGTCTAAGCCGTCCGAAACAAACTCAGCCCACCACCCGGTGTTAGGTTGCCTAACCCGTCGAACTACTCGCCTACACACACACCCACACCCCTTGAGAAATAGCCTAAGCCGGCTAAAACGAACTCGCCCACCCCCGTTGCTAGGTCACCTAACCTTGCTGACGTACTCGCCTACAGACACCCACACCCCTTGAGAAATAGCCTAAGCCAATCGAAACGAACTCGCCCACCACCCGACTGCTAGGTCGCCTAACCCGCCGACCTACTCGCCTACACACACCCACACCCCTTGAGAAATAGCCTAAGTCGGCTAAAACGAACTCGCCCACCCCCGTTGCTAGGTCACCTAACCTGTCGACCTACTCGCCTACACACACACCCACACCCCTTGAGAAATAGCCTAAGCCGGTCAAAACGAACTCGCCCTCCACTCCGTGCTCGGCGCCTAACCCGCCGACCTGTTCGCCTACACACACACCCACAGCCCTTGAGAAATAGCCTAAGCAGGCTAAAACGAACTCGCACACCCCCCCCCCCCTTGCTAGGTCACCTAACCCGCCGACCTACTCGCCTACACCCACACCCACACCCCTTAAAAAATACTAAGCCGGCCAAAACGAACTCGCCCACCATCGGGTGCTACGTCGCCTAATCCGTCGGCCTACTCGCCTACACACACCCCCACACACCCCTTGAGAAATCGCCTAAGCCAACCGAAACGAACTCGCCCGCCACCATGTGCTCGGTAGCCTAACCCATCGACATATTCGCCTACACACACCCCACACTCCTTGAAAAATGGCCTAAGCAGGCCAAAAGCAAACTCACCCACCATCGGGTGCTAGGTCGCCTAACCCGTCGACCTACTCGCCCACACACACCCCACACATCCCTTGAGAAATCGCCTAAGCTGACCGAAACGAACTCGCCCGCCACTCGGTGCTTGGTCGCCTAACCCGTTGATCTATTCGCCTACACACACCCCAAAACCCTTGAAAAATCGCCTAAGCATGCCAAAAGCAAACTTGCCCACCATAGGGTGCTAGGTCGCCTAACCCGTCGACCTACTCGCCCACACAAACGGCCACACCCTTTGAGAAATCGCCCAAGCCGGCCGAAACGAACTCGCCCGCCACTCGGTTCTAGGTCGCCTAACCCGCCGACCTACTCGCCCACACACACCCACACACCCCTTGAGAAATCGCCTAAGCCGGCCGAAACGAACTTGCCCGCCACTCGGTGCTCGGTCGCCTAACCCGTCGACTTATTCTCCTACACACACCCCACACCCCTTGAAAAATCGCCTAAGCAGGCCAAAAGCAAACTCGCCCACCATAGGGTGCTAGGTCGCCTAACCCGTTGACTTACTCGCCCACACAAACGCCCACACCCTTTGAGAAATCGCCCAAGCTGTCCGAAACGAACTCGTCTGCCACTCGGTGCTAGGTCGCCTAACCCGCCGACCTACTCACCTACACACACACACACACACACTTTGAAAAATCGCCTAAGTTGGCCGAAACGAACTCGCCCACCATCAGGTGCTAGGTCGCCTAACCCGTAGGCCTACTCGCATACACACACACCCCCACACACCCCTTGAGAAATCACCTAAGCCAGCCGAAACGAACTCGCCCGCCACCCGATGCTCGGAAACCTAACCCTCCGACCTATTCGCCTACACACACCCCACCCCCTTGAAAAATCGCCTAAGCAAGCCAAAAGCAAACTCGCCCATCACCGGTGCTAGGTCGCCTAACGCGTCGACCTACTTGCCCACACACACACCAACACCCTTGAGAGATCGCCCAAGCCGGCCGAAACAAACTCGCCCGCCACTCGGTGCTAGGTCGCCTAACCGTCCGACCTACTTACCTACACACACACGCGCACGCGCACACACACACACCTTGAAAAACCGCCTAGGCTGAAACGAACTTGCCCATCAGCGGGTGCTAGGTCGCCTAACCCGTCGGCCTACTCGCCTACACACAGACCCACACGCCTTGAGAAATTGTCTAAGACGATCGAAATGAACTTGCCCACCACCTGATACTAGGTCGCCTAACCCGTCGACCTACTTGCCTACACACACCTTGAAAAATCGCTTGACCCGCTGACCAGGTTCAACATTCAGATCCAAAATTAAAGCCTCTGACCAGGTTCAACATTCAGGTCCAAAATTAAAGTTGCAAGCACATGGGGTGTACAGTAGAGTTTTTTTTTGCAAACTACACAAGAGATCTTGCTTGTTTTCTTGTACAAAAATAGAATGGAGGAACCTTACCTGGTCTGGCGTCGCTGGCAAATTGTTTTGTAAACGTTTCTTCTTATACCAGATATGTTGCCGGATCATACACAAATCTAACGGAGTTTTCTGTTTTTTTGCTTTTCTTCATTTGATGTTTTGCCTGGATTCCTACTATTATTGGTGGACACGAAGCTCCCCTCCCCAATCTAGGCCATGGCCTCCAACGGTGGCTGGGGAGAAAAGTGGGGAGGAGAGGGGAGAGAGTTACAGGGGGATTAAGAGGGAGAAATTGGGTTTCGGTTGGAAGGTTACGGTGGGACATGGTCACGTGCGCGTGGGGGTGGAGGGGACTGCCGCGGGGGTGGAGGGGACTGCACGTGGCCTGCCTAATATGGACGGCCGCTACATCTTGTCGTACAGCGCGCGCGCGTTACGTAGTAGCGCCCTTTGCACTTTTGCAGGCTGATATGTTTATGGAAAGACAGTGGACAATAGAGTAGACAGTAAGTTATTTGAGTTCAACCACATGTCTAGGTAGCATACATGCATGAATGAACAAACAAATACATCATCGTGGACAGATAGTCGCAGATAAAGAGTAGAACTAAGTGAAGTAGAACATGCCTAAGTAACATACGTGCTTGTTAGCATTCTGGATGATAGGCTTTTGATCTTCACGTCTTGTCGTTACTTTCTTCATCAGAAGAGAGAACGACTGTTTCGTCCAAGGTGGTTGCCACACATGTACTTTTTCTTAAATTCTTTCTTTACTGGATGCTCTATTTCCTCAAGCCCTAGGAGCAGGCATTCTTCGTCGCAGCGGGTGATGCTGAATTGGCATAACATCCAAAACATAAAAAACCATGGAACAAACACTATGGTTATTAAATGTTTCATCGTCATGAGTATACGATAAATATTTTAGGACTTCAACAAATGCTCAACTACTGCTCCATTATACGTGTCACCGAAGAGATCTTATTTAGGGGAGCAAAGCTTACATGAATGAAACAAATCTGCCATAAAATAAAACAAAAGCATGTCTGCTCCTACCTTATAGGATACCAATAACCTAGAAACTCTATGAATCACTCATTAAGTATATGGTGTACAGGGAAAAAGGACAATGCATGAAACTCTTAGTATGATATAGATCACCTTCAGAGTTTTGACCACTAAGCAGGAAAAAAAGAGCACGCCATACATGACCTAGCCTCTACTCGGCTTGGTGTCCTCACTCTGTCTCTTCGGCAAATCTTCGGCAAATCTGTGTCAAATTGTTTGAGTGTCTTTACAAACTTGAGCTATTATCTGAGTTGATCTTACCGATGGCCTGAAAGGGAATTTGAATTTGTACAAAATTGACAACAACATGAACTTTAAATCTGAAATATTATTAGATGCATGTCTGAAACACAACCAAGGAGAAATATATTTCCCCATGAATAACTCATATATCTATGAAAAGTAGACATATTGAATATGCATGTTAGATAACCAAGAGAGGAAAGATAGCGTCCAACAAATTTCAGCAGAATACATTTGCAATGGATATTTAGCGTAAAAACTGATCTGGCACAAAATATAAACATTGAACATCTAATTTATCAGGTCGATTAGTTTTTAAGTTCTCACCTCATTGTCCACTGCAAAATGTGCCATGTAAAAAGTAAATTCCAATGCTGCAAAAAATATGAGATCAGCCTTTTCTTGCTAGTAAGAAACAAAAAATAATCAAATTGATCAAGATTGTACCAAATCAATAAATTTCATTGAAACCACACAAGGAAACACATATGCGCAAAACCGTATTTATCTAGAATACTGAAATCTGCTATGGTTAATTGAGATTAATGATTGTGAAATTCATCTGAAAAATAATACAACACTATAATGGACAGCATATCAAAACATGATTTGGGAGTATATCAAAAGATACATATATACCTTTTGCATAACCAAAAAATTTTCTAGGAAAAAAAACATGAACGATAAATTAGAAAATTCACTGTACCTTTTTTTTAAGGAAAGGGGTTTCCCCCTGCCCCATCTTTATTAAAATGAAGCAAACACAAGTCTTCTACAGCCAACAATTCACTGTACCTAAGAAAAGTAATGATTGGGAACTTGATTTCCCCACACCGGCATTAACAAAAACAACTAATCAGAAAAGAAAAGACATGGAAGTATAATTTTTTTGTACAGACACACTTCACAAAGGTGAACTCAAAACAAAGTAGCAAGTCAGCTCTAGGATCTTCTAATTTGTTGGTCATGATTTACACACCTCACAAGACCAAAGAAACTGAAACTGAATCCTCCTGTTGGTTTTGAAAAATGCAGTTCTCTGAAATGATTTATTATGTTGCATCACTGTACTACTCTGACCGTAAAGAAGTTGTTCTCTGAAACTCACAGGACAATCTTAGGGAAATTGTTCAGATGACAGTAGCGGCAGTACTTTACTGGGAGGAGTATTGCTACAACGGCAGAGTGAAACAAATCTTCAGTTTTTGCAATGTACATAGTTCTTTTAAGCTGACATGGTGTCCCAAGCACAATGATTTTTGATGGCTCTCTGAGTAGCACAACACAACACCGTCTAAACCCTTGGTGCTGTTATGCTAGAGTATACAAAAATTCTTCTGATATTTTATTTGAACTTGTATCTTGTGGATCCCGAAAAGACGGGTTCAAATTTACAAATATGCTCCTGTTGAAAAGTTTCTGTACCAGCCTCTGATTCTTCACTATCGCAAGTTGCACATGTAGTCAGTTTGGTACACACGCCCTATCTAACACTGTTTAAAGATTATGCGTTGATGCACTTGCTAGCTCAACGATATTGACGGATACAACGTAAACTCTAGCAGACCGCAGTTCAGGTTATGCTGCAATTTAGTCGAGCATAGGGCAGGATCAAGTTTATCATCATCCATCAAAAACTGTAGTTCCTACATCAGAAAAGAAGTACCTTCAAGGTGTCAGACTTTAGTCCGACATTCAGGCTGGCATGTAGCGATTTCCTTATGACCTCTAAGAGCACCTGTGTAATATTCAGAGCCAGAACCAACAAAATCAAAGAACAACCTCCAGTTGATTATTGCACATAAAGAAACAATCAAATAATACACACACACACACAGAGAGAGATGGCGTTGAGTGCCTGACATGCAGCATGGAGCGAGCCAAGCCAGCGAGCTCAGGTGGGAGCCGCCCGAGGCAGTCCAGGCGCATGACTCTGTCGAGCAGGTGGAGGGTAGCTAGAGTGACAATGGCCGAGACGGCAGACGCGTCGCCCGTCCTGGTCTTTCCTCGCGTCGTCTTCACTCAATGCGGGTGAAGCTTGTCCACCAATGAACTGCAGTGAGGCATCCCATCAATGGCTTGAGGTCTGCTGTGTGGCGATGGTGTCACTCATGAGCAGCAATGGCAGCCTCGGCAAGGTGGAGACGGCGCTTTGCCTCGGCAAGGTGGAGACGGCGCTTGGCGGAGACAAAACCAACGGCAAGGCGCGGTGATGGGACTCTACGCTGGTCAGGGACGCCAGATCCCTCGACGGGACACCTCGTCAGCGGGAAGCTTTTTCACGGTTTTAACCTTCTCAGCAAAGAATAGCACGAAATGAGCTCAACGTAAAAGTATTTCACGATCTGGTCCTTTTCGCAACGCCATAGCCCGTGACGTTTCTGCTCAACATAGAAACGCCGATCTAAACCGCGTTGCTGCTCCATATGAAAACGTCAAACTAGCTCGCGTTGCTGTCTAAGCCGAAACGCCACCGTAGCTGGCGTTGCTGAACAAGCGCAAAACGCCGCACTTGCTGGCGTTTCAGCACACTCACCACAATTGCACGGGCTCTCTCTCCTTGTTGTTACTGTAGCGTTCAAAAGAAATCGGATACTACTCTGCCTCACCTGTCACACCGTTCGGTCCCTCTTACTTTATTTTTAACAGACGCAGGGTGTTGCGGAACAGGGTTGTCGTCCCGTCTCATCACTGTGTATCAAGTGAAATGCAGAAAATTCATTGAGTTCCAGCTAGCTAGCTCGACCATCCATACCCTGTTGTGCCAGTACAAAGATGCATGCAGCTCGACCATCCATACCCGGATCCAAGCATGCATGCATGCGCCTGGGCACATGCTCTCATCCTATGCGTGTACGAACTCCAGCCAAGAAAAAAAGTAGCTCACTCCCACTCACGCACGCAGGAAGAGAAGAAAAGCAGCTCACTCCCACTAACACAAGCACGCACGAACGCCACATTGTGGGTGGAAACGCCATGGTTTATGCGAAAATTCGCATATGAGGCCGAGCACCTCGGTGCTCTACATCCCGTCCATCCACACTCGCTAGTGATCCGCGCGCCTCACCGTATAATGGGAGTTGTCCCCCGTATCGATAGCAGCACGTCGTGTATTGCGCAAGTCAACGGGGTGTATCATCGACGGGGTAGTGGACCAGCAGGTCACGGCGCGTGATGTTCCAATAGATATCAGGGTTAGCTTCCAACGCAAGCTTGTCGTACATCAAACAGGCTCGATCACTGTAGAACCATGTGAAAATTAACACGAGCAGACATCAATTCAACAGCATGCTCAGGTCAAATCGGAAGTATTTTTTTATTGTTTCTTAGCCCATTCAACATGCACGTCATTTACTCCCTCGTCGTCCATCGTCGCCTCGTCTATGCCATCAGGTTTTTTTGCCATTTTTTTTGTAAGATGTCCCGGACGAAGTGGCGGTCGTGGGATAGCACGTGGCGGACGGTTGCAGGAACTTTCACATCGTTTAAACAGGGAACTGCCTCCGGGCGCATCGACTCCCTCGTCGCCTCGTCTCCCACTCCTCCCACTTCGTCTTCTCGCTCTCTCTCGTCGCACCATCTCCCCGTTGCTCTCATCTCCCACACCCAATGGAGGACGCTCGTCGCGCTGCCGCCGTTGCAGATGTTGAGAAGGAGATGCCGAAGCAGGAGGACACGACCGCAACCATTGTCGTCGCTGCGGATCTTGAGAAGGAGTTGCCGAAGCAGGAGGGCACGACCGCAACCGCTGTCGCCGCTGCGGATCTTGAGAAGGAGGTGCCGAAGCAGGAGGACACGACCTCGAGCGGTGCTGCGCAGGCTCACGACGATGCGGTGGGTTTTTTAGATGAGGTTTTCTGGTTTTTTATAGTTGATTCGTGCTTGAATGCTCCATAGATTTATTTAGACTTGGATTTCTTTAAATTCAATCTTTGATTTGTGCATGTGGATGTGTTAATGCTTCCCGTACAACTGCTTTCATAGTTATCGTTGATAAGCACATATATTCAGGGAGCAGAACACACTCTGCTTTTGCATGTGTTGATGAACTTTTGCATTTTTGTTGGCTTGAATCAACGGAATCTTTCTCTTATTAGTAAAGATTTCACCCAGGTCATGCGCTTGATATATACGAACACCCATTCCTAAATTTCGTCTAAATTTTATTAGTAAGGATTATTAGTACGGATTTAATAAGAGTTAGGTTTTGAATTGGGATCTCTGATTGCTGCATGTGCTTTAGATTTTATTCTCATAGAGTACATGCGAAGCTCAAATAGTTTAATCCAGTCCGTGGTCCTCTTGAGTACTATTTTCCATTTGACGCATCAGACAACATGTCAGATCTGGGACACCACATATACATGAATCAGTCAACACAATTACGAGGCGCATTTGCTAAACAATGTAACACAATTACCAGGCGCATTTGCTAAACAATGTAACTGATTCTCTTTCTTTTTTAGGAAAAATGTAATTAATAGTTTTGTTGTGGTTATCCCCTCACCGGGGCACGCCAGAGGCTGAGCAGCCCAATTGTGCAATATTTATTTATTTTTTTGTATAAATCAGGCTATTTATGTTCATGAATAGGGTGGCTGATGCAGCAGCACTATGAATGTAATTAGAAGCACATTGTTGAATGGCTTGACCTTTTTGAATACTGTGTTATATAGTTTGTGCTAATCGAATTACTTATATTGTAGGAAAGGGAAGCTGCAGGCATGAAGAGGAAGCTTGCCAAGACTGGGTTCAAGAGCCCGTATGACTCTGACTATGACGACGACGACACGTACGAGGTAATCCCAACTATTTTTTAGTTCAGCGTAAGCACTATATGAATGCACGTTGGTGGGCTTTTTAATGAAATTGATGTAGAGAGTGTTTTAATGTTGTTAGTTTAGTTAGATTACTGTACATGCCTTTTTTCTTTTGTGTTGTTCATTAAAATTTGGTAAATGGGAATTATCTGATGTTTGCTCATTGCATCATTCTGAATCAGAAGTGTGTGTTCTGGCTCCATAATGCTTAATTTGTGTGTGTAGTATAACTCTCGAGATGATGTCGAGGACGGCAACAAAGAGTCCTTCATTGAGAAGGAAGCTCATAAGATCAGGAAGAAGGGGAAGGCGGCGTACTTCAAGAGAGAAATGTTCAGATGCCCATTGAAAGGATCGATATGGTTGGCTAGAGGCGGGGGGGGGGGGGTGAATAGACAACTATCACTTTTTAATTAATCTTAGCAAGGTAAGGTAAACACCATACGGGTTCACAATTAATACGACAATGAGGTGAACCCTATAGAAGCTAACAACGAGAGCTATTAAGGCAAGTAAGATATAGTCACAAGCATAAGCAAATACAAAGTAAAGGATAGAGATAACCACAAGTGGAACCGATGGAGACAAGGATGTGTTACCGAAGTTCCTTCCCTTTGACAGGAAGTACGTCTCCGTTGGAGCGGTGTGGAGGCACAATGCTCCCCAAAAAGCCACTAAAGCCACCGTATTCTCCTCACGCCCTCGCACGATGCAAGGTACCGTGATTCCACTATAGGTGCCCTTGAAGGCGGCGACCGAACCTTTACAAACAAGGTTGGGGCAACTCCACACAAAGCTTGGAGGCTCCCAACTAAACCACGAAGCTTCACCACAATGGAATATGGCTTCGAGGTGACCTCAACCGTCTAGGATGCTCAAACACCCAAGAGTAACAAGATCCGCAAGGGATTGGTGGGGGAATCAATTTTTCTCTTGGTGGAAGTGTGGATCTAGGCCTTCTCAACCAATCCCTAAAGAATCAACAAGTTTGATTGGCTAGGGAGAGAGATCGGACACTTTTGAGCTTGGGGCTCAACAATGGAGCTTAGAGAGGTAAGAGATAGGGTTCCTCAGCTAGAAGAACCCTTTATATAATGGGGGGGGGGAAATCAGACCGTTTTCCCACTCTCTGCCCGAGCTCCAGCGGTACTACCGCTGGCACTCCAGCGGTACTACCGCTGAACAGGGGCGGTACTACCGCTGGATGCAGCGGTACTACCGCTGGCCCCCTGATAGTGCAAAAGCACTACCACCGCAAAGAAAGTCTTCGCAAAAAGGTCCATCCACGAACTACCGCTAGGCAGGTGGAACAAAGCTCCTGGAGCGGTACTACCGCTGGCGAGCGGTACTACCGCTGGCTGCAGCGGTACTACCGCTGGCGAGCGGTACAACGCTGGCTGCAGCGGTACTACCGCTAGAGCCAGCGGTACTACCGCTGGGGACCATTTTGCAAAGATGCGAGAAACAAAGTGGCGGGGGCCGCTCCAAAGATGAAGGAAAGGGAGAATGTGAAGTGTGCGCGTGCAAAGATAGATTCCACCCAAACCTTTCCACTACAGATCCCCTCTTAATAGTACGACTTTCCTATGACTCAAATAAAGAGAATCTTAGAGAGCGCCGTGCTTTCGTTCCATGAATGAGGAGACGTGTCGTCTTGTGCCGTTGACGTGTGTTATCTGAAACCTTAACACACACGGTTAGTCCTGTACGGTACTGTCATCAATCACCAAAATTACTTAGGCATAAACTATGCCCCAACAATCTCCCCCTTTTTGGTGGATTGATGACAATACCGGATTTGCACAGAGAATAATGTGAGAACAAAAAGATAGAGATATATGACAATACGGGGCATATGACTCATAACA
Organism: Hordeum vulgare subsp. vulgare; assembly: GCF_904849725.1. Taxonomy (NCBI): domain Eukaryota; kingdom Viridiplantae; phylum Streptophyta; class Magnoliopsida; order Poales; family Poaceae; genus Hordeum; species Hordeum vulgare. The sequence goes on along the minus strand of NC_058520.1, from coordinate 537,320,806 downwards.
TATGATGGAAATAAATCTCACATAAGTTCATGTCTCACAAATGATAGCAAACTAGAAGCAAACCAAGTTCGAAGCAAACCACACGAAATAAAGCAAAGCAACGCAAAGTTCGAATATGAAAGCAAATTCAGCTCCTAGACTCTCTCCCCCTTTGGCACAAGACACCAAAAAGGGGCACACCTAATGCCACACGTAGCTACTCCTCGTCCTCAGCATCGCCAGACTCATCGGTCCCTTCCTGATCGGCCTGCTCCTCCTCTTCCGCCTCATCGCCAGACCACTGGTATCCTTGAGCCTGCATCCAACTAGCCTCTGGAGTGATGTCGTCCTCTGATCCGCTGGAGATGTCCACATCAAGAGTCCTGAGAACACGCTTATGCCTCTGGCGGCTCTCCTTCTGAGCCACGTGCGTCTGGTACTGACCCTTAGCCTGCATACAGAATAGTTTCTTCATCTTGTCCTGTAGTTTGATGGCCCAAGATGGCATGGCAGAAGAGCGGGATTGAGAGGCGGTTCCTCTGTCAGCAGCAGTCTCTGTGTCAGTATCCATGTGCTGAGAGGAAGTAGATGGGTTGGCCCATTTGTCCTTGACGCGAAGCTTGATCGGGTCGTGCACAATGTAGTCAGACTGAGCGTAGAGCACCTCCTTCGGAAAAGCCTCTTGCCACTTATGGTGAATATATGCGAACAGATAAGGCCCGTAGATGGGAACCTTACGCCTGATGATGCAGTTCCAGAGCTCCGTGAACATCACATCAGAAATATCCACCTGAGCAGACTCCTAAGACATAGCCTCCTCACAAAGCAGCAGCATCTCAGCCAAGGAGCCATGAACCTCGTCGAAGTTACCAATGCGAGGGAAGAGGGTGTTGCGAAGGATCCGATGCATGATGTTCAGGTGCTTGGGAAGCACACCCTTCCTCACATAGAGTTTCTGCAATCTGTCCTTTGCGGGGGGCCTATCGGCGGGGGCTGCAGCATGAGGACGCAGCCCAAGAGGAGTGTCAGCATCCTGGAAGTCAATGTTGAGGAATTGCATGAACTCACGCCAGGTACCGGTCATCTTCTTTGTCCCAGTCATCCACACCATAGAGCGCTCTGCATCAGGAGAGAAGTGGACCGTGACATAGAACTGAGGAACAGCAGTGGATCAAAATCTGTCTTGTAAGTGATGATGTCCTTGATGCCCAGTTTTTCAATCAGAGAGAGGGCATCACCAAAATAGTCCATGTTCCGCTGAAGATGTGCCAGGTCAATCCACTGAACAGAGACATAGTTTTTCTTGAAATACGCGACAACATCACGGTAGATCCTGCACTGGTCCCTTGCCCAGACATGGTCAACATCCTTGATCACAGCCCTCTCGTTGAGATAGTGTTTCTGAGTGCGAAACTGCAGAAAGTCTTTGGGGGACATTGTTCGGACATTGACCCTCTTATCCTTGTGTGCGACCTTCTTGAAGGACTGCTTCTTGGGTTGCAGACCTGAGGTGGCAGACCCCTCGGGCGCCTCTTGGTTGCGATACTGTTTTGACTGAGTGTCCCGTGGGGGGTTCGAACGGCGAGAAGAACTACCTGTGACACAGAACACACAGCGAAAAGAGGCGACAAGAAGAGTGAAGGCAATGAATCTTGAAAACGCAGAAAGAGTAGACACTCATTGCTAAGCACAAAACACAAAAAAATACACAGTGAATGCTCCTGGCGGTAGTACCGCCACCCCTGGCGGTAGTACTGCTGGGGCCTAGCGGTAGTACCGCTACCCCTGGCGGTAGTACCGCTGGGGGTCATAGCGGTGGTACCGCTACCCCTGGCGGTAGTACCGCTGGGGTTTGACTTTCAGATCTGACAGATAAAAATCGTTACGAGGGCATGGGCTGTATATGAACACTAAGAACTCCACCCCAGCCCTACTTTACATGAGGAACACTAGTAACACCGAAATAAGTACATGCCTAGGCAAGAGAGAGCAAGTTTTAGATCTAATCCAAACATAGTTCAAGTGCTAGATCTAAAACAAGTAAATCCTAGGGCATGACAACATAATCAACAACAATCCATAGGACCTATACTCCCCTCAAATATCTCCTTCATGCCATCTAAGAACTAGCCATAAGATCAAAAATATGGATCCAATCCCCAATGCTCCTATCCCTAGAAGAAGAACATCAACCAAATAGAAGAAGGGAGGAGCTTTACCGGGATTCATGGCTCTTGGAGGAGGAAGGAGAGATGGAGCAACCCTTCCAAACCAACGGGGAGAAGGAGCTCCACGAAACGAGATCCAAACAGGGAGTTTTCGGGCTAGGGGAGGGAGGAGCCGCGAGGAAGAAGAAATAGGCTGAGAAAAAGGGCTCCCCCTCCTTTATATAGCCCAAGGGGTACGGGCCAGCGGTAGTACCGCCGAGGACCAAGCGTAGTACCGCTACCTGGCGGTAGTACCGTCAGATGCAGCGGTAGTACCGCTGGGGTCCTAGCGGTAGTACCGCTCCCCCTTGAGGCAGCCCTACAAATTTCCTAGCCGGTCGTGTTAGATGGGAATCCTGGCGGTAGTACCGCTGGGGTCCTGGCGGTAGTACCGCTACCCCTGGCGGTAGTACCGCTAGGGTCCTGGCGGTAGTACCGCTATAAATGTCGCAACGCGGCTAAGGAAAAGAGATGAACTTGGGCACATGACAAGTGAGTAAAAACAGATAGCATGTCGGAAAAAGTACCGACTTGTCATTGTATATCCTTTCTTCTATACGCAAGAAAGGATGGAGGGGCGGTGGCCGAGGCCACCTATGTTTGAGACAATGGTATGACACCGCGAAGAATTATCCTTGGGTTCATGACCAATGCTCGTCTTTGAAGCACAAGTGCCATTTGACAATGGCTAAAGTGAAAGACTAGATTGATTTATGCATAATGGGGGGAGGGAAAGTTCATTGAGAGAACAACACTCCCCCTATGTCCATGCCTACATCTAGACCAAGATGGAATGCAAAGTGAGGTGCAATATGCCTAGTTTCAATCCACATTACTTGAATCAATGATATTTAGCTCATGCCTTAACTCCCGGAATCTTGCTTCATCTAGAGGCTTAGTGAAAATATCTGCAAGTTGCTCTTCAGTGTGGATGAAGTGAACCTCAATATCACCTAGCTTGATATGTTCACGAATGAAGTGATGACGAATATCAATATGTTTGGTTTTGCTATGTTGCACTGGGTTGAGGGAAATCTTGATAGCGCTTTGATTGTCACATAGAAGAGGCACTTTGTCACAAGTGACACCATAATCCTTTAAAGTCTGCCTCATCCATAGCAATTGTGCACAACAACTTGCAGCTGCCACATACTCAGCTCCGGTGGATGATAAGGAGACGCAATTCTGCTTCTTTGAAGACCAACTTACCAAAGAGCGACCAAGGAATTGGCATCCTCTAGACGTTGACTTCCTCTCCACACAATCTCCTGCCCAATCTGAGTCAGAATACCCAACTAGATTGAAGTTTGCTCCTTTGGGATACCAGAGGCCAAAGTTTGGGGTATGAGCCAAATATCGAAAGATTCGCTTAACAGCCATGTAATGACTTTCTTTTGGTGCGGATTGAAACCGTGCACATATCCCTACACTCAACATAATATCCGGTCTAGATGCACAAAGGTAAAGGAGGGATCCAATCATGGAGCGGTATACCTTTTGATCCACCGCTTTACCATTGGGATCACTGTCAAGCTTGCATCTTGTTGGCATGGGGAACTTGACCGGTTTGACATCTTCGAGCTCGAACCGTTTGAGCATGTCTTGAGTGTACTTGGCTTGTTTGATGAATGTCCCTTCTAGACCTTGTCTAATCTCGAACCCGAGGAAGAACTTGAACTCTCCCATCATGGACATCTCAAACTTCTCAGTCATTAGTGCAGCAAATTCTTCATTGAATGAAACGTTAGGAGAGCCAAAGATAATATCATCAACATATAGTTGGCATATGAACAAATCCCCTTTAACCCTCTTAGTAAAAAGAGTGGGATCTATCTTCCCAATTTCAAACCCACGATCTTGTAACAACTCAGTAAGATACTCATACCACACGCGTGGGGCTTGTTTAAAGCCATAGAGTGCCTTATTAAGTTTGTACACATGATTGGGGAGCTTGGGATGTTCGAATCCGGAGGGTTGTTTGACATAGACCAACTCATTGAAAGGACCATTAAGAAATGCACTTTTCACATCCATTTGCTGTAATTTGAAGTTATGATGAGAAGCAAATGCAAGGAACATGCGAATAGATTCTAGACGAGCAACAGGGGCAAATATTTCACCGTAGTCGATACCCTCGACTTGGGAGTAGCCTTGAGCCACCAATCTTGCCTTGTTTCGAATCAAAATTCCATTGGCATCTTGCTTGTTCTTGAATATCCATTTGGTTCCGATGACATTATGTTCCTCCGTTGGCCGAGGCACTAAATCCCAGACTTGATTGCGCTCGAAGTTGTTAAGTTCTTCGTGCATGGCCATAGCCAATCCTCATCATCGAGCGCTTCTTGTACCTGTTGAGGTTCACAATACGAGACAAACGCGTGATGCTCACAATAATTCCAAAGCTGTTGACGGGTGGATACTCCCCTTTTTAAACTGCCAAGTACATTCTTCATAAGATGTGACTTGACTCTCAGCTTGTTCGCATTCTTGGCTGCTCGACGCTCCAAGAGTTCTTCATTAGATAACGGGGGAGCATCGACTTGTTTCCTTTGCTTGCCCTTGCGTCTTGAGCCAGATGTTGGAGCTCCAGAAGGGAATTGTGAGACAGTCTCCTGATCATCTTGTCCTTCGACTTGAGCAGGTTCACTAGTTTGATCTTGTATTAGTGGTTGCTCTTGATCTTGATCTTGTGCTTCTACTTGGTCTGGATCTCGGGGTTGCACTTGATCTTGATCATGAGCAGGGTCGGAGTCTTGGGGTAGTGCTTGAATATCATGGGACACATCACCATTGTTAGGAAATTGATCTTGACCTTGAGCTTGTTCAACTTGTTGAGAGTCTTCTCTTTGTTCATCGGAAGCGTGTGGGGCTTGTGGGGGTGATGGCTCCACTTGAGTAGAGCATTGTCCTTCTCCTTCGGCCACAAGGGGTTCCTCAATGGGGAGTATTTGACCAATCCCCATTCTTCTTATGGCTTCGGGAGGAATTTCATCACCTATATCACAAAGACCACTTTGCTCCACTTGGGAGCCATTATTTTCATCAAACTCTACGTTACACGTCTCCTCAATTAGTCCGGTGGACTTTTTGAGGACACGGTAAGCATGAGAGTTTGTAGCATAACCAACAAAGATACCCTCATGTGCTCTAGAATCAAATTTAGCTAACCGTGCTCCTTTTTTGAGAATGAAACACTTACAACCGAATACCCGGAAGTACTTGAGATTGGGTTTGTTTCCAGTTAGAATCTCATACGGAGTCTTGTTCAAGCCTTTGCGGATGTAGAGCCGATTGGATGCATGACATGCTGTGTTGATGGCCTCTGCCCAGAAGTTATATGGAGATTTGAATTCTGCCATCATTGTCCTTGCAGCGTCTATCAAGGTCCGGTTCTTTCTTTCTGCCACGCCGTTTTGCTGAGGGGTATATGGTGCAGAATATTGGTGCTTTATTCCCTCATCACCTAGAAACTCATCTAAGGTGTAGTTCTTGAACTCGGTGCCGTTGTCACTCCTAATCATCAAGATCTTTGCTTCATGTTGACGTTGCGCTTCATTAGCAAAGTTGATGACCGTTTGTTGAGTTTCACTCTTCCTTTTAAAGAAATATACCCAGGTATATCTTGAGTAGTCGTCAACAATCACTAAGCAATATTTTCTCCCTCCAAGACTATCAAATGATTGAGGACCAAACAGATCCATATGGAGAAGTTCCAATGGCCTCTTAGTGCAGATAAGAGTCGTTGGACGATGAGCAGTTTCATGAATTTTTCCTTCAATGCAAGCACTGCAAACACGATCTTTAGCAAAGCTCACATTTGTTAGTCCACGAACATGGTCCCCTGTCAGAAGACTTTGCAAAGATCTCATATTGACATGAGCTAAACGGCGATGCCAAAGCCAGCCCACGTCAACTTTAGCCATTAAACATGTCGCAGTCTTAGTGGGTCGCTTTGAGAAGTTCACCACATAAAGACCATTTTCGACATGTCCAACATAGGCTACTTTAAGAGTCTTGCTCCTTAGGAGGACCACAGTGTCAATATTAAAGAATGTGGAAAAATCCATAATTGCAAGTTGACGAACCGAAAGTAAATTGTAGGCAAGTGACTCAACAAGCATGACCTTCTCAATAGATAAATCTTGAGAGACGACCACCTTACCAAATCCCAATACCTTTGAAGAGGATGCATCGGCGAATTGGACATGGGTGGGCATAGATGGAGAAGGATGCACATCCACCACTAAGTCCTTGCTTCCGGTCATATGATTTGTTGCTCCACTATCGAGCAACCATGACACCCCACCGGAAGCAAACTCCTGCAATAGATCAAGGCTTGGTTTTAGGTACCCATTTTTTAATGGGTCCTTTCATGTTAGAGACAAGGGTCTTAGGAACCCAGATAGCCCATTCAATATCTTCATCGTAGGAACCAACAAATCTGGCATAAACATGCCCATCACTAGCACAACACAAAACATAAGAAGAATTGAGTTTCCCGGCTATGTTAGTAGGAACGGTTTTGCCCTTCTTGGAGTTCCCATAGTCCACCTTGTTCCTGTTCACCTTCTGAGTCCCCTCACCCTCTTTGACAAAGATGTCCATGAGGGTGAGAGATCGTTTGTTCTTGTTCTTCCTTTTACCTTTTGACTTGGAGGTAAGTCCAAGTCCTTCCTTTCCTACAACACCCTTTTGAGTGCTCAAGAGATCGTTCAGACTCTTCTCACCTTGTATGCATGCCACAAGGCCCTTCTCAAGTTTCTCCTTTAACTTGGCATTTTCCTCCACAAGATGAACATGCTCACAACAGGGGTTAGTTGCACAAGTATTATCAATTAACACAAAGGGAGGACAAGTAGAGATCTCCTTGGTAAGCTTTGCTTGGAGTTGATCATGAGACTCTTTTAGAGAGAAATGAGCACCTTTCAAGGCTTTGTGGGCCTTGTCAAGTATGTCAAACTCCTCTTTGAGTCTGTCATGGCCAACCCCAAGAGCATACTTTTCAGATTTAAGCATGCGAGTAAGAACAACATCATGATCTAGTTTCTTTTGCACTTTAGCGCAGCCATCGTTATATGACTCCTCAAGAGCCAAACAAAGAGTGCGCTCTTCTTCTAGAGCACTAGAAAATTCGGCAATTTCATCGGCATAGTCACGACTATGTCCCTGAAGCTCGGAGATGGTCTCCTCATGAGACTCAATGAGGTCAGTGGCCTCACCCAGTTGTTCCAAGAGAGCAACAAAGTGCTTCTTGGGTTCTCCCTTAATAGTGCACAGAAACTTATCAAGATCATGCTCATTAAGTTCCCCAACATCACTATCTTCAACACAATTTAACAATGAAGGAGCAGAAGCAATGTTGGTCTTAATGATGGGAGTTACCTGATTGATACCTTTTGCCATGAGGCACTTGGTGATGTGGTTCTCGTTGGGGGCGTTGAAGAGAGACACCTTCTGGGAAGAGGTAGTGGCAATAGCAACAGTTGCCGTTGCCACTGTATCATCATCATCACCATCATCATCGGAAGGGTACTCTTCCAGGGCCACCATCCCTTTTGGGTGAGGTTTCTTCACAAAGTTGTTCTTGATTGGAAATGATTTTGTTTTGTCTTTGCGAATGAGCTTGCCTCCGTTGTCATCCCTTTTCTCATAGGGACATTCTGCCACGAAGTGACTCACGTTGCCACAATTATAACATGTCCTTACTCGTTGTTTGGGTTTGAATCCACTCGAGTTGTTCTTGGTGAAGGTGGGTCTTGAGTTCCTTTTATTGCCCCAGAATTGCCTTGATGCAAGAGCCATGTGCTCATGATAGGCATACTTTGTGTCTTCAGGACAGCTCTCCTCTTCCTCATCTTCTTCTTCTTCTTCAAGCATTGCTCTTGCTTTCAACGCAAGGTTGGGTGAAGTTGTCTTTGATCGAACACGAGCAAGTGCATTGTCGGCTGTTCCGTTCTTGATTGACATTGCAATGAACTCATCCAACACTTCACTGGAAGACAAGGAGTGGAAGTCTGGCCGCTGACGAATGACAAATGACATGGCTTTGTTGAAAGGCATGATGGCTTTGAGAAACTTGCGCTTGACCCATGTATCATCCACATCCTTACTCCCATGATCCTTTAGTGCCACAGCAATAGCAGTCACCCTCCGATAGAGATCACGAGGGTCCTCGTCTTCCTTCATCACAAACTCATCAGCCTTATCAAGTATCACTTCATAGTTGGATCGTTGAATACTTGAGCTTCCCTTGTACAACACCATAATACGCTCCCAACAATCCTTGGCCAATGTGAAGGGACGTAAGTGGGGAAGATCTTCAGGTGTCACAGCAGACTGGAGAATAAACAACACAGAGTGATTATATTGATTGTCTCCATCTTCTCTTGGAGTGAGGTTGCTTGGGTCATGGGGATAATATCCTTGCTCGATAATTCTCCACAAGTTTGTTGAGCTGTGATTCAAATGAGACTTAATAGAAAATACCCAGTTAGCAAAGTCACCTTTCACAAGCTTAGGAGGAGGACCAACAGGATTAAGACGAGGTGCGGGAACGGATCCTCCATAGACCATGGGGGTGGAACTGAGGCATATGTTCCAGTCCCATCCTTTTCGTGAGGTGAAGCAGGTCGCATACCTTTAGCCGCTTCCTTAGAGGAGTTGGCCTCCGAAACGGAGATGGTGGGTTTAACCACTAAAGCCGGTTCTGGTGAACTTTTAAGACCCTCAATTAACTCTTTAAGCATGGTTTTGACTTCGCTCGTCAAGGACGTCTTGAGGGCTGCCATAGCCGTATTCAAGTCGTCCCTTGTGACCGAAGTCAAGTCCATGTCCTCGGGTTGCCCATGGTTAACTTCCTCTCCGCCTTCCATACTCTTCGGGTGGTTAAACCCTTAATAAAGAGACGTGGCTCTGATACCAATTGAAAGGATCGATATGGTTGGCTAGAGGGGGGGGGGGTGAATAGACAACGACCACTTTTTAATTAATCTTAGCAAGGTAAGGTAAACACCATACGGGTTCACAATTAATACGACAATGAGGTGAACCCTATAGAAGCTAACAACGAGAGCTATTAAGGCAAGTAAGATATAGTCACAAGCATAAGCAAATACAAAGTAAAGGATAGAGATAACCACAAGTGGAACCGATGGAGACGAGGATGTTTTACCGAAGTTCCTTCCCTTTGACAGGAAGTACGTCTCCGTTGGAGCGGTGTGGAGGCACAATGCTCCCCAAAAAGCCACTAAGGCCACCGTATTCTCCTCACGCCCTCGCACGATGCAAGGTACCGTGATTCCACTATAGGTGCCCTTGAAGGCGGCGACCGAACCTTTACAAACAAGGTTGGGGCAACTCCACACAAAGCTTGGAGGCTCCCAACTAAACCACGAAGCTTCACCACAATGGAATATGGCTTCGAGGTGACCTCAACCGTCTAGGATGCTCAAACACCCAAGAGTAACAAGATCCGCAAGGGATTGGTGGGGGAATCAATTTTTCTCTTGGTGGAAGTGTGGATCTAGGCCTTCTCAACCAATCCCTAAAGAATCAACAAGTTTGATTGGCTAGGGAGAGAGATCGGGCACTTTTGAGCTTGGGGCGCAACAATGGAGCTTAGAGAGGTAAGAGATAGGGTTCCTCAGCTAGAAGAACCCTTTATATAGTGGGGGGGGGGGAAATCAGACCGTTTTCCCATTCTCTGCCCGAGCTCCAGCGGTACTACCGCTGGCTGCAGCGGTACTACCGCTGAACAGGGGCGGTACTACCGCCGCCTGGCGGTTCTACCGCTGGGACTCCAACGGTGCTACCGCTGACACCAGCGGTACTACCGCTGGCCCCCTGGTAGTGCAAAAGCACTACTACTGCCAAGAAAGTCTTCGCAAAAAGGTCCGTCCACGAACTACCGCTAGGCAGGTGGAACAAAGCTCCTGGAGCGGTACTACCTCTGGCCAGGGGCGGTACTACCGCCAGCTAGCAGTACTACTGCTGGCTGCAGCGGTACTACCGCTAGCAGTCCAGCGGTACTACCGCCGGGGACCATTTTGCAAAGATGCGAGAAACAAAGTGGCGGGGGCCGCTCCAAAGATGAAGGAAAGGGAGAATGTGAAGTGTGCGCGTGCAAAGATAGATTCCACCCAAACCTTTCCACTACGGATCCCCTCTTAATAGTACGACTTTCCTATGACTCAAATAAAGAGAATCGTAGAGAGCGCCGTGCTTCCGTTCCATGAATGAGGAGACGTGTCGTCTTGTGCCGTTGACGTGTGTTATCTGAAACCTTAACACACACGGTTAGTCCTGTACGGTACTGTCATCAATCACCAAAATTACTTAGGCATAAACTATGCCCCAACACCCATACTACACCACAAAGCCAAAGCCCAAGGATGGGATTTATGAACACCTTATGTCGCATGCACGCGGTTTAGCAACGAGTGCTGCAGACATCAAGACCAGGGCAGAGCATGCAGCCCTCCTGAAGGCTCTAGGTCCCATTTAGTCACCCTCCATGATCTAGATGTTGCTGTGAACTGTTTTACTTTTGCGCAAATGGCAGGTTGTTTGTGAACTGTTAGAATGTTATGGCAGGCTGTTTGAGAACTGTTTGGAATGTTCTACTTTTGAGTTGGAATGTATTATGAGTTTATGTGATGTAACGATCACGGTAGCTGCTTCTATTTTTGCTTCACTGATCATGAAGATTGGAAACAATGAGATTTGCTTCTATTTTTGCTTTACAGAAAAAGATTATAACACCTGGTCAATAAAGAAGAAACAATCACATTTGAAGTTAGCCTTGCAGGCTCAAAACTAAGTAGGCGGTACACTAAATTCATACTCCCGCAAACAAAAATCCATAACCATGGATGATATTCGTTATCCAGCAAATCCCGCACAACAACATTGACTACAACTCAGGGCTATCAAATGCCATAGTACCTACACCATTTTCAGCTCGAAGCAAGTAAGAAATGAAACCTATTTTTTGGCAACCAATAATAAATAAGTGGGTGTTCAATACCTCCTAGTCCAGCTGCTCGTTGCTTCTGTGCATCTGGGAGTGAATCCGGCCATTTGCGCATCATCCAGGACATCCTTCTAATGGATTTCTTCTCCAAGAGCTATGCTAAGAGACGTCTGAGACTCTCCCGGATGAGCCGAACATACTGGATCGGAAACAATGGGGGGGGGGGAAGGCTACGGATCCAGTAAAAAAAGAATGAGACCAAAGATCTGTGATTGGCCCAACACTGTTTTGTCCAGGGGAAGAACGTCGTACGGCGGATCCGACGCCATTGTTCGAAATATATTTGGTGCGGGGTTTGTTACCTGGGCGCTCCATGATGGATCTCTCGCATCAACTGGTCCATGGCGGACCTCACCTTCAGGTTGAAGAAGAAGAGCTAATGGGGATAGCAAATGGGCCCGCACCCCCCTCACAGTTAACAATAAGGCAAAGCGGTGACAGGACATGTTCCAAAGAGAACAGTAGACACATGTATCACGAAACATGTGTGTCAAACCAATACGTCTATGATGCCTAGATCCTCCACCGAACACGAGCTAGCAGGGGACAGCCAGCAGACAGCTTACCATCCCAATGTGCTGCTGGACGTCCCGGATTCAGAGCACCGAGGTGCGCGGTCACACAAACTTCGCACTCATGGTTTATGGCGTTTCTAGCCTGGATAGAAACGCCAATGACAATGACGTTTTGGCCTGGGCTGCAACGCGAGTTAGACTGACGTTTGAATGTAGATCAGAAACGTCACAGTAGACTGACGTTTCTACGTGTAGCTCCAACGCCACGGACTCTGGCGTTTCTAAAAAGGGTCAGATCCGAAAATACTTTCAAAATAAGTTCATTGTGTGCTCATGTTTACCTGTAAAGATCAAAACAGTGAAAAAAACCGCCAGCGGGAAGGTGCGCGTGTGGGGCCGGAACGACGCTGCTGTCATCGGGCACGCGAGGAACCTTCCCGCATTGCGTGACCGTCGCAGCCTCCATTGCGTAGGCCGTCACTGCCTCCATAGTCGATCTGTACCGGCACATCTAGTCCCCTCTCCTCCTACTTCAGATGCTGCCGCCATGGCCACACCTCGCCCGTCCTGGGAGGGGGAAAGGAGGGGCAGGGGGAGGTAGTAGAGGAGCGGGCCGGCGTGGAGGGACGGTAAGCGGCGGCAGCAGAGGAGGAGGAAACGTGTGTGGACAAAAAAAATTAGATGAGCGGTCGTGGAGGAGTGTCATACGGGTCTTAATTTTTTTTGGACTAGCATAGTGCCCGTGCGTTGCTAGGGAGACAAAACAGAGGAAAAACAGTAACTTGCTCCTAAGTTACTATATGAAAAAACAAAAAGTAAACATAATTTCCCAAATAAATTCATTTTTTTGTATCAGTCAGTTATGTGTAGTGTCATAACAACAACCGAAACTACAACATAGCTATTAAGTGCAAGATTATACTCAAAACAATAACATAAACAAAGGCTTGTTGATCTCAATTCCAAATTTCTTGTACTTAGTTTAAAAAAATGTCCACCTGCTTCACGGTGCTAGCTCCTCAAATGACCAAAGCTTTCTCATCATTCCAACATTGCAATGCATGCTCGATACTACGAGTAATACAAGTAGGAAATGTCGTACCTAGCTAATTTGCCTCATAAATATGCATCATCTGATGACACATAACTTGACTTTCTGGATGGAATATACCAGAGTTTTGTTATAACGTAGGGGTGAAACATCTTTGATTTATCCTGTTCATTCACCACCATTACAAATTTACAATAGTCCAATGTTAATTATCATGTTCTAAAAATTAGAATACAAGGACTTTTCCATGCAACATAATTTTCAATGATGTGTTTTTTAGTGAGAAGCGTGCATATAATTATTACGTACTCTCTCCGTTTTAATTTACTTCAGATATTAGCTTGGTCTCGGGTGAAACTTTCTAAACTTTGAGTAAGTTTACATTAAAAAAATTAACATCCACAAAAACAAGTTAGTACACTAAAATCATTATTCAATATATTTTCATACTATATATTTTTTTATTATGAAAGTTTAGATCTTTTTGATAAACCTAGTCAAACTTTATTTATTTTTAGATCAAACCTAATAAGGAGAGTAAATAAAAAAGAGGGAGTACAATGTCAGGTCAGATGTTATTTGACTAACTTGAATATGAAATGCCAACCTAGCCTAGCCATCTAACGGAAGTGAGTGGCGTGAGATCTACGGTGATGGTGGCCCATTTGGTTAGAGCGGCCAGCGGTCCCGCTCAGGGTCGAAGGTTAGTCAAGAGGGCAGCTATTGCACATGTGGCAGAAGAGATAAGGACCAGCGGCTATAGATAATCTAGATGGTGCACGAACATGGGCCGGAGCCGAGCTGCTAGTATCAGGCAGAAGCTGCGCTCCAACGCAAGGTGTTGACATGCTGGCAGGGTTATATAAAGAGAGAAAGATAATTGGGAGAACTGGAAAATATCGATGCCATGTGTACGATACTTGATGTATGATATTTGTACCACGTCCAGTCATGCATTCATCCCCGCACCTGGCAATTTCAAAAAGAAAAAGAAAAAGACCATGTTTAACCATGCAATTTCATTCCTCCGTGAGAAATGTCAAAGATTCAACAACATAAAAAAGATACTCCCTCCGTTCCATAATACAAGTCTTTCTAGAGATTCTACTATAGGACTACATACCGATGTATGTAGACATACTTTAGAGTGTATATTCACTCATTTTGCTTTGTATGTAGTCATCTAGTGAAATCTCTTAAACGACTTATATTTAGGAATTGAGGGAGTAGATAAGGACCATGTAAGGCCTGCATGCAGGAACCTGACGCAGTCCAAATTCCCCGTTTATTTATTAGGTACACTGTAGCGAATAGTAAACATTTTTGTGTGTGTGAGGAGCAGAATTACTTTATTTATCACGTGTGCCAACAGTCTAGTAAACATTTTTTATTTTGGTACCCATCATGTACTTTTTTATTTGGGTTGATGTTGTAGTGGATCTCACATGTAGAAGGAGGTGATGGGTGAACTCACACCATCAACTCAAATTTTTATAAGTAGAAAAATGAGCATACGGATCTTTGTAGAAGGAAGGAGAAAGAGAAGGAATGTTCGGTCAAAGCGGTGAGTCCAACCAGTCGAAATCCACCCACATAACATAACGCCCATGTAATCCACCCCGTATAAATGATCAACAACAGTAAAAATAAAGTCAAAAGGACCAGAAAATGCAAACTCTTGCCGGTTTAGTATTGATAATAATATTGTTACTGATGTGGCAGGAGAATATATAGCCAGTAGGTATATATCGGGGTTTAACGGTACAGCTCGCGTCAGATTTGTAATACCCAACATAAAAAAACACTTGTACTTGAAAATGAGATGGAGGGTTATACCTGACATTTATCACCAATTGAGCAGACATCAGTTGATGCTTTTGCCATGTGGCCCATAGTGAGGATTGAGGACTGGTAGCATGAACCTCAAAAATAAAGAATAGCTAGCCAATTATCCTCTCCTACTCAAGAGTGTGCATTTTTATCCCCAATAAGTGCTCTGAACTACTGTAGCCGTGCGAACAGCTAGCAGCCTGACAACTGGTTCATCATCCTCTTATAAGAAGGCCAACGCTCTAGTGGCCTAGAGTGGTCTTTATAGCGGCTGAACATGAGGGAGGACAAAGTTGGTAAGTTTTTATGGTATGTATCTGTTAGACCGGATGTGTTGGAGACTTACGGTAATTGCATCTAGATGTGATGTATTACCTTGTCCTGCATTTGAGGTATTCCCGCCGGCGTCCATGGTGAGATGGTGATGGCCGTGATGATAGAGAGATGGAGAGGGGGAGGTGGTGCTTCCCGTGAGCACCGCGCTAACCCTAGATCGGAAGGGAGTGCCGGTGGGATTTGTGGCGGCGATGAACTTCGTTGTCCGTGCCCCGGCCCCCACCTCTGTTTATATAGCACGGGTCACAGGGGTCCACCAACCATAATGGGTTGGGCGCCCCTGATCAGGGCGCGTGGATCAGGGGTCCGGTGGGCCGTTGGACCCACACGGAAGAGATCAACCTAACATTCTCCCCCTTGATCTCAACTTTTACTTTTGACTTTATACTTTCTAGTTTATTTGTTTCATCACATATTGATACATAGAGCATGTCTCATCGTCGCAGCTTAATTGCCAATAGAATCATACAGCTATAACATACGTTTTGTTCAGAAACAAATTATGGTCCTTTTGGGCCTCTCATGATCCAGGAATCATAGGCTTTCCATTAACCCCATGACGGCTAAGTGTTCCTTGAACACATTGGGTGGTAAGCCTTTCGTAAGCGGATCCGCAAGCATATCCTTTGTCCTTATATGCTCGAGACTTATAGTGCGATCCTGGATTTTGTCTTTCACAACATAATACTATATATCTATTGTCTTGGTAGCATTACTCGACTTGTTGTTGTGAGCATAGAATACTGCGGGCTGGTTGTCACAGTACATCTTTAGTGGTTTGTGAATACAATCTACCACTTTCAAGTCGGGTATAAATTTCTTTAACCATATCACCTGTCCGCTGGCTTCAAAACATGCTATGAACTCTGCTTGCATCATGGACGATGTAACTATGAACTGTTTGGAGCTTTTCCACGAAATAGCCCCTACAGCGAGAGTGAACACGTATCTTGACGTGGATTTTCTATCATCTCTCACCCCGCAAAATCTGCGTCTCAATACCCTTTTATCTCTAGGAAATCAGATCTTCCGTATGTTAGCATGATGTCCTTTGTGCCTTGCGCATAACGCAATGCTTTCTTTACCATCTTCCAATGCTCTAGGCCTGGATTCTCTTGATATCTACCGAGTACCCCGGTGATAAAAGCTAAATCAGGGCGAGTGCACACTTGTGCGTACTATAAACTTCCAACAACCGAAGTATATGGCACTGCTTTCATCTGATCGAGCTCGTACTGGTTCTTGGGACATTGGAATTTCCCAAAACTGCCACCCTTGACTATAGGAGCAGGTGTGGCCTTACTCGCATGCATATTATACTTTTTGAGAACCTCCTCTAAATATGCTTTCTGCGATAGTCCTAAGACTCTATTTTCCCTATCTCGGTGAATTTTAATGACCAAAACATATGAAGCATCACCAAGATCTTTCATATCAAAGTTTGAGGATAAAAACTTTTTTGTTTCTTGTAGCATGACTAACACCATTGCTAGCAAGCAAGATATCATCCACATACAAGATTAGGAAAATGTATTTTCCATTTTTGAACATTGCATAAACACAGATATCCTCAACATTTTCTTTAAATCCAAATCTTTTAATTGTATCGTTAAACTGTAGATACCACTGTCTAGAGGCTTGCCTTAGTCCATAATGGATTTCTTCAGGCGACATCCCATATCTTCCTTGCCTTCCATGATAAAACCCTTGGGTTGTTTCATGTAGACATTTTCTTCTAAATCTTCGTTTAAAAATGTCGTATTTACATCCATTTGATGTAACTCTAAATCAAAATGTGCAACTAATGCCATTATGATTCTGAAGGAATCCTTACATGAGACTGGGGAAAATGTCTAATTGTAGTCTATCCCTTCTCTTTGTGTAAATCCTTTCGCCACGAGTCGTGCTTTATACTTTTCTATATTCCCATTAGAGTCATACTTAGTTTTGTAGACCCATTTACAGCCTACTGTTTTGGCTCCTTTAGAAATAATTTCTAAGTCCCAAACATCGTTGGAACTCATCGAGTTCATTTCGTCTTTCATTGCCTCCACCCCCTTTGATGAGTGAGGGCTTCTCATGGCTTCTTCATATGAAGCGGGATCACCTTCCATATGAACCAATTATGTGTTGTAAACTTTATAATCAACAAAAATAACTGATCTTCTACTTCTGTTAGACCTTCTAGGTGCCTCATTCTGTGGCACATCTTCTAAAATTGGCTGCTGCAACTCCCTTTCATGTTCAACAAAAGGTTCAGTAAGATCCTGAAGGACAGGTTTCGGATCTTCTCCCATAGTTGTCATGGTTGGAGTTACAACAAGTAGTGAGAAAAATGGCTCTTGAATCATCGGATTAGGTGCATGCACCCTCTTCTCCTCAAGATCAATTTTTTAATCTACCATGCTCCCCCTCATCATTTCATCCTCTAAGAAGACTGCCTGTCTTGTTTCTACAAACTTTGTGTATCTTTCTGGACAGTAGAAATGAAAACCCTTTGATTTATCAT
Source organism: Hordeum vulgare subsp. vulgare (assembly GCF_904849725.1). NCBI lineage: Eukaryota > Viridiplantae > Streptophyta > Magnoliopsida > Poales > Poaceae > Hordeum > Hordeum vulgare. The sequence continues at coordinate 537,303,348 of NC_058520.1, read as the reverse complement.
GATAGCCAATGAAGGGGCAACTTACTGTTTTGGGATCTAACTTTGCAATTTTTGGATTAAACATTTTGGCCTCAACTAGGCATCCCCACACCCTGAAGTGTTGCAGGGATGGCACTTTTCCTATCCACAGCTCGTACGGTGTTTTGGGCACCGACTTGCTTGGTACTCTATTGAGAATGTGAATGGCGGTTTTAAGCATCTCCATCCATAATCCCAATGATAGGTTGGAGTAACTCATCATGCTACGAACCATATCCATAAGTGTACGGTTACGCTATTCAGCTAATCCATTTTGCTGAGGCTTGCTCGGCATTGAATACTAGGCTACTATGCCAGTCTCCTGCAGGAACTTTGCAAAAGGTCCAAGGACTTGTCCATATGGAGTGTGCGGACCGTAGTACTCCCCACGGTCAGATCTCACTATCTTTATTCTTTTGTCAAGCTGATTTTCAACTTCACTTTGAATATTTTAAATTTATCCAATGCTTCATTTCTTTCTTTGATTGGATAAATATAACCAAATCGGGAGTAGTCATCTGTGAATGTTATGAACGAGTCATAGCCATCCACACTTTTCACAGGAAAGGGTCCACAAATGTCAGTCTGAATTATTTGTAGTGTTCATGTGCTTCGGTTTGCACCCTTTTTGATTTGTTTTACATACTTTCCTTTAGCACAATCAATGGATTGTTCTAAATCTGAGAACTCTAGTGGAGGGAGAATCTCACTTTTAATTAGTCTTTCTATTCTCCCCTTCGAAATATGGCCGAAGCGGCAGTGCCATAATTTCGATGAGTTGTGAGTTCTCTTTCTTTTATTTTGTTCTTTGTTCGATGAGGAAACTTGCTCATTCACATTGCACACATAATACAATTTTTCACGAAGTGATAATAGATAAAGCTCATTGTGAAGTAAAGCATCACCCACATAAGCATTATTAAACCATATGGCACACTTGCCATGTTCAAAATAACATTCATAATTGTCTTTATGCAAACACGAAACACTAATTAAATTTCTGTGACATGAAGGAACAAATAAGACGTCTCTAAGCAAATGCTTGAATCCTTCAGCTAACTCCAAGGAGATGTCGCCGACAGCTTCAACTTCTGCTTGGACACCATTTGCAACTTCAATGCTTCTTTCTCTACTTTGCATAGATGGAATCCCTCTAATGAATTTTCAACATGAACAGTTGCACCTGAGTCAAACCACCAAGTAGATTTCGTAAACTGTGTATACATGGATTCATTTACAAAGGAGACAATGCCGTTACCTCTGTTTGCCATTATGGACTTTAACGAGCCGGGGCAATCCTTCTTGTAATGCCCAGTCTGCTTGTAGTGGAGACAGGTGTCTTTGTCCACTCGAAAGGGCTTATGCTGATGCTGCATGTGAGATTTGTCATGCGCCTTTGAAGGAGAACCTTTGCTATTTTGATTGTAATTCTTTTTCTTGTTATCCTTCACATAGTTGAGTGAACCACCATGTGAGGCTTTAAATATGTCCTCTTCTTGGACACACATTGCTATTGTCTTTTCAATGTTTCAGGTGACATGTTATAGTTTACAACAAAGGTTTCAAACTCCTTTGGTAGTGAAGCCATGACTAGGTAGACCAGGAGCGCTGGTTTGATCTCCATATCCGCATCCATGGCCTTGAGCTTTGCTGCCATGTTGCTCATCCTGAGGATGTGCTCTCTTATTCCATGACCACTGCCAGTGTAGTTCTCTGTCACCGGTTGCTTTATCAACTGGGTGGCATATGTCTTTGAAGAACTAGTGAACTGGCTCTTTATCTTTGTAAGCAACTCCCCTACGGAAGAGCACTCTGCAATTAAGCCCACAATGGCGTTCTCAATTGTATTCTTTATAAATTCCATACAATTTTTGTTGGCATTGATCCACTTTTTATTGCTGAGGGTGTATGACATCTCCACTGGAGCATACACCCTCCTCTTTTTATCCCACGCAACATCATCATCAGTGGCCTCTGTGATTAACTTTGTAGGTCTAACCGGCTGTGGTTCATCCACAACCTAGTCCACCTCAGCACACACAAATGCCATATCTACTTTCTTCCTCCACTCGGTGTAGTTGTCACCTCTGAGTGTCGGAACATCTTTTAAGCAACTCATCAAGTGGTAGCCTCCTGAAAATCACAATTTAAGTGAGATCCTTGTAACAATAGCATGCATTAATCTAGTGTTGGTCAAATTAAACATATAATTGTTTATGCAATTAAATCTGTATTACTATTGGGGAAAAAATAGAAATAATGCACCTTTTATAGCAAAAATAAGACATGATCGTGTTATTAACGACATTGGTCATAAAAATAACAAAATCATATTTCCGTAAATAACCACTTTAATGTGTTATTTAAATAGATGCTCTTTAAACTTTTGTTTTCTTCGTCAAAGAGCATTATAAATTTACTTTGCAGCGGAAAAACGTGAATATAAAATTCATGTACTTCTTCTACTTTACACGAACTTTTCTTTGACCAAGTAAAAAAATCTTGAACTTTTATTGTTTTCTTTATAAAATTCATCAACTTTCCTTTTTTCTGAAAATGTCTTTATTTTTATTTTCAGAAACTACTATTTTTCTTTGCAGAAACATTTCTATTTTATTTTCTATTTTCTAAACAATTTTTTTGTTGGAAAAATTGCATAGAAGAATAACTCTTTGAAATTTGCCTAAAAAATTAGACAAAAATAGCAACTTTAATAGAAAAAACGGCTAGGGCCTCTCTAGGCCGAAAACTGGCTCATTCGCCCAGGGCCCGAGCCCTCTCCCACGTGGCTCGCTGCCTGCTTCGACTGGGCCATCGGACACAGCCTGGGCCGCCCCTCCTCCCTTTGGCCCAAGTGGCCTGCTGGGGGCTAGGGTTAGTACCGCTCGATCGGGGCTCCGACGGTCGTCGGCCCTTTAGCCGAAAACAAATCGGCTCCAGTGCCTACGGGAGGGAAACACCCTAGTCCCCCCCCCCCCCCCGAGCACCTCTTCCTGTCCCGCCTCTCGCCCGCGGCGGCGGCCTTATCTTGCGGCCCCGTCATGCCGACGGCGAGCCAGCGACGGCGTGGGACGCTCCCACGGTGCGAGCCTCCTCTTCCTCCTTCCTTCCCTCTGCTAGAGAGAGAGATCCGGCGGCGGCCCGTGGCCTTCCCCACTTCTTTTTGTCCTTCTTGTGAAAGAGAAGGGGAGAACCGGCGGCGGCCCCGTGGCCTTCCCCCTCGTTGGCTGAGCGTCCACCTTGCGGTGAGCGCGCCACCGTCGAGCGGTTTGGTTGTGATGCCCTTTGCCCCTCTGGGGGTAGTTCTTCATCTCGGTGCCTAGGGCTTGCCGATGCGCGTCAGGATCGAGAGGAACAAGCACGGCCTTGTGGCGGTGCTCTTTGCCGCCGAGGCCCGAGGCCCTACTCCAGTGTACTTTTTTTTGGTTTGATTCTATGTCCTGCTAGGGTTCTTTTGGGGATTTCTTTTTCTACCGAAGATCCAACAACAACGTGGTCTGATACCATTGTTAGACCGGATGTGGATCGGATGTGTTGGACACTTACAGTAGTTGTATCTAGATGTGATGTATTACCTTGTCTTGCACTTGAGGTGGTCCCGCCGGCGTCCATGGTGAGACGGTGACGGCGGTGATGACAGAGTGATGGAGAGGTGGAAGTGGTGCTTCCCGTGAGCACCGCGCTAACCCTAGATCGGAAGGGAGTGTCGGTGGGGTTTGTGGCTGTAGTGAACTTCATCGTTCATGCCCCGACCCACACATCTGTTTATATAGCGCGGGTCACAGGGGCCCACCAACCATAATGGGTTGGGCGCCCCCGATCAGGGCGCGTGTATCAGGGGTCCGATGAGTTGTTGGGCCCACACGGGAGAGATCAACCTAAGAGTATCATGTGCACAATAGTAGAACCTAAGAAAAAATAGCAATGAGCATGTAAGTGAAAACTAACAAGAGGTGCTTTCAAGTTAAAGCAACATAACATGAAATGGGAAGAAGCACAATTCCTCATTTGAGAACTGTGTGTGTATCTCTATTTACAGTTAGTATGTTCAACTAATTTTGACCATATACAAATCGAGAGATTTTAAAACTTAAGGGCTACAACACCTAAATACCGGTGACAAGTGTTTTATGTCGTAAAAAAATTATTGTACCAGAGCTTCCGAAGGATAGTCGATCTGGGAAAGAAAATCTCATAGTGAAGGATAACAAACAAAACTAAACAAATAGAATGGAACGACTAGAGTGAAACAAAGCCATTTTCCATTACTGTGTCTAAATAACATTGTGAGCATGTGGTCAGCTTAAAATGGCTATCCATCTAAGCATTCTCTCATGTATTTCTCGCATAAATTGTTATTGCTGCAAGAACATGCTATGTTGACTGTGTGTCATTGGCATTCTAGTGTTCTTATCAAAACTCAATTTTGGTACATCACATCCCTCAGATGGAATTCAAATTGGCACACATGATAGTGCTGAAGAAACATGCATATAAAAAATAAGGACTGGTTTAGTTCGAGCATGTCAAAATTCTCACATGCCAAGTGATAAAAAGGGCACTAAAAATCAGCTAACTCGCACTATAACTTTGAGGAAGAGCAAACAACTCCTTGTTAGCTCATAAACATGCAAGGCAATTCCTTCTAGTATATGTACACTTAATTTGATTAAGCAAACTGAACCTTTGTGCCATTGCAGAAATAACTCGTCTTCTGTTAATTCCATTATAGATCATATCTAGCAGAACTGTATGCAGTTTTATTTTCTTGTCCATAAGTGATACGGCTCCAACGTATCTATAATTTTTGCTGGTTCCATGCTATTATCTTGTCAACTTTGGATGTTTTATATGCATGAATGTGCTATTTTATATCTTTTTTGGGACTAATCTATTAACTCAGTGCCAAGTGCCAGTTTCTCTTTTTCCGTGTTTTTGGCCCATTTTCAGACGGAGTCCAAATGGAATGAAACTTTACGATGATTTTTTGGACCAAAAGAGACTTCCGAAGCTTTGGGAGAAGGCGAGATGGGCCATGAGGGAGTCACAAGCCCTCACGCCGCCACCACCCCCGGTGGTGGCGCGCAGGCTTGTGACCTCCTCGTGGGCCCAACTGACGCAATTCCACCGCCATAAATTCCTATAAATTCAGAAACCTCCAAAAAGAAACCTAGATTGGGAGTTCCACCGCCGCAAGCTTCTGTAGCCACCAAAAACCAATCTGGAGCCCGTTCCGACACCCTGCCGGAGGGGGGATCCATCTCCGGTGGCCATCTTCATCATCCCGGCGATCTCCATGACGAGGAGGGAGTAGTTCTCCCTCGGGGCTGAGGGTATGTACCAGTAGCTGTGTGTTTGATCTCTCTCTCTTGTGTTCTTGAGATGTCTTGATCTCGATGTACCATGGTCTTTGCTACTATAGTTGGATCTTATGATGTTCTTCCCCCTCTCCTTCTTGTAATGAATTGAGTTTCCCCTTTAGAGTTATCTTATCGGATTGAGTCTTTGAGAACACTTGATGTATGTCTTGCACGTGTCTATCTGCTGTGATCAACTTGCGGGTTTGTAACAATTGGGAACCTATGCATATGGGTTGGCACACGTGGATTCATGTGAGTACTTGATGTATGTTTTGGTGATCAACTTGCGGGTTCGTGACATTGGGAACCTATGCAAACGGGTTGGCACACGTTTTGACTCTCTGGTAGAAACTTTGGGGCACTCTTTAAAGTTCTATGTGTTGGTTGAATAGATGATTCTGATATTATGTGATGCATATCCTATAATCATGCCCACGGATACTTGAGCTGACAATGGAGTATCTAGGTGACATTAGGGTCTTGGTTGATATGTATCTTAAGGTGTTATTCTTGTATGAACTCTTGAATAGATCGATCAGAAAGAATAACTTTGTGGTTGTTTCGTACCCGACAATAATCTCTTCGTTTGTTCTCCGCTATTAGTGACTTTGGAGTGACTCTTTGTTGCATGTTGAGGGCTAGTTATACGATCCAATTATGTTATCATTGTTGAGAGAACTTCACTAGTGAAAGTATGAACCCTAGGCCTTGTTTCCACGCATTACAATACCGTTCGTGCTCACTTTTGTTACTTGTTACCTTGTTGTTTTTGTAATTTCAGATTACAAAAACCTATATCTACCATCCATATTGCACTTGTTTCACCATCTCTTCGCCGAACTAGTGCACCTATACAACTTACCATTGTATTGGGTGTGTTGGGGACACAAGAGACTCTTTGTTATTTGGTTGCAGGGTTGCTTGAGAGAGACCATCTTCATCCTACGCCTCCTGCGGATTGATAAACCTTAGGTTACCCACTTGATGGAAAATTGCTACTGTCCTACAAACCTCTGCACTTGGAGGCCAAACAACGTCTACAAGGAGAAGGTTGCGTAGTAGACATCAAGCTCTTTTCTGGCGCCGTTGCCGGGGAGGCTAGGTAAGCGACACTAACATCCCGTCAACGAAGCTCTTTTCTGGCGCCGTTGCCGGGGAGGTTAGCGCTTGAAGGTATATCTTTAGATCTTGCAATCGAATCTTTTTGTTTCTTGTTCTTTCGCTAGAAAACTACAAAAAAAATGGAATTGCGGATGCCTCATATGCTCCACCTTTTCAATGTATTTCGTGAGCATGATGGGAAGGAAAATTGTGCTCAAGTGCTGAAAGAAGAATTACATAGAATGCTTGGCATAGAATATGTGAATGATGAGCATGATTGCAATGTTCTTAGCATGAATTCTTTGAATACCCATGATGCTAATGATATGGAAAGCCACAAGCTTGGGGATGCTATATTTGATAAAGATGATCTTTTTAGTTCTTCCATTTTGAATGATCAAAATTATTTTGATGAAAGCATGCCCCCTATCTATGATGATTATTGTGAGGATACTTATGCTTTAAAGAAGAGGGATGATAAACCTTTCCATACTCTCGAGAACCCCTTTGCTAAACCTTGCTTTTTCAATGTGGAAACTATTTGTAGTGCTCAAGTCTTTTACGATACTCCCACTACTATTCTTGAGAATAGATTTCCTTATGTGGAGAGTAGTAAAATTTCTATGCTTGTAGATCATGAAAAGAAAGCTTTAGGTGCTGGTTATATTTTTGAATTCATTCATGATGCTACTGAAAATTACTATGAGAGAGGATCATATGCTTCTACTTATTGCAATAGTATCAAGCTTCCTCTCCATATGTTGAAATTTTTGAAGCTATGCTTGTTTTGCCTTCCTATGCTAGTTGATTGTTGCTCCAATAAATTGTTTGATCACAAAATCCCTATGCATAGGAAGTGGGTTAGACTCAAATGTGCTAGCCATTTTCTCCACGATGCTCTCTTTGTGTTTCAATCCTTACCTTTTATGTGAGCATCATTGAAATCAATGCCTAGCTAAGGGCGTTAAATGATAGCGCTTGTTGGGAGGCAACCCAATGAATAAATTTTTCTTTGCTTTTTGTTTTCTCCACACCTTCATAATTCTGTTATGATTGTGTCTTTTGTGTTTCTTTTTGTGTTTGTGCCAAGCAAAACCGTTATGATTAGTCTTGGTGATGATTGTTTGATCATGCTGAAAAAAGACAGAAACTTTCTGCTCACGATAATAATTTTAATTTTTATTTTGTAAAAGCTTTTGAGTTGATTATTTTTGCTGCTGATTTATATGCAATTTATGCAGACTTTCGTAATTTTTCAGATTTCTTGAAGTTCCAGAAGTATACGAAATATACAGATTGCTACAGACTGGTCTGCTGTTAACAGATTCTGTTTTTATTGAGTTGGTTGCTTATTTTGATGAAACTATGGATAGTATCGGAGGGTATTAGCCATGGAAGATTGAATATAAAGTAACCCAACATCAGCATAAGTAGAATTTAAGTTTGCTACAGTACCTAAGGAAGTGGTGGTTTGCTTTCTCATACTAATGTTATCACGAGTTTCTGTTTAAGTTTCGTGTTGTGAAGTTTTTAAGTTTTGGGTGAAGTTCTTATGGACAAAGAGATAAAGAGTGGCGAGAGATCAGGCTTGGGGATTCCCAAGGCACCCCAAGAGAGTCAAGGATGTCGTAAAAGCCTAAGCTTGGGGATGCCCCGGGAAGGCATCCCCTCTTTCGTCTTCAATCCATCGGTAACGTTACTTGGGGCTATATTTTTATTCACCACATGTTATGTGTTTTTGCTTGGAGCGTCTTGTATCGTAGGAGTCTTTTATTTTTGTTGTGTCACAATCATACTTGCTGCACACCTAGAGAGAGATACATGCACTCACCATGATTTTGTCGAGCTTCACTTATATCCTTTGGTAGACAATTCAGCTCACATGTGCTTCACTTATATCTTTTGAGCTAGATACTTTTGCTCTATGTGCTTCACTTATATATTTTAGAGCACAGCGGTGCGTGACTTGGTAGTTGATCTATGCTTTGAAAGTAGTCTTAAAAGGGGTAGTTATCCAAAGGGATACGAAAACTTCCACCTTCATGTGCATTGAATAGTTAGAGAAGTTTGATTCATCTCAATTAGTTTTGAGTTGTGGTTTTGGTAATATTGAAGTCATGCTAGTAAGGTGTTGTGGATCTAGAAATACTTGTGTTGAAGTTACTGATTCCCATAGCATGCACGTATGGTGAACCGCTATGTGATGAAGTCTGAGCATGATTAGTCTATTGATTGTCATCCTTTGCGTGGCGGTCGGGATCGCGCGATGGCTTATACCTACCAACCCTTCCCCTAGAAGTATGCATTGAATGCTTTGTTTCGATTACTAATAAAACTTTTGCAACAAGTATATGAGTTCTTCATGACTAATGTTGAGTCCATGGTATAGATGCACTTTCACCTTCCACCATCACTATCTTCTTAGTACCATGCAACTTTCGCCGGTGCACAAAACCCACCATTAGCCTCCCTCAAAACAGCCACCATACCTACCTACTATGGCTTTTTCAAAGTCATTCTGAGATATATTGCCATGCAACTACCAGCATGACATGTGCCACCACGTCTACATTGCCATTGCATGATCGTAAGATAGCTAGCATGATGTTTCCATTAATGTCTATGCCATGCTAGATCATTGTCACGGTACACTACCGAAGGCATTCCATATAGAGTCATCGATGTTCTAAGTTTTGAGTTGAAAGTGTGATGTTTATCATTGATGGAGCATTGTCCCATGTGAGGAAATAAAAGAGGCCAAAGATGCCCACCAAAATAAATAAATAAATAAATAAGAGGCCAAAGAGCCCACCCAAAAAAATATGAGAGAAAAAGAGAGAAGGGACAATGCTACCACGTTTCCACACTTGTGCATATTAAGCACCATTATCTTCATGATTGAGAGTCTCTCGTTTTGTCACCACCATATAGCTAGTGGGAAATTTTCATTATATAACTTGGCTTGTATATTCCAATAATAGGCTTCCTCAAAATTGCCTTAGGTCTTCGTGAGCAAGCAAGTTGGATGCACACCCACTAGTTTTCCTTAAGAGCTTTCACATACTCATAGCTCTAGTGCATCTCTTGTATGGAAATCCCTACTCATTCACGTTGATATCTATTAATGAGCATCTCCATAGCTCATTGATATCCTAGTCAATGTGACCATCTTCTCCCTGTTTGCCTTGCAACCTCCACCACACTCCACACCACTTATAGTTCTAAAACCATGGCTCACGCTCATGTATTGCGTGAGAGTTGAAAAGGTTTGAGAAAGTAAAGGTGTGAAACAATTACTTGGCCAATACCGGGGTTGTGCATGATTTAAATTCGTTGTGCAATGATGATAGAGCATAGCCAGACTATATGCTTTTGTAGGGATAACTTTCTTTTGGCCTTGTTATTTTGAAAGTTCATGATTACCTTGCTAGTTTGCTTGAATTATTATTGTTTCCACGTCAATAGCAAACTATTGTTTTGAATCTAACGGATCTGAACATTCATGTCACGTGAGAGAAGTTACAAAGGACAACTATGTTAGGTAGCATGCAACATAAAAAATTCATGCTTTATCACTTCCCTACTCGAGGACGAGCAAGAGCTAAGCTTGGGGATGCTTGATACGTCTCCAACGTATCTATAATTTTTGATGGTTCCATGCTATTATCTTGTCAACTTTGGATGTTTTATATGCATGAATATGCTATTTTATATCTTTTTTGGGACTAACCTATTAACTCAGTGCCAAGTGCCAGTTTTGTTTTTTCCGTGTTTTTGGCCCATTTCCAGACGGAGTCCAAATGGAATGAAACTTTACGATGATTTTTTTGGACCAAAAGAGACCCCCGAAGCTTTGGGAGAAGGCCAGATGGGCCACGAGGGAGTCACAAGCCCTCACGCTGCCACCACCCCTTGATGGTGGCGTGCAGGCTTGTGACCTCCTCGTGGGCCCAACTGACGCGATTCCACCGCCATAAATTCCTACAAATTCAGAAACCTCCAAAAAGAAACCTAGATCGGGAGTTCTGCTGCCGCAAGCCTCTGTAGCTACCAAAAACCAATCTGGAGCCCGTTCCGGCACCCTGCCGGAGGGGGAATCCATCTCCGATGGCCATCTTCATCATCCCGGCGATCTCCATGACGAGGAGGGAGTAGTTCTCCCTCGGGGCTGAGGGTATGTACCAGTAGCTATGTGTTTGATCTCTCTCTCTCTCTCTCTCTCTCGTGTTCTTGAGATGTCTTGATCTCGATGTACCATGGGCTTTGCTACTATAGTTGGATCTTATGATGTTCTTCCCCCTCTCCCTCTTGTAATGAATTGAGTTTCCCCTTTGGAGTTATCTTATCGGATTGAGTCTTTGAGAACACTTGATGTATGTCTTGCACGTGTCTATCTGCTGTGATCAACTTGCGGGTTTGTGATAATTGGGAACCTATGCATATGGGTTGGCACACGTGGATTCATGTGAGTACTTGATGTATGTTTTGGTGATCAACTTGCGGGTTCGTGACATTGGGAACCTATGCACAGGGGTTGGCACACATTTTGACTCGCTGGTAGAAACTTTGGGGCGCTCTTTGAAGTTCTATGTGTTGGTTGAATAGATGATTCTGAGATTATGTGATGCATATCGTATAATCATGCCCATGGATACTTGAGGTGACAATGGAGTATCTAGGTGACATTAGGGTCTTGGTAGATATGTATCTTAAGGTGTTATTCTTGTATGAACTCTTGAATAGATCGATCAGAAAGAATAACTTTGTGGTGGTTTCGTACCCGACAATAATCTCTTCGTTTTTCTCCGCTATTAGTGACTTTGGAGTGACTCTTTGTTGCATGTTGAGGGCTAGTTATATGATCCAATTATGTTATCATTGTTGAGAGAACTTCACTAGTGAAAGTATGAACCCTAGGCCTTGTTTCCACGCATTGCAATACCGTTCGTGCTCACTTTTGTTACTTGTTACCTTGCTGTTTTTGTAATTTCAGATTACAAAAACCTATATCTACCATGCATATTGCACTTGTTTCACCATCTCTTCGCCGAACTAGTGCACCTATACAACTTACCATTGTATTGGGTGTGTTGGGGACACAAGAGACTCTTTGTTATTTGGTTGCAGGGTTGCTTGAGAGAGACCATCTTCATCCTACGCCTCCCGCGTATTGATAAACCTTAGGTCACCCACTTGAGGGAAAATTGCTACTGTTCTACAAACCTTTGCACTTGGAGGCCCAACAACGTCTACCAGGAGAAGGTTGCGTAGTAGACATGAATAAGCTACACAGAAACAAAGGAACATGTTTCCAGTCTTATGATGTTATCTATTTATTGATAGTACAATTCCAAGGATAGAAAAAAAGGCAACAAATTGAATGCTAAGACAAAAAAATGAATCAAAAATCTCAGTCTCACGCTTGCATTCTAAACTGTCTGACGCATAAGGATCTGATTGTGAAATGTATTCAGTTAGAATTTCGAATAACATAGGCAAACTTGCTTATGCAAGAGTTAATTACACAGAAGTACCACAATTGAGGCAGTACGTGCAGATTGGTACCAAGATTCCTAATTTTTTCATGTTAGTACCAACATTGTGCGAGGCCCGTGCAAATAAGTCTAAATTCGTGTTTTATACGTATTGACGCTCGAACTGACCGGTTGGTCCCACCCGTCGGGTGCTATGGTGGCCAACCGGCTCGTGCCCTCGTGCTGACTAGGACGAGCCCAACGCGGTCGCTCTCTTACCCCAGTCAGCCTCTCCCCTCGTCCCCACCCAACCACTCTCATCATCGATGTTCCCGAGCGCCACACGCCCGTATCAGCGCGCCTCCACCGCCACCATGGTTTTTGAGAACGAAAGCAGCAACAACCAGTCGACCCTCCCATACATGCACTCCTCCAACTCCTCCACCTACGGGATTTACCACGTGAGCTCATTCGAGCTAGGGTTAGGGTTAGGGTTAGAATATTTGGGGATTTTTCTGTTTAGGTACCTTACTTGGGGATTTCTTTTGATTTGGTTTGTTCCTCATCCTTTGGCAGTGCAGTGATGTGTTTTAGCTTGTGTAGGTTCTAGCTTCAGTTGAGGACCCGGATTACCATGGGCTTGAGCTTGATATCATGATGTTCTGTCATAAGCACGACAATGCATCGATGAGGCATGTTGCATTTGAAGGCACAAACACAGGGAGAAGGTTCTTAGCATGTGCAGAGGTTGTAACTTTCTTTCTTAGTAGATAAGTTATATTGTTTGTTTACTATGAAGAAATGATAGTGTCCTTGATGCCAGTTTCATATGCTCTTGCTGTTGACCAAAGAATAGAAGAATTTTAGAGCTCTTCTTGTTGTACAAAAAGTGCATAATTTGATAACTATAGTTGTTGTTAGAGTAATTTATGTACTTAGAATTTTTGAATAGCACAGTAATTGATGTACTTATGCTGTAATGGTTGAATTTGATCTTTAATTGCAGGAAGGTGATAATTGTGGTTTTGTTGAATGGGTCAATCAGGAGTGGCCCCTAACAATGCACAATGCATTGTTGAAGCTTTGGGCGATGTTTGTGTTGGGGAACGTCGTATGGGAAACAAAAATTTTCCTACGCGCACGAAGACCTATCATGGTGATGTCCATCTACGAGAGGGGATGAGTGATCTACGTACCCTTGTAGATCGTACAGCAGAAGCGTTAGAGAACGCGGTTGATGTAGTGGAACGTCCTCACGTCCCTCGATCCGCCCCGCGAACAATCCCGCGATCAGTCCCACGATCTAGTACCGAACGGACGGCACCTCCGCGTTCAGCACACGTACAGCTCGACGATGATCTCGGCCTTCTTGATCCAGCAAGAGAGACGGAGAGGTAGAAGAGTTCTCCGGCAGCGTGACGGCGCTCCGGAGGTTGGTGATGATCTCGTCTCAGCAGGGCTCCGCCCGAGCTCCGCAGAAACGCGATCTAGAGGAAAAACTATGGAGGTATGTGGTCGGGCAGCCGTGAGAAAGTCGTTTCAAATCTGCCCTAAAAGCCCCATATATATAGGAGGAGGGAGGGGGACCTTGCCTTGGGGTCCAAGGGATCCCCAAGGGGTCGGCCGAGCCAGGGGGGAGGACTCTCCCCCCCAAACCGAGTCCTACTTGGTTTGGTGGGAGGGAGTCCTTCCCCCTTCCCACTTCCCCTTTTTTTTCTTTTCTTTGATTTTTTCTCTCTTGGCGCATAGGGGATTGGTGGGCTGTCCCACCAGCCCACTAAGGGCTGGTGTGACCCCCCCAAATACCTATGGGCTTCCCCGGAGTGGGTTGCCCCCCTCCGGTGAACTCCCGGAACCCATTCGTCATTCCCGGTACATTCCCGGTAACTCCGAAAACCTTCCGGTAATCAAATGAGGTCATCCTATATATCAATCTTCGTTTCCGGACTATTCCGGAAACCCTCGTCACGTCCGTGATCTCATCCGGGACTCCGAACAACATTCGGTAACCAACCATATAACTCAAATACGCATAAAACAACGTCGAACCTTAAGTGTGCAGACCCTGTGGGTTCGAGAACTATGTAGACATGACCCGAGAGACTCCTCGGTCAATATCCAACAGCGGGACCTGGATGCCCATATTGGATCCTACATATTCTACGAAGATCTTATCGTTTGAACCTCAGTGCCAAGGATTCGTATAATCCCGTATGTCATTCCCTTTGTCCTTCGGTATGTTACTTGCCCGAGATTCGATCGTCAGTATCCGTATACCTATTTCAACCTCGTTTACCGGCAAGTCTCTTTACTCGTTCCGTAATACAAGATCCCGCAACTTACACTAAGTTACATTGCTTGCAAGGCTTATGTGTGATGTTGTATTACCGAGTGGGCCCCGAGATACCTCTCCGTCACACGGAGTGACAAATCCCAGTCTTGATCCATACTAACTCAACTAACACCTTCGGAGATACCTGTAGAGCATCTTTATAGTCACCCAGTTACGTTGCGACGTTTGATACACACAAAGCATTCCTCCGGTGTCAGTGAGTTATATGATCTCATGGTCATAGGAATAAATACTTGACACGCAGAAAACAGTAGCAACAAAATGACACGATCAACATGCTACGTCTATTAGTTTGGGTCTAGTCCATCACGTGATTCTCCCAATGACATGATCCAGTTATCAAGCAACAACACCTTGTTCATAATCGGAAGATACTGACTATCATTGATCAACTGGCTAGCCAACTAGAGGCATGCTAGGGACGGTGTTTTGTCTATGTATCCACACATGTAAATGAGTCTTCATTCAATACAATTATAGCATGGATAATAAACTATTATCTTGATACAGGAATTATAATAATAACTATACATTTATTATTGCCTCTAGGGCATAATTCCAACAGTCTCCCACTTGCACTAGAGTCAATAATCTAGCCCTCACATCACCATGTGAATTACATTGTAATAAATCTAACACCCATACAATTCTGGTGTCGATCATGTTTTGGCCGTGGAAGAGGCTTAGTCAGCGGGTCTGCTACATTCAGATCCGTGTGCACTTTGCATATATTTACGTCCTCCTCCTCGACGTAGTCGCGGATGAGGTTGAAGCGTCGTTTGATGTGTCTGGTCTTCTTGTGAAACCTTGGTTCCTTTGCTAAGGCAATGGCACCAGTGTTGTCACAGAACAAGGTTATTGGATCCAGTGCACTTGGCACCACTCCAAGATCCGTCATGAACTGCTTCATCCAGACACCCTCCTTAGCCGCCTCCGAGGCAGCCATGTATTCCGCTTCACATGTAGAATCTGCTACGACGCTTTGCTTGGAACTGCACCAGCTTACTGCACCCCCATTAAGAATAAATACGTATCCGGTTTGTGACTTAGAGTCGTCCGGATCCGTGTCAAAGCTTGCATCGACGTAACCTTTTACGGCGAGCTCTTCGTCACCTCCATACACGAGAAACATCTCCTTAGTCCTTTTCAGGTACTTTAGGATATTCTTGACCGCTGTCCAGTGATCCACTCCTGGATTACTCTGGAACCTGCCTGCCATACTTATGGCCAGGCTAACATCCGGTCTAGTGCACACCATTGCATACATGATAGAGCCTATGGCTGAAGCATAGGGGACGGAGCGCATATGCTCTCTATCTTCATCAGTTGCTGGGCACTGAGTCTTACTCAATCTCGTACCTTGTAACACTGGCAAGAACCCTTTCTTGGACTGTTCCATTTTGAACCTCTTCAAAACTTTATCAAGGTATGTGCTTTGTGAAAGTCCTATCAGGCGTTTTGATCTATCCCTATAGATCTTAATGCCTAGAATGTAAGCAGCTTCTCCTAGGTCCTTCATAGAGAAACTTTTATTTAAGTAACCTTTTATGCTCTCCAAAAGCTCTACGTTGTTTCCAATCAGTAATATGTCATCCACATATAATATTAGAAACGCCACAGAGCTCCCACTCACTTTCTTGTAAATACAAGATTCTCCAACCACTTGTATAAACCCAAATGCTTTGATCACCTCATCAAAGCGTTTGTTCCAACTCCGAGATGCTTGCACCAGTCCATAAATGGATCGCTGGAGCTTGCACACCTTGTCAGCATTTTCAGGATCGACAAAACCTTCGGGTTGCATCATATACAACTCTTCCTTAAGGAAACCGTTAAGGAACGCCGTTTTGACATCCATCTGCCAAATTTCATAATCGAAAAATGCAGCTATTGCTAACATGATTCTGACGGACTTAAGCATCGCTACGGGAGAGAAAGTCTCATCGTAGTCAATTCCTGGAACTTGTGAAAAACCCTTTGCCACAAGTCGAGCTTTATCAACGGTCACATTACCGTCAGCGTGCGTCTTCTTCTTAAAGATCCATTTGTTCTGAATAGCCTTGCGGCCCTCAGGCAGCATCTCCAAAGTCCACACTTTGTTCTCATACATGGATCCTATCTCGGATTTCATGGCTTCTAGCCATTTGTTGGAATCAGGGCCCACCATTGCTTCTTCATAATTTGCAGGTTCATTGTTGTCTAACAACATGATTGATAAGACGGGATTACCGTACCACTCTGGAGCAGCGCGTGATCTCGTCGACCTGCGTGGTTCAACAGAAACTTGAACTGGAGTTTCATGATCATCATCATTAACTTCCTCCTCAACCGGCGTCGCAATCACAGAGGTTTCCCCTTACCCTGCGCCACCATCCAGAGGGATGAGAGGTTCGACAACCTCGTCAAGTTCTATCTTCCTCCCACTCAATTCCCTCGAGAGAAACTCCTTCTCGAGAAAAGTTCCGTTTTTAGCAACAAACACTTTGCCCTCGGATTTGAGATAGAAGGTGTACCCAACTGTCTCTTTTGGGTAACCTATGAAGACGCACTTTTCCGCTTTGGGTTCCAGCTTTTCAGGCTGAAGCTTTTTGACATAAGCATCACATCCCCAAACTTTAAGAAACGACAACTTTGGCCTTTTGCCATACCACAGTTCGTATGGTGTCGTCTCAACGGATTTTGATGGTGCCCTATTTAAAGTGAATGCAGCTGTTTCTAATGCATAACCCCAAAACGATAATGGCAAATCAGTAAGAGACATCATAGATTGCACCATTTCTAATAAAGTACGATTACGACGTTCGGACACACCATTACGCTGTGGTGTTCCAGGCGGCGTTAACTGCGAAACAATTCCACATTGTCTTAAGTGAGTACGAAACTCGAAACTCAGATACTCACCCCCACGATCAGACCGTAGGAACTTGATCTTCTTGTTACAATGATTTTCCACTTCACTCTGAAATTGCTTGAACTTTTCAAATGTTTCAGACTTGTGCTTCATCAAGTAGACATAACCATATCTACTTAGATCGTCAGTGAAGGTGAGAAAATAACGATATCCGCCGCGTGCCTCCACGCTCATTGGACCACACACATCGGTATGTATGATTTCCAACAAGTCACTTGCACGCTCCATTGTTCCGGAGAACGGAGTCTTAGTCATCTTGCCCATGAGGCATGGTTCGCACGTGTCAAGTGAATCAAAGTCAAGTGACTCCAAAAGTCCATCAGCATGGAGTTTCTTCATGCGCTTTACACCAATATGACCCAAGCGGCAGTGCCACAAAAATATGGCGCTATCATTGTTTACTCTAACTCTTTTGGTCTCAATGTTATGTATATGCGTATCTCTATCAAGATTCAATATGAACAATCCTCTCACATTCGGTGCATGACCATAAAAGATGTTACTCATAGAAATAGAACAACCATTATTCTCAGACTTAAAAGAGTAACCGTCTCGCAATAAACAAGATCCAGATATAATGTTCATGCTCAACGCAGGCACTAAATAACAATGATTTAAGTTCATCACTAATCCCGATGGTAGTTGAAGTGACACTGTGCCGACGGCGATTGCATCAACCTTGGAACCGTTTCCTACGCGCATCGTCACTTCGTCTTTCGCCAGCCTTCGTCTATTCCGCAGTTCCTGCTTCGAGTTGCAAATGTGAGCAACAGAACCGGTATCGAATACCCAGGCACTACTACGAGAGCTGGTTAAGTACACATCAATAACATGTATATCAAATATACCTGATTTTTCTTTGCCCGCCTTCTTATCTGCCAGATACTTGGGGCAATTGCGCTTCCAGTGACCCATACCCTTGCAATAGAAGCACTCTGTTTCAGGCTTAGGTCCAGCCTTGGGTTTCTTCGGCGGATTGGCAACAGGCTTGCCGCTCTTCTTCGAATTGCCCTTCTTGCCTTTGCCGTTTCTCTTGAAACTAGTGGTCTTGCTCACCATCAACACTTGATGTTCTTTACGGAGTTCAGACTCTGCGACTTTCAGCATCGCAAACAACTCGCCGGGAGACTTGTTCATCCCTTGCATGTTGTAGTTCAACACAAAGCCTTTATAGCTTGGCGGCAGTGATTGAAGGATTCTGTCAGTGATAGCTTCTTGCGGGAGTTCAATCCCTAGTTCAGCTAGACGGTTTGAGTACCCATACATTTTGAGCACATGTTCACTGACAGACGAGTTTTCCTCCATCTTGCAAGCATAGAATTTATCGGAGGTCTCATACCTCTCGATCCGGGCGTTCTTCTGAAAGATGAACTTCAACTCCTGGAACATCTCAAATGCTCCACGATGCTCAAAGCGACGTTGAAGTCCCGGTTCTAAGCCATACAAGACTGCACATTGAACTATTGAGTAGTCCTCCTTACACGCTAACCAAGCGTTCTTAACATCCTGATCAGCCGTAGCGGGTGGTTCATCTCCTAGCGCAGCATTAAGGACATAATCCTTCTTTCCAGCTTGTAAGATTAGCTTAAGATTACGAGCCCAGTCTACAAAGTTGCTTCCATCATCTTTCAACTTAGCTTTCTCTAGGAACGTATTAAAATTGAGGATGACACTTGCATGAGCCATGATCTACAACACAAATATATTCAAAGTGGACTTAGACTATGTTCAAGATAATTAGAGTTCAACTTGATCAAATTACATGCTAAACTCCCACTCAAAAAATACATCTCTCTAGTCATTTGAGTGGTTCATGATCCACCTACACTATCCCAAGTCCGATCATCACGTGAGTCGGGAGTAGTTTTAGTGGTAAGCATCCCTATGCTAATCACATCATCTATATGATTCATGATCGACCTTTCGGTCTCATGTGTTCCGAGGCCATGTCTGCACATGCTAGGCTCGTCAAGCTTAACCCGAGTGTTCCGCGTGCGCAACTGTTTTGCACCCGTTGTATGTGAACGTTGAGTCTATCACACCCGATCATCACGTGGTGTCTCGAAACGACGAACTGTAGCAACGGTGCACAGTCGGGGAGAACACAATTTCGTCTTGAAATTTTAGTGAGAGATCACCTCATAATGCTACCGTCGTTCTAAGCAAAATAAGGTGCATAAAAGGATTAACATCACATGCAATTCATAAGTGACATGATATGGCCATCATCACGTGCTTCTTGATCTCCATCACCAAAGCACCGGCACGATCTTCTTGTCACCGGCGCCACAGCGTGATCTCCATCGTCATGATCTCCATCAACGTGTCGCCATCGGGGTTGTCGTGCTACTTATGCTATCACTACTAAAGCTACATCCTAGCAAAATAGTAAACGCATCTGCAAGCACATATGTTAGTATAAAGACAACCCTATGGCTCCTGCCGGTTGCCGTACCATCGACGTGCAAGTCGATATTTCTATTACAACATGATCATCTCATACATCCAATATATCACATCACATCATTGGCCATATCACATCACAATCATACCCTGCAAAAACAAGTTAGACGTCCTCTAATTTTGTTGTTGCATGTTTTACGTGGTGACCAAGGGTATCTAGTAGGATCGCATCTTACTTACTCAAACACCACAACGGAGATATATGAGTTGCTATTTAACCTCATCCAAGGACCTCCTCGGTCAAATCCGATTCAATTAAAGTTGGAGAAACCGTCACTTGCCAGTCATCTTTGAGCAAAGGGGGTTACTCGTAACGATGAAACCAGTCTCTCGTAAGCGTACGAGTAATGTCGGTCCAAGCCGCTTCAATCCAACAATACCGCGGAATCAAGAAAAGACTAAGGAGGGCAGCAAAACGCACATCACCGCCCACAAAACCTTTTGTGTTCTACTCGAGAAGACATCTACGCATGAACCTAGCTCATGATGCCACTGTTGGGGAACGTCGTATGGGAAACAAAAAATTTCCTACGCGCACGAAGACCTATCATGGTGATGTCCATCTACGAGAGGGGATGAGTGATCTAC
Organism: Hordeum vulgare subsp. vulgare; assembly: GCF_904849725.1. Lineage (NCBI taxonomy): Eukaryota > Viridiplantae > Streptophyta > Magnoliopsida > Poales > Poaceae > Hordeum > Hordeum vulgare. Next base: position 537,283,080 of record NC_058520.1, on the reverse strand, counting down.
GTACCCTTGTAGATCGTACAGCAGAAGCGTTAGAGAACGCGGTTGATGTAGTGGAACGTCCTCACGTCCCTCGATCTGCCCCGCGAACAATCCCGCGATCAGTCCCACGATCTAGTACCGAACGGACGGCACCTCCGCGTTCAGCACACGTACAGCTCGACGATGATCTCGGCCTTCTTGATCCAACAAGAGAGACGGAGAGGTAGAAGAGTTCTCCGGCAGCGTGACGGCGCTCCGGAGGTTGGTGATGATCTCGTCTCAGCAGGGCTCCGCCCGAGCTCTGCAGAAACGCGATCTAGAGGAAAAACTATGGAGGTATGTGGTCGGGCAGCTGTGAGAAAGTCGTCTCAAATCTGCCCTAAAAGCCCCATATATATAGGAGGAGGGAGGGGGACCTTGCCTTGGGGTCCAAGGGATCCCCAAGGGGTCGGCCGAGCCAGGGGGGAGGACTCTCCCCCCCCAAACCGAGTCCTACTTGGTTTGGTGGGAGGGAGTCCTTCCCCCTTCCCACTTCCCCTTTTTTTTTCTTTGATTTTTTCTCTCTTGGCACATAGGGGATTGGTGGGCTGTCCCACCAGCCCACTAAGGGCTGGTGTGACCCCCCCAAATACCTACGGGCTTCCCCGGAGTGGGTTGCCCCCCTCCGGTGAACTCCCGGAACCCATTCGTCATTCCCGGTACATTCCCGGTAACTCCGAAAACCTTCCGGTAATCAAATGAGGTCATCCTATATATCAATCTTCGTTTCCGGACTATTCCGGAAACCCTCGTGACGTCCGTGATCTCATCCGGGACTCCGAACAACATTCGGTAACCAACCATATAACTCAAATACGCATAAAACAACGTCGAACCTTAAGTGTGCAGACCCTGCGGGTTCGAGAACTATGTAGACATGACCCGAGAGACTCCTCGGTCAATATCCAACAGCGGGACCTGGATGCCCATATTGGATCCTACATATTCTACGAAGATCTTATCGTTTGAACCTCAGTGCCAAGGATTCGTATAATCCCGTATGTCATTCCCTTTGTCCTTCGGTATGTTACTTGCCCGAGATTCGATCGTCAGTATCCGTATACCTATTTCAACCTCGTTTACCGGCAAGTCTCTTTACTCGTTCCGTAATACAAGATCCCGCAACTTACACTAAGTTACATTGCTTGCAAGGCTTATGTGTGATGTTGTATTACCGAGTGGGCCCCGAGATACCTCTCCGTCACACGGAGTGACAAATCCCAGTCTTGATCCATACTAACTCAACTAACACCTTCGGAGATACCTGTAGAGCATCTTTATAGTCACCCAGTTACGTTGCGACGTTTGATACACACAAAGCATTCCTCCGGTGTCAGTGAGTTATATGATCTCATGGTCATAGGAATAAATACTTGACACGCAGAAAACAGTAGCAACAAAATGACACGATCAACATGCTACGTCTATTAGTTTGGGTCTAGTCCATCACGTGATTCTCCCAATGACGTGATCCAGTTATCAAGCAACAACACCTTGTTCATAATCGGAAGATACTGACTATCATTGATCAACTGGCTAGCCAACTAGAGGCATGCTAGGGACGGTGTTTTGTCTATGTATCCACACATGTAAATGAGTCTTCATTCAATACAATTATAGCATGGATAATAAACTATTATCTTGATACAGGAATTATAATAATAACTATACATTTATTATTGCCTCTAGGGCATAATTCCAACAGTTTGAAGATACCAAGAATTCTAGGGTGACTGATAATCTTGAGATGCTCTAACTATTCACCATCTAACAAAAGAGAAGAATAATCCGGATTCCAACTATGAAAAGTTAGTTAAAGATGTGCATGATCTGATGGATTTCCAGGAGGAAAGGGAGATTGATTTTAGTTATGTGCGGTCTAACCTAACCTATCAACAACAATGCAGAAGTGAAGTGGTTGCTGATATGAAAGGACAGATGGCAAAGAAATATGAAGATCACAAGCATCTAAATGACAAATATCAACTCCTGGTTAACCTGACAAGAGTTCAAGCAACTCTCATCCAGAACTTGAAGTTGAAGCATATGAAAGACAAGTAAGTGCACAGTGAAGCTATGGAGAAATTGGAGTTGAAGAATGCAAAGCTCACAAAGTCTGAGGAGAAGCTTACCCAGGAGAAGCTGGAGTTGAAGTTTTAGATTGCTGATCTGTTAAAGGGAAAGGAAGTGCATAGTGAAGAGTGGGGACAGCTGGAGCTTCAGATTGCTGACCTGATGAAAGGAGAGGAGGAGCTCAAGCTGAAACTCAAGTGCATTTTGGCCATCTTACAGAAATGAACAAGATGAATATGAGAGTAGTGGGCATTGCTGATCTTTTGGGTAGGATGGTTGTGCAGTGGCCTACCTAGTTTACTATGGCTCTGTAATGTATGGGCATCTAAGACTGTGGTTGTTTATGTATCTATTGATGGTGCTATGCATCTTTTGCTCACAAAGGATGAATTTAAGCATTTGAACTTCACTATGTATTTGTGAACCATGGTTCTAGTATGTTGAACTAAGCCTTTGAACTTCACTATGTATTTGTGAATTGATGAGGCTTATGCCAATTGTGAGGTTTATGTTAATTTTGAATTGTGAATTGTGAGGTTCATGTTAATTTTGAATTGTTAATTGTGAGGTTTCTATAAACAACAGAGGCATCAAATCATGTACATGTGAACCAAAACAGCACACTGTAGCATCAGGTCCATAAACAACACCATTAAGTTCAACGTCACTTTGTAGCATTACTACTCATTGTAGCATGAACCAAAATAACAACAAACTGTAGCATCAGTTCAACATCACTTTGTAGCATTACAGCTCACTGTACCATGACTAGAATAACAACAAACTCTAGTTGAAGATTACATGCCAGATCTTCCAGCACCACTAGCAGTGAAGTAGGCCACCCATCTAGTGTGTGTACCATGAGTAGGAATAGCACCAGAAGTGGAGTCAGCAGATTGCCTAGGGGCAGTGAATGGCCTTGGAGCACCTCTGCCAGCTCCTCCTCTCCTAGATCCTCCTGTGACAGCACCTCTCCTAGCTCCTCCTCTACCAGCACCTCTCCTAGTTCCTCCTCGGCCAGCAAAATTTCTTGGTTGTGATGGTGTTGTGGGAGCATGACTAGTACGTAGCTCTTGGCTGTGAGTTTCTTGGTGTAGCCTTGCATACACAGGGAAAAAAGTAAATAATACTGGAAGGAAAGAAATATACAACAAAGGAAAAAGTAGTATACTTCAAGGTGAAACATTATTACCACATGTTTGTTCTTCCTCAAAGCTAGCTCAGGCTTCAACTGTTTCAGACAGCTTGTGTACCTATGCCCTTGAAGACCACAATTTCCACATGTTAAGGTCCCCATTCTTGAACTATCTTTTGGCTTTGGTACTTCAAATTTTTCCTTGATCCTCTTTTGTTTCATTCTTCCTCTCTTCACTTTAAATGCAGGTGGTTCTATATCTAGACCACGGGTCCTTGTCCAATTATGCTCACCAGGAATAGGAAAGATCATTGGTTCATAAGCTGCCAAATAAAATTGTTTCTTGAAGAATGTGCTCAGAAAATCCTTCGGAAACCTTTTAGCCTTATTTATTGCAGAGATGGCATGGTTGCATGGGATTCCAGTAAGGTTCCACTTCCTGCATCCACAAGTCTGAAGTTCCAAATTGACAGCATGTGTTTGCTGCCCACATGTAACTCGCCATAAGTTCACCCCAGCTTGTATTGGCTTGCAGTATTTGGCCCTCTCCTTCTCAATCTCTAGCGTCTCACTGTAATGAGGTGTTATCCTCCATCTTGTTGTCTTTCCACTCTCTCTGTTCCTATGCCACCTCACCATCTGCTTATCATTTATCCCATCACACATTGTCCTTATAGGTTTTCTCCTAACATCTAGAATGTACTTGTTGAACACCTCAGACAAGTTGTTCACTACCAAGTCAGTCTTGCATTTGTGTCAAATGCATGCATTGCCCATGTTTTTTTTGGTATTGCACTAAGCCACTGCCAAGCTTCTCACTTTCAGCTCTGAGATCCATCATTGCAATATTAAAGTTGTGTTCATTGTAGGCATAGCTAGCATTAAACATGCACTTCTTAAGAACTTCCCCTCTAAACCCAGTAGTTTGGAAATTTGCATATATATGTCTAAGGCGGAATCTTTGGTTGAAGTTTGGAAACACAGTATTCACTGCATTCAATAACCCCTGATACACATAATTTAACAAGTCTAGGCTACAAGCTAGAAGACAGATAACAAATTGAAGTGTTGCAAGCCATTGTAAACAACTGTGCATACACATATATTTTGTCTATCTGACATTATAGTATATGGTCCAAACTGTCCCACTTCTCCCCCTAGGCAAATTTTGAGTTGGTCCAACTAGGTGTGTCCTCTTGTCCAACTATGCGAAATGCCAATGGACATATATTGTTGTTGCCATCTCTACCAGTGGCAGCAAGTAGTTGAGCACCAGTAGTGAGCTTAATAAAGCATCCATCAACACGTGCATAATCAACATTTCAAAGAATTCAATACATTCAAATGAGATAGTGTATGTAAGTGGCACACAAGGTTCAAAAACTAACCAATGAATGGCCTGCACCCCTTGAGAAACCCATCCCTTGCTCCATTGATGCAAAAGAACATTGCATGAAATCTTGGGCCTGTGTGGGGAATTTTTTCAGTTGGTACTGGAGTAACTGTTGTGACTATTACTCTACTCCCAGGGTTTGTGTCCATGAAAGTCTGAGCATAGTCTCTAAGCCTAGGATATTGCAACTTGTGATCTCCTAAAATAGCTTCAATGGCTATGTTCTTTGCCCTATATGCCATGGACTTGGGAACACCTACACCATATTTTTCCATGCAGGTATCAATTATAGTCTGAATTCCAGTAGTTGGATCAGATCTAAAGAGGTGCTCATATTTATGTGCTAGCCACTTAGCACTCACCCTGGTGGTTTCAGTACTAGTAGGGACAGTGTGCTCTAGTATCATCTTCTTAATTACAAAGGTTTTCTCCCCTTTTATAACTATTGCCACCATAAAGAACTGGCATTGTTTTTCTCTACACTCAACAATTATCCTGTGATCTGAATTCCTGTGATACTTGAAATTCCTGCTCCGAGTGATGTGCAAATTCAACAAAGCATCTGTGAATTGATGATGATCCCTAAAACACAACTTTAGACACAGTTGTTCATGTGGTTGGTCCATTTTCTCATTGTACCACTTTCTAGGAGGCCTCTTCTTTGCCCTACTCTTCCTTTTCTTTGGTGGGACAAATGAGAGTGGCTCAAAACCATCATCATCGCTCTCCTTCAGTAAACCTTTCTCTTCTTCATCTGATGAAGGTTTGAAATCAGGTTCAACCTCTGGTAACTTACTGGAATGTGACCTTGTTATTGGTCCTCTTCTAACTGGCAACTTCTGCTTCTTGTTTACAATTTTTTCTTCTTCTGATCCCAATGTGTTATCTTCCTCTACCTCAAATGGCTCCTCAACTTCACTGTCACCCTCAGAATGCAGCACTTCTTCCTCCTCTGATTGTTCATCATCTAATTATTCCTCTTCCTCTAATACTTCTTGCTCTCTCTGTCTCTTTCCCTCTTCCATCTCTAAATCCGGATCACTATCCTCATATACATTATATTTATATCCCTCTTCTTCTTCTTCTTCCAAAACAGATTTCAACTTGTCATTCACATTCTTGCTTTCTTATGGGCAAGCATCAGGAAGATGAGTTGTGGTAGAGCTGCTACTCTGACATTCAAACACTACTCCATGCTGATCAATAGCAAAGACATGAGTCTCACTCAGATCAAACAAAACATGCTCCTGGTACAAATAGTGGACAATTCTTGCTCATCACATTCTTGATCATCAGATTCTTGCTCATAACATTCTTGCCTCACAAATTCACTAACAGGTGATGGACAAGCCCTAGCTAGCATATTAAGCACCAAAGTATCATCTGCAATGTTCCTC